>NC_091979.1:294375882-294721336 GCF_044704955.1 Pristiophorus japonicus | reverse complement strand
GGCTGTAACTAGAGGGGTACCGCAAGGATCGGTGCTTGGGCCCCAGCTATATACAATCTGTATTAATGATTTGGATGAGGGGACCAAATGTAATATATTGAAGTTTGTTGAGGATACAAAGCTAGGGGGCTTCAAGGAGATATGGACAGGCTAAGTGAGTGGGCAAGAACATGGCAAATGGAATATAATGTGTAGAAATATGAAGTTATCCACTTTGGCAGGAAAAATAGAATTGCAGAGTATTTTTTACACGGAGATTGGGAAATGTTGGTGTTCAGAGGGACCTGGGTGTCCTTGTACACGAATCACTGAAAGTTAACATGCAGATACAGCAAGCAATTAAGGAAGCAAATGGTATGTTGGCCTTTATTAGAAGAGGAGTTGAGTGCAAGAGTAAAGATGTCTTACCGCAATTATATAGGGCCCTGGTGAGACCACACCTAGAGTATTGTGTACTGTTCTGGTCTCCTTTCCCAAGGAAGGATATACTTGCAATGGAGGGAGTGCAACAAAGGTTCATCAAACAGATTCCTGGTATGGGGTGGTTGTCCTATGAGGAGTAGACGAGGCCTATATTCTCTAGAGTTTAGAAGAATGAGAGGTGATCTCATTGAAACATACAGGGCTCGACAGAATAGATTCAGGGAAGATGTTTCTCCTGGCTGGTGAGTTTAGAACCAGGGGGTCATTGTCGCAGAATAAGGGGTCAGCCATTTAGGATTGAGATGAGCAGAAATTTCTTCACTCAGAGGGTGGTGAATCTTTGGAATTCTCTACCAGAGACTCATTCGTCGAGTATATTCAAGACATAGATCGATAGAATTTTGAATATTAAGGGAATCAAGGGATAAGGGGATAGTGCAGGAAAGTGGAGTTGACGTAGAAGATCAGCCATGATCTTACTGAATGGCGGAGCAGGCTCGAGGGACCAAATGGCCTACTCCTGCTCCTATGCATGTTCTTATGACAACAGTCACAACTACCTACCTGCTCAAGGTTCTCTAACATCCGCTTGTTACCGTTGAGGAAAGACAGTTGATCCTGACTGAACAAGTTGACAGTGTCCATTGTCGAGTCACACCACTGGCTGCTTTCCTGGCAAACTGCCAGCATACCGGAGGTTAGCTGTTGGCACTCAATGTTTGACTGATTTGCAGCCTTTTTCCCTTCACTGGACGTTTTTCTGATTTCACATGCAAAGCTGTCTAAAGAGGTGGTGAGCTTCTCTTGGTGAGAAGTAGCATTCTCCATAGCCTTTGCAGATTGTCTAGAAGAGAAACATAGAAACATAGAAAATAGGTGCAGAAGTAGGCCATTCGGCCCTTCGAGCCTGCACCGCCATTCAATATCACGGCTGATCATTCCTTCAGTACCCCTTTCCTGCTTTCTCTCCATACCCCTTGATCCCCTTAACCATAAGGGCCAAATCGAACTCCCTCTTGAATATATCCAATGAACTGGCATCAACAACTCTCTGCGGCAGGGAATTCCACAGGTTAACAACTCAGTGAAGAAGTTTCCCCGCATCTCAGTCCTAAATGGTCTAACCCTTAACCAAAGACTATGTCCCCGGTTCTGGATTTCCCCAACATCGGGAACATTCTTCCTGCATCTAACCTGTCCAGTCCCGTCAGAATCTTGTATGTTTATATGAGATCCCCGCTCATCCTTCTAAACTCCAGTCAATAAAGGCTCAGTTGATCCAGTCTCTCCTCATGACAGTCCAGCCATCCCTGGAATCAGTCTGGTGAACCTTCGCTCCACTCCCTCAATAACAAGAACATCTTTCCTCAGATTAGGAGACCAAAACTGTACACAATATTCCAGGTGAGGCCTCACTAAGGCCCTGTACAACTGCAGTAAGACCTCCCTACTCCTATACTCAAATCCCCTAGCTATGAAGACCAACATACCATTTGTCTTCCTCACCGCCAGCTGTACCTGCATGCCCACTTTCAGTGACTGATGAACCACGACATCCAGGTCTCGTTGCACCTCCCCTTTTCCTAATCTGCCGCCATTCAGATAATATTCTGCCTTTGTGTTTTTGCTCCCAAAATGGATAACCTCACATTTATCCACATTATACTGCATCTGCCATGCATTTGCCCACTCACCTAACCTGTCCAAGTCACCCTGCAGCCTCTTAGCGTCCTCCTCACAGCTCACACCGCCACCCAGTTTAGTGTCATCCGCAAACTTGGGAGATATTACACTCAATTCCTTCATCTAAATCACTAATGTATATTGTGAAGAGCTGGGGTCCCAGCACTGAGCCCTGCGGCACGCCACTAGTCACTGCCTTCCATTCTGAAAAGGACCAGTTTATCCCGACTCTCTGCTTCCTGTCTGCCAACCAGTTCTCTATCCACGTCAGTACATTACCCCCAATACCATGCACTTTGATTTTGCACACCAATCTCTTGTGCGGGACCTTGTCAAAAGCCTTTTGAAAGTCCAAATACACCACATCCACTGGTTCTCCCTTGTCCACTCTGCTAGTTACATCCTCAAAAAATTCCAGAAGATTCATCAAGCATGATTTCCCTTTCATAAATCCATGCTGACTTGGACTGATCCTGTCACTGCTTTCCAAATGCGCTGCTATTTCATCCTTAATAATTGATTCCAACATTTTCCCCACTACTGATATCAGGCTATCCGGTCTATAATTACCTGTTTTTTCTCTCCCTCCTTTTTTAAAAAAGTGGGGTTACATTAGCTACCCTCCAGTCCATAGGAACTGATCCAGAGTCGATACTGTTGGAAAATGATCACTAATGCACCCACTATTTCTAGGGTCATATCCTTAAGTACTCTGGGATGCAGACTATCAGGCCCCGGGGATTTATCAGCCTTCAATCCCATCAATTTCCCTAACATAATTTCCCGCCTAATAAGGATATCCTTCAGTTCTTCCTTCTCATTAGACCTACTATCCCCTCGTACAATCGGAAGGATATTTGTGTCTTCCATCAAGATGGAACCAAAGTATTTGTTCAATTGGTCTGCCATTTTTTTGTTCCCCATTATAACTTCACCTGAATCCGACTGCAAGGGACCTACGTTTGTCTTCACTAATCTTTTTCTCTTCACATATTTATAGAAGCTTTTGCAGTCAGTTTTTCTGTTCCCTGCAAGCTTTCTCTCGTACTCTATTTTCCCCCTCTTAATTAAACCCTTGGTCTTCCTCTGTTGAATTCTAAATTTCTCCCAGTCCTCAGGTTTGTTGCTTTTTCTAGCCAAATTATATGCCTCTTCCTTGGCTTTAACACTATCCTTAATTTCCCTTGTTAGCCATGATTGAGCCACCTTCCCAGTTTTATTTTTACTCCAGACAGGGATGTACATCCATGTGATCTTTAAATGTTTGCGATTGCATATCCACCGTCAACCCTTTAAGTATCATTTGTCAGTCTATTCTAGCCAATTCACGCCTCATACCATCAAAGTTACCTTTCCTTAAGTTCAGGACCCTAGTTTCCAAATTAACTGTGTCACTCCCCATCTTAATAAAGAATTCTACCATATTATGGTCACTCTTCCTCAAGGGGCCTCACACAACAAGATTGCTAATTAGTCCCTTCTCATTACACATCACCCAGTCTAGGATGGCCAGCTCTCGAGTTGGTTCCTCGACATATTGGTCTAGAAAACCATCCCTTATACACTCCAGGAAATCCTCCTCCATGGCATTGCTGCCAGTTTGGTTAGCCCAATCAATATGTAGATTAAAGTCACCCATGATAACTGCTGTACCTTTATTGCACACATCCCTCATTTCTTGTTTGATGCTGTCCCCAACCTCACTACTACTATTTGGTGGTCTGTACACAACTCCCACTAGCGTTTTCTGCCCGTTGGAATTCCGCAGCTCCACCCATACCGATTCCACATTATCCAGGCTAATGTCCCTCCTTACTATTGCATTAATTTCCTCTTTAACCAACAACGCCACCCCGCCTCCTTTTCCTTTCTGTCTATCCTTCCTAAATGCTGAATACCCTTGGATGTTGAGTTCCCAGCGTTGGTCACTCTGGAGTCATGTCCCTGTGATGCCAATTATATCATGCCCCTTAACTACTATCTGCGCAGTTAATTTGTCCACCTTATTCCGAATACTCCTCGCATTGAGGCACAGAGCCTTCAGGCTTGCCTTTTTAACACACTTTGCCCCTTTAGAATTTTGCTGTAATGTGGCCCTTTTTGTTTTTTTGCCTTGGGTTTCTCTGCCCTCCACTTTTACTATTCTCCTTTCTATCGTTTGCTTCTGACTCCATGTTATTTCCCTCTGTCTCCCTGCATAGGTTCCCATCCCTCTGCTATATTAGTTTGGATGGCTTTAGGAAATAAAAATTATTTTCGAAATGAATTAGACATGTAATAGTGATTCTTATGTCAAAGTCAAAAAGCAAGCCACAAGGAATTTTTTAAATGTTTGGCGAAATAAGAACATAAATAAGAGCAGGAGTAGGCCACCTGGCCCCTCGAGCCTGCTCCGCCATTTAATGTCATGGCTGATCTGATCATAGACTCAACTCCATTTCCCTGCCGGCTCCCCATAACCCTTATCACTCAAAAATCTGTCTATCTCCGCCTTAAATATATTCAATGAGCCAGCCTCCACAGCTCTCTGGGGCAGAGAATTCCACAGATTTACAACCCTCAGAAGAAATTCCTCATCTCAGTTTTAAATGGGCGGCCCCTTATTTTGAGACTATGTCCCCTAGTTTTAGTTTCCCCTATGAGTGGAAATATCCTCTCTGCATCCACCTTGTCAAGCCCCCTCATTATCTTATAAGTTTCAATAAGATCACCTCTCATTTTTCTGAACTCCAATGAGTATAATAGGCCCAACCTACCTTCATAAGTCAACCCACTCATCTCCGGAATCAACCTAGTGAACCTTCTCGGAACAGCCTCCAATGCAAGTATATCCTTTGTTAAATACGGAGACCAAAACTGTATGCAGTACTCCACACATGTGACCTCACCAATACCCTATACAGTTGTAGCAGGACTTCTCTGCTTTTATACTCTATCCTCCTTGCAATAAAGGCCAACATTCCATTTGCCTTCCTGATTACTTGCTGTACCTGCATACTAACTGTGTTTCATGCACAAGGACCCCCCCAGGTCCCTCTGTACTCCAGCACTTTGCAATTTTTCTCCATTTAAATTATAATTTGCTTTTCTATTTTTTTCTACCAAAGTGGATAACCTCACATTTTCCCACATTATACTCCATCTGCTAAATTTTCGCCCACTCGTTTAGCCTGTTTATATCCCTTTGCAGATTCTTTGTGTCCTCCTCACAATTTGCTTTCCCACCAATCTTTGTATCGTCAGCAAACTTGGCTACATTACACTTAGTCCCTTCATCCAAATCATTAATATAGATTGTAAATAGTGGAGGACCCAGCACCGATCCGTATGGCACCCCACTAGTCACTGTTTGCCAACCGGAAAATTATCCATTTATCCCAACTGTGTTTTCTGTTACTTAGCCAATCCTCTATCCATGCTAATATATTACCCCCAACCCGGTGAACTTTCATCTTGTGCAGTAACCTTTTATGTGGCACCTTATCAAATGCCTTCTGGAAATCCAAATACACCACATCCACTGGTTCCCCCTTATCCACCCTGCTCGTTACATCCTCAAATAACTCCAGCAAATTTGTCAAACATGATTTCCCTTTCATAAAACCATGCTGACGCTGCTTAACTGAATTATGCTTTTCCAAACATCCCACTACTGCTTTCTTAATAATGGATTCCAACATTTTCACAATGGCAAATGTTAGACTAACTGGTCTATAAGTTCCCTGCTTTCTGCCTGCCTCCTTTTTGAAATAGGGGCGTTACATTTGCGGTTTTCCAATCCGCTGAGACCTCCTCAGAATCCAGGAAATTTTGATAGATTACAACCTCTGCAGGCACTTCTTTTAAGACCCTTGAATGTAAGCCATCAGGTCCAGGGGACGTGTCCGCCTTTAGTCCCATTATTTTACCGAGTACTATTTCATTAGTGATAGTAATTGTATTAAGTTCCTCCCTCCCTTTATAGCCCCTTGATTATCCACAATTGGGATGTTTTTAGTGTCTTCTACCGTGAAGGCCGTTACAAAATATTTGTTCAACATCTCTGCCATTTCCCTGTTCTCCATTGAGTCCCCAGTCTCATTCCCCAGCAATGTACAATTTGAAGTTTTAAAACAGGCAATAAAACACCATTCGAACTGCTGTCAGAATCTAAACGATGGGATAGATTTGCGCATTTCAGCAGATTTAAAACTAATGGAATATGCAACAGCAAATAAAAATCCAGCTACTTACAACTGCACATTATCCCGAAGCATGGTCAACGAGAGATGGACATTTCCACTCTGTGTTAAAACACCATCAAAGCTCTGCTGAGTTTGCTGGACCAACACACCAAGCTGACTCTGTAGATTGGAGATGACACTTGAAATACCCTATTTAGAAAAAGCCAGAGTTGAATCGTCATTGAATCAGTCAATCAAGCAAACAAGAAAAAAAACAAAGCAAAATGTTTTCAGAGCCAATAAATAATCTCAGAACCTCCATCTGTTCTTGCTGTAATTTCTGTAGTTCTTGCTCGAGTTTTTCATTCTCATTTTGAATGACGCCCAGAGCCGTGCAAGTGGTTTCTCTTAATTTGCCAAGCGTCTCACTGTGTTGCCCGAAGAACGCGTTGGTATCTGTTTTCATGACTTCCATCTGAAACAATTTAAAACATTAGTATAACAAATTGAATCTGGCAAACCAGTTAAAAGCATCATCACTGCAATAGATCTTAACCAGCAAGCCTATATAGTTACAGCTTGCATTAATCTGGAACTCTAGTAAATTAAGGTATAAAGAAAAATGGCTGTCTATGGTCTTGCTAGTTTACTCCAAATAAAATTGCTTTTAATCTTATTCTATCCCCTCAAACAAGGGTGTTCTTAACTGAGTCACAGCTCAGTAGCATCTATGGAAAGCAAGTTAATTCCAGATTAATTCCAAAAAGATAAAAATTAAACTAGCACAGTAGCTTCAAAATATTTTAGAGACTAGGTGGGGGGGTGGTGGTTGGAAGAAGAGAATCTCATGTTACTAGACAGAGCGAGAGAAAAGTATCAGTAACCTTCTCAGCTATTCCAGAATAGGTACGAAAGTTCAGTTTGAGACAGTTGTTCAGCTCCATTACGGAGACAATCATGGGTTGTAAATTCTTCTTGAGCACTTTTTCCATTTTCACTTTGTGTTCCTCCTGAAAATAAAAACACAGCTTTGAAAAACTTCAACATGTAATCCCTCCTTGAACTATAAAACCAGCCTGCACAGTTCCCTGCTAGCTACCTGTCCCACCTACAATAGCAATGGGTTCTGCATTGACAATTAACTGCTTGACAAAGAATCTAGAATTTGCATAGTTAGACAAATGGCCTGCCCGGTTGAGCAGACAAGCCAGCAAGACAACCAAGTTACAATCAAGACACGACACTCAAGTGGTTTCCTTCACCAGTGGATCTACTCTTCAAGAACAAATACATCAGCTGAAGCAAATATCAGATAAAGAGAGTGCAATCGATTCCAATTTCTGAGGAAGCGTCCCAATTTCTTTGGTGTTCATGAGCAGAATGTCCATGTCCCAAAAAGTAAACTTTCAGTCTGAAGGAGGAAACTGGTTTATAGGATTTCTCCATTTATAGGGCCCAAGTTTCCACAAGAAAAAAAACGGGCGCCCCTCCGCGCATGCTCAGTGTGAAAAAAACATTGGCACTCGGCCATTTTTGAAGTTCTTTGTAGCTGTTTAGTTTTTAAAAATGTTTTAATAAAAGTACATTGCCATCAGCACAGAGGCTTCTTGTAGCAGTGAGAAGGCTGCAGGAAGCCTCAGAAAGTTGAGGCAGCCGTTTCCCGACGACCTCCGCCTTTTGCCGTCGGGAAATGGCTCCTCAATTTCTGAGGCTTCCTGCAGCCTTCTCTCTTTCCCGCCAGCGGTCTGGAACGGCTCCATTCCCTCCCCCACCCCCCGTGTTCGGTCGGCTCCCTCCCTCCCGCGTTCGGTAGGCTCCCTCCCTCCCCCCCCCCCCCTGCGTTCGGTCGGCTCCCTCCCTCCCGCGTTCGGTCGGCTCCCTTCCCTCTCTCCCTTCTCCCTCCCGCGTTCGGTAGGCTCCCCCCCCCCCCCCGCGTTCGGTCGGCTCCCTCCCTCCCGCGTTCGGTCGGCTCCCTTCCCCCTCTCCCTTCTGCGTTCGGTAGGCTCCCCCCCTCCCCCCCCCCCGCGTTCGGTCGGCTCCCTCCCTCCCGCGTTCGGTCGGCTCCCTTCCCCCTCTCCCTTCTCCCCCCCGCGTTCGGTCGGCTCCCTTCCTCCTCTCCCCTCCCCCCCCCCCCCCCCCGCGTTCGGTAGGCTCCCTCCCCCAGCCCCCCGCGTTCGTCGGCTCCCTTCCCTCCCGCGTTCGTCGGCTCCCTTCCCTCCCTCCTCCCGCCCGCCCCCCGTTCGGTCGGCTCCCTCCTCCCTCCTCCCTCCTCCCCCCCGCCGCCTGCGTTCAGTCGGCTCCCTCGTTTTGTGAGGCTTGCTGCACCATTCTTCCTGGCTGAAGCACTTTCGCACAGGTAAGAAGATGGTTTATTTAATCGTTTCCTTGCTTATAAATGTTTATTCAGGTTGGATTTATTTGTATAATATTTGTATAAGTATAAATAAGGATTGATTGTAGAATTTAATGAGTTCCTTTCCCCACCCCACCCCTCCCCCCCACCTCGTTCTGGACGCCTGATTTGTAACCTGCGCCTGATTTTTTTAATGTGTAGAACAGGTTTTTTCAGTTCTACAAAAATCTTCACTTGCTCCATTCTACTTTAGTTTGGAGTACATTTTCACTGTGGAAACTTTCAAATCAGGCGTCAGTGGCCGGACACGCCCCCTTTTGAAGAAAAAATTCTGTTCCAAAGTAGAACTGTTCTACCTGACTAGAACTGCAGAAAAAAAAATGTGGAGAATTGCGATTTCTAAGATAGTCTATTCTCCACCAGTTGCTCCTAAAAATCAGGTGCAAATCATGTGGAAACTTGGGCCCATAATGTTTGGGCGTGAGTGATTTTTAACTCAAGCTTGTGCCTAAATTTTCTTATTTGACTAGTTTGTTCTGTCTGAAATTTGCAGGTCTGGTGGTTTGGGAAGGGCTGTTATGAATACCATTGTTTTATTGGCAGAAAAAAAAAAAAAATCAGTAAAAAGCTGGATACGTGCTCCAAGGTATGCACCCCATGAAGACAACATTTGGATAACCATGATTTAGAGTGGTCAAGGAGGACACAACCATGTTACAAGTCAGATATTTCAGGCAAGATGCACCCAACTTTCAACAGGTCAGTGAGTGGAACATCTATTTTACGGCGTTGAATTAATGTGATGTAGAGACTCGCAGTAAGAAAGCTGCCAAAATTGTCAATGTCTAAATGTTTATACAATGCTCACAGTTGTCTTGGACTGGATTAGCCTCAATGCCTTCGGGTTAAGAGGGGGAAGCTAGCCACGGTGCCGCCAAGACTAGGCTCGGATGTGATGCTATGGTTCAACAGCTTGCCAACACTTGGGTGTCAGAGCTAGTGTACAAATAGCCACTCAAGCGAGGCAGCAGAAAGTGCCCAGCTGCTGTGGAACTGTGCTTCCACAAAAAGTCTCTTCAGGAGAGATGGTGGGGGGGGGGGGGGAGGGGAAGAAAGAAAAAAAAATACAGGGGGTATTGTGGCACATACAAAAGTGACAGGCAAGAGACCAGCTGGTCCATCAAGCCTGCCCACACTCATTATGGATTGAGCATCCTGACTGAACACTTCCTCCCTCCCTCCACACGTCCCTGTATGAACTTACCAGGGCCTTCTGCATATGGTTTACCGACTGCTCAGTCAGATTCTCCTGTTTAAGGAATTCCTGAAGACTTTCCGATACCTCGGAAGAAACCATTTCTTTGACTGATGCAAAAGAAGTGGCCACTGCAGATATGGTAGAACTAAATGAGGAGGCATTTGCACTCAGGAGGTCACCTGAAAACAAAAAAAAACAGAAGCTTGCTTAAGAAACGGAAGAGACCAGAAGAAAACTTTCTTTTGTTGACAGCATTCCTGTCTTGGAACAATTAACTTTCAAGTCTTAGAGCATTTTCACAGAGGACTGCCTCAGTATAATTTGACAGTGCCAAGAATTTTCACAAGAGGGCCTCAGTGATCTACAGGAGTTCACTTCCCTCCCCTCCCATAACTGGAGACCATCAGCGGCCTAGGGAAATATTAGCAATCTAAAGCCAGCTCTGTAGCCGTACAGCTAATTTCACTGACTTCACACCCTTGGCCCAATGGAAATGTAGAACAGACTTGACCAGATACTAGGTACATTATAGATTTGATTCAGATCATTTTCATTTGGCTAGTGGAAGAATGTCATAAATAGATCATGTTTTATTATAAAATTGCAACATCCCAACATGGGCGTAAAAATGGGGGAAATCTGCATCGGATTCACACAAACCTTCAAAAAAAAAATTTTGAATTTCTAATTTGATTCCATTACTCCATCTGGAAGTCCATTCCATGCACAGCACTTGAAGAGCTCCTGCTATTAGTCCTAAATTTGCCTTTTACTAGTTTAAATGTGTTCCCTTCTACTCTTGTAATTTAAAGTAATTTTCCAAATTTGCTCATTTCATTACAAATACAATCTTATTTACCCCTGTAAGATCCTCTCTCAGATGTCTCCTATCCAAGTCACAGAGTTCAAAATGTTTTTTCTTTACTGATAACTCAGACCTCTGACACCAGGGATCAAACTCAGACCTCCTCTGCACAGCCTCCAATGTAGAATATCTCCCTTGTGTTATGGTAACCAGAATTGGACACAATACTCAAAATTGGGGTCTAAGCAGAACTGATCAGGACTTCCTTGGACTTGTATTCTATGGTTTCATCTACATTTGAATTTGAAGTTACCATGTGAGGTTACCAACGTTGCCTACAAACTGTATGATCAGCCCTAAATGATAGTTAGGGGTGCAGCGTCCAAAATCTGGAGTTCCGTAATCCGCAAAATGTTCTGGAATCCGGACCCACCGACCCTGCCAACCGAGGTCCCGCTGCTGCCTGACCTTGGGCCTCGCCTCACCGCCCTTACCTCGGGGCCTCTCGAGGGTGGGGCCTCCACCCGAACACCTCCTCGACAGGGCTGGCAACCCCCCGAACAGCTCCTCAGCGAGCACCCCGGCCCTCACCCCAACCTTCTGACCTTCCGAAATCCAAAAATACCCGAACCTGGGCTCGGGTGTTTCCGGATTCGTGACATCAGAAAGATGTTGCAAAGTCCAGAAAAATGCGGAATCCAGTACGGCCTCAGTCCCAAGGGTTCCGGATTTGGGACGCTGCACCTGTAATGCAAAAAGGATCAGCGCAGTTTTGTTTCACCTCCATTGCTTTGAAGGGTTTGATTTTAAAAAAATTAAACTGGGGTTTAATGCACATAATTGTAGGTCAATCATTTTAAACTGAAATTATTGGAACATACAAAGTACGATAAACAGCTTTAAGATTTCAAAATAAAATAAATGGTTTAAATTCAGTCAAGTCACACAAACAGATATTCATTCCAAATACTTGCGCACAGAATTCGTAGCTTTACTATCAAATGAATTGAAAACAAAATTGAACAAAAACTTACCAACTGACGTTGCATAGAAATCAAGCATTCCCTGTTGCTTTACGCGGGCCTCATCGGTTTTCCTCTGCATTTCAGTGAACTGATCATTCATCTGCTTTACGAAGCCGCCCTGTGCTTTGCAGTTCTGAAATTCAACCTTTTTTTTGCGGTCAAGCTTTGCATGGAGACCAGACACATCTGTTGTAGTGTCTTCAACTGTTTGCAGCAACTGAAACAAATTAACACATTTTTTCAAACAAGGATACAGTAGTGAAAACACCCGACTGAAACATGCAGCAGAGAAAGAAATTCACACCTGTGAATTTAGCAACACAAATTGCATTTATATAGCACCTTTAACGCAGTAAAAAAATGTTCCACGGTGCTTCACTGTAGTGTAATCAGAGAAAACAAATTTGACATTGAGCCAAAGGAGACATTAGGGCAGGTGACCAAAAGCTTGGCCAAAGAAGTAAGTTTATGGAGTGGCTTAAAAAGGAGAGAGAGAGAGAGAGAGAGAGAGAGAGAGAAGAGGAGAGGTTTAGGGAGGGAATTCCAGAGCTTAGGGCCAACGGGGCTGAAACAGTCTATACACCAATCGACAAGTCACACAATTTGGCAAACAGCATGTGTGTATTTGACGTCGGTCAGACAACAGCTGCCCATGTATTTTAAAATTGATACAAAAATCAGATACCAACTTCATCTCCGTATTCAGACTATATTTATAAATCACTTCAGGTCTTGCTCAGTTTAGGATATCTGGTATGGAGGAGTCACATGGTTTAAAAAAAAAACTAGACCATTTCTCGGGCTCAGCATCACCGGATACTCTGACCGCTCCTACGATCTGAAGTGTATCGTATTCTGGCCGATATCTCTGTAAACAATATCAAGACCCAGCGGTCAGAGCAAAGAACCTGTCCTCCAGCTACTGGATGGTGTCATGATTCTCCCGTCTCTGAAATGCAAACTGAATAGACACCAACAGATCAAGGCTTATATACTAAACCAGCAGTGTTTATTTAAATAGAACAGGCAAGAGAACAGTATGTAGTACAATACAGTCAACCATGCACTTGAGTCCTCTGATGCATAAAATAAAGCCACCACTCTTTGTCTCTATACAAAAGCTCACTGCTGATGCCATGGAACATACTATAGTTTCAAACTGGCTAAATTTCTCTGCCAGTCCACACAAATTTAAAGGCTGAACCTTTTTGCTGGATGAAAAGCCAAATATTAGCTATTAGGTTGTCAACGCAGACACATTTTTAAAAAATTGTTCAGGGATGTGAGCATCGCTGGCAAAGCCAGCATTTATTACCCATCCCTCGACATCATTCAACATCCAGCAAAGATCTATTGAAACAAAAGACTGCCTTTCGACCATCAATATTAAATGCATAATCAATGGCATATGATGCTCACCATGCAATGCAAAAATCGGGGGCCATTTAACAACAGTGAAGGGGAAAGGTCATCAACCCGAAACATTAACTCTGCTTCTCTCCACAGATGCTGCCCGATCAGTTGAATGGCATTTTCTGTTTTTATCACAAAATTAGCAACCTGGTCTTCCTCTTGTGCTTGCCTCATCAATTTGCTACTCGTGAAGCCGACTTCAGCCAGCCTGCCTGGTCCCTGAGCTCATGGGACTTCTCAAAGGAAAAGCCACCCATGACTGGGTTTTCAACCCCCCCACGTGTTGCTTCCAGCAATAAGAGCAAGTTAAAAATTTGACAGGTTGAAATCCATTTTTTGTCGTCAAGTTTAAAAAAATAAAATCTAACATTTAAATAAAATTAAAGCTAGTGCTATCCAAATGGGCCCAAGGACTGAAAGAAAGTTAATAAAATGTAGGATATGAATAGGTTCTAAACTAAAGAGTTTCTACTGGCAGTCAAGAAAAATGGAAAGTGCGGTGGGTGGCATTCAAAGTCAGACAGATACAGGCACCAATGGAGCTAGTCAGCTTAAGAAATCTAGTTTAGAAAAAAAACAGGATTTAAAAAAAATAACTGAGGCACATCTACCTCAACACAAGATTATTGCAAGCAAACGGTGTGCTGTTAATCAAGATGAAACCAGAGCAGAAATAGGATCAAGCTGTTCCAGTACAGCTGCAACACTGGTATCTACCCACCAATGTGGGAAAAGTGCCCAAGTATATCCTATCCACAAAAAGCAGGACAAATCCAATCCGGCCAATTAGCACGCCATCAGTCTACTCTCAATCATCAGCAAAATGATGGTTTGAGTTTTGCTAAGACCACTCGGCTCCAGACCTCATTATAGCCTTGGTCCAAACATGGACAAAAGAGCTGAATTCCAAAGGTGAGGCAAGAGTGACTGCCCTTGACATCAAGGAGCCCTAGCAAAACTGAAGTCAATGGGAATCAGGGGGAAAACTCTCCACTGGCTGGGGTCATACCTAGCACAAAGGAAGATGGTTGTGGTCATTGGAGGTCAATCACCACAGCCCCAGGACATCACTGCAAGAGTTCCTCAGGGCAATGTCCTCGACCCACTATCTTGAGCTGCTTCACCAATGACCTTCCCTCCATCATAAGGTCAGAATTGGAGATGTTTGCTGTTGATTGCAGTGTGTTCAGTTCCATTCGCAATTCCACAGATAATAAAGCAGTCCATGCCCACATGCAGCAAGGCCTGGACAACAGTCATGCTTGGGCTGATAAGTGGTAAGCAACATTCATGCCACCCAAGTGCCAGGCAACCACTGTCGCCAACAAGCAAGAGTCTAACCACTGCCCCTTGACATTCAACAGCATTGCCATCGCCGAATCCCCCACCATCAACATCCTGGGAGGGGGGTCATTATTGACCAGAAACATAACTGGACCAGAGATGGGTCAGAGGCTGGGTATTCTGCAGCGAGTGTCTCACCTCCTTTCTCCCCAAAGCCTTTCCACCATCTACAAGGCACAGGTCAGGAGTATGATGGAATACTTTCCATTTGCCTGGATGAGTGCAGCTCCAACAACACAAGAAGCTCGACACCATCCAGGACAAAGCAGCCCGCTTGATTGGCACCCCATCCACCATCTTCAACATTCACTTCCTCCACCACCAATGCACCATGACTACAGTGTATACCACCTACAAGATGCACTGCTTCTTTGGCAGCACCTCAACCACCTAGAAGGACAAGGGCAGCGGGTGCATGGGAACACATCACCTGCAAGTTCCCCTCACAGTCACACACTATCTAGACTTGGAAGTATATAAGTCATTCCTTCACAGTCACGGGGTCAAAATCTTGGAACTCCCTCCTTAACAGCACTGTGGGAGTACCTTCACTACAAGGACTGTAGCAGTTCAAGGCTCACCACCACCTTCTCATGGGCAATTTGGGAAGGGCAATAAATGCTGGCTTTGCCAGCGACGCCCACATCCCTGATCGAATATTTTTTTTATTTTTGCAAAATACACAACTACTACAGGAAGCAAGAGATTCCACAGCCACCTGGCGTCATTTGGAGCAACTCATCACTCAGTTCTGCCATGAGGCGAGCTTGCAGTGAGAGTGGAACCTTCTACTGTGGAGGGAGCGGGTGGGGGGGTTGGGAACAGGAGGGAAGGAAGAACCTGTAGCGGTCGGCCTGGTCAAAGTTACACTAGGAATCGAACTGCCTCCTACCTCAGTGGCTGTACTGTAGAGCTTTTCTTCAGTGAGAGCGTGGGCACCGCAAACAAATTCTTCTTCAGACAGCTTTCCCTTGGTCAGCTCCAAATCTTGCTGAGTCTCCTGAAGCACTTCCTCTCGCTGCTGCAGTTCAGACACATAATGTCCAAGCTCTTTCTTACCATCCATAAATAGCTCATTGGCCTGGAATAAAAAAAGGAAAAAATGACATCTACATTCAAGAAATTCTACAGTAGGATCAGATAAATGGTCAAATATATAGAAATATTAAAATATATTAGCCAGCCCTTTTTATATAAAAGTCAGGCCCAGATCTCTGATCTTATGGTTGGATGATCTGAGGTATGTTGCACATTTCCCTACATTACAACAGTGACTATATTTCAAAGAGGAATTCATTGGCTGTGAAGTGGTTTGAGACATCCCAAAATTAAGGTGCTATATAAATGCAATTTCTTCTTTAGCCTATTGATTATGCATTAACTTTACCCTCATCTCCCCTCCAAACCCATTTGCGCCTCCATTTTCTGAAAGTAGTGAACGATGATGGAAAACAACTATTCCTTTTAAAAACAGGAATACCGAGGCTAATTACATTCATCCTCATTCCCGCTGAAATAAGCCACTTCAGCAATGAAACTGGGATTGTGCGGCTCAGCAAAATACTAACTCTCCATGCAGTTATCAGATACGATAATGCACTGGAATTGATAGCAAGTTGGTGAATTCTCAATTTAATAATCAGGTAATAATCGTGACTATAGTGAACTGTACATAACATATTATGCTGCAACATGACAAAGCAGAATAATAAAAATCCAAGTGATTAACATTCCATTGTTTTTCTTTTAAACAACTATGGCATGAAGTGTATTCCTCTGAAACATACATAACCCTACATATTAATAAAGGGAGAATGCGCATCCCGACCAGCATCGCCCTTTAACATTTATCATCAGTCATCAAGATTAGCTTTTCCAAAGTGATGAGAATTTTGTGCAGTTCCTTTTTACAGCCACCGTGTGTCCCAGTAGCACTTTGAGAACATCTTGTGCCTTCTCCACTGCCCCCCACGAGACAGCTTTTGGAAACCCCTAAAGAAAGGCTTTTGATCCTTTTTGTACTGTAGGCAATAGTAATGGTGCTTATGGCCTGAACAATTCATACAGAATCCATACAACAACTTGCTTGTAGATAGCATCTTTAACACAGCAAAACATCCCAAGGCGCTTCCCAGGAGCATGATCCGACAAATGTTGACATCAAGCAAGCCACAAAGGAAATATTAGGACACATGACCAAAAGCTTGGTCAAAGAGGTAGGTTTTAAAGAGCGTCTTAAAATAAAGGGAGAGCGTGCTAGGAGGGCGAGAGCAACAGAGCGAGAAAGAAAGAGGGGAAGAGAAAAAAGAAAAAGAAAGGGAGAGCAAGAAAGAGAGAGGGGTTTAGGGAGGGAATTCCAGAATTTATGGCCCAGGCAGCTGAAGGAAGAGAATGCCATCATACGAGTGAGACAGAAAACAGCAAACTATAGACCAGTTAGCCTAACATCTGTCGTTGGGAAAATGCTGCAGTCCATCATTATTAAGGAAGCAGTAGCAGGACATTTGGAAAATCATAATGCAGTCAAGCAGATTGGCATGGTTTTATGAAAGGGAAATCATGCTTGACAACTTTGCTGGAGTTCTTTGAGGATGTAATGAGCAGGGTGGATGAGGGGGAACCGGTGGATGTGGTGTATTTGGATTTCCAGAAGGCAATCAATAAAGGTGCCACATAAAAGGTCACTGCAGAAGATAGAAGTTCACGGAATTGGGGTAGTATATTAGCATGGAGAGGATCGGCTAACTAACAAAGTCAGGATAAATGGGTAATTTTCCAGTCGGCAAACAGTGACTAGTGGGGTGCCGCAGGGGTCGGTGCTGGGTCAACTATTTACAATTTATATTAATGACTTGGATGAAGGGACCGAGTGTAATGTTGCCAAGTTTGCTGATGACACAAAGATGGGTGGGAAAGCAAATTGTGAGGAGGACACAAAGAATCTGCAAAGGGACATAGACAGGCTAAGTGAGTGGGCAAACATATGGCAGATGGAGCATAATGTGGGAAAGCCACTTTGACATGGACCTGGGCTGCCTTGTACATAGAAACATAGATGCAGGAGTAGGCTATTCGGCCCTTCAAGCTGAACATGCAACTTCAGTACCCCATTCCTGCTTTCTCGCCATACCCCTTGATCCCCCGAGTAGTAAGGACTACATCTAACTCCTACATGAAACACAAAGTTAGTATGCAGGTACAGCAAGTAATCAGGAAAGCAAATGAATGTTGGCCTTTATTGAAAGGGGGAAGAGTATAAAAGCAGGGAAGTTCTGCTATAACTGTACAGGCTTATTGGTGAGGCCACACCTAGAGTACTGTGTACAGTTTTGGTCTCCTTATTTAAGGAGGGATATACTTGCATTGGAGGCAGTTCAGAGAAGGTACACTAGGTTGATTCCTGAGATGAAGAGGTTGACTTATAAAGAAAGGATGGGCAGGTTCGGCCTATACTCTTTGGAGTTTAGAAGAATGAGACGCGATCTTATTGAAACATAGAAATCTACAGCGCAGAAGGCGGCCATTTCGGCCCATCGTGCTCACGCCGGCCAACAACGAGCCACATGGCCCTCGGTCAGCAGCCCTGAAGGTTATATATAAACCTACGAACAATGACGGAAAGGTAAAGAGCATCCGGCCCAACCAGTCCACCCCACACAAATGCAACACCCCCTGCACCGCAACATTCTACACTCCACCCCAACCGGAGAAATGCGATCTCCTGGGAGACACAAAGATAAAAAACCCAGGCCAATTGGGGAAATAAAATCTGGGAAAATTCCTCTCCGACCCATCCAGGCGATTGAAACTAGTCCAGATTACTCTGGCCGTACTGGATTCCCTGCAGTACTTACCATTGTATCTGCGCAAGCCAAGAGGTTATCCAGTCTAATCCCACTTACCAGCTCTAGGTCCATAACCCTGCAGGTTATGGCACTTCACGTGCCTGTCCAAGCACCTTTTAAATGTGGTGAGGGTTTCTGCATCCACCACACTTCCAGGCAGTGAGTTCCAGACCCCCACAACCCTCTGCGCAAAGAAGCTTCCCCTCAAATCCCCTTTAAACCTTCCACCAACCACCTTAAAACTATGCCCCTTCGGAACTGATACCTCCACCAAGGGAAAATAGGCCCTTGCTATCTACTATATCCAGGCCCCTCAAAATGTTATACACCTCAATGAGGTATACTCTCAGCCTTCTCTGTTCCAATGAGAACAAACCCAGCCTATCCAATCTGTCTTCATAGCTTAAGGTTCTCCACTCCTGGCAACATCCTCGTAAATCTCCTCTGTACCCTCTCTAGTGCAATCACGTCCTTCCTATAATACAGCGACCAGAACTGCACGCAGTACTCCAGCTGTGGCCTAACCAGAGTATTATACAATTTAAGCATAACCTCCCTGCTCTTGTATTCTATGCCTCGGCCAATAAAGGCAAGCATTCCGTATACCTTCTTATCCACCTGGCCTGCTACTTTCAGGGATCTGTGGACAAGCACTCTAAAGGTCCCTTTGTTCATCTACACTATTAAGTGGTCTATCGCTTAATGTGTATACCCTTTCCTTATTAGCCCTCCCCAAGTGCACCACTCCAAATTAAATTCCATTTGTCACTGTTCTGCCCACCTTACCAGTAGATTGATATCCTCCTAGTCCATGACTTCCCTCTTCATTATCAACCCCACAGTCAATTTTAGTGTCATCTGCAAACATTTTAATCATACTCTCTATATTCAAATCTAGATCATTGATGTATACCACAAAAAGCAAGGGACCTGGTACTGAGCCCTGCAGAACCCCACTGGAAACATCCTTCCAGTCACAAAAACATCCATCAACCATTACCCTTTGCTTCCTACCTCCAAGCCAATTTTGGATTCAACTTGCCACTTTGTCCTGGATCCCATGGGCTTTAACCTTCGTGACCAGTCTACCATGTGGGACCTTATTAAAAGCTTTGCTAAAGTCCATATACACTACATCCTGTGACCTACCCTCATCAACCCTCCTGGTTACCACCTCAAAATATTCTCAGGTTAGCCAAACACTATCTTCCCATAACAAATCCGCGCTGACTGTCCCTAATTAATCCTTGCCTTTCTAAATGTAGATTTATCCTGTCTTTCAGGATTTTTTCCAATAATTATCTCACCACTGAGGTTAGGTTGACAAACCTGTAATTACTCAGCCTATGCCTTTCTCCCTTCTTAAACATTAGCAGTCCTCCAGCAAGGCCTCTGCTATTTCCTCTTTTACACTCCTCGATAGCAGTATCTACATTGCCCCTTTCCTTTGTGAAAACAGACACAAAGTATTCATTAACAACCATACCAACATCTTCCACCTCCACACAAAGATTACCCTCATGGTCTCGAATAGGCCCGACCTTTTCTTTCGTTATCTCCTTGCTCTTAATATCTTTCCTCAATTTTACTTGCCAAGAATTTTTCATGCTGTCTCTTAGCATTCCCAATATCCTTTTTAATTTTACCTCTGAACTTTCTATATTCCTCCAAAAGATTCTACAGTATTTAGCCGTCAGAATGTGACACAAGCTTCCCTTTTTTTCATTATCCTCCCTAGACATCCAGGAGGCTCTAAAATGGTTATTCCCATCCTTTTTCTTTAAGGGCACATGTTTGGCCCGAGCCCTTCGGATCTCCTCCTTGAATGCCTCCCACTGTTCCGACACTGATTTACCCACAAGTAGCTGTTTCCAGTCCACTGTGGCCAAATCACTACTCAACTTAGCAAAATTAGCTTTCCCCCAATTTGGGACTTTTATTCCTGGTCTGTCCTTGTCCTTATCCATAACTAACTTGAATCTGATTGAATTATGGTCACTGGCACCCAAGTGCTCTCCCACTGATACCCCTTCCACCTGCCCAGCTTCATTCCCCAAAACTAAATCCAAAATCCCTCATGATGGGCTTGTTACATACCGACTAATAAAGTTCTCTTGAATGCATTTTAAGAATTCCGCACCCTCTATATCCTTCACACTATATTTGTCCCAATCAATATTAGGATAATTAAGATCCCTACTATTACAAGATACTGAGGGGGCTTCACAAGGTAGATGCAGAGAGGATGTTTTCATTCGTGGGGGAATGTAGAACTCGGGGGCGAATCTAGAACTAGGGGGCACAGTTTCAGAATAAGGGGTCATACATTTAGAACTGAGAGGAAGAAGAATTTTTCTCAGAGGGTCGTAAATCTGTGGAATTCTCTGCCCCAGAGAGCTGTGGAGGCTGGGTTATAAGAACATAAGAATTAGGAACAGGAGTAGGCTATCTAGCCGCTCGAGCCTGCTCCGCCATTCAACAAGATCATGGCTGATCTGGCCGTGGACTCAGCTCCACTTACCCGCCCACTCCCCATAACCCTTAATTCCCTTATTGGTTAAAAATCTGTCTATCTGTGATTTGAATACATTCAATGAGCTAGCCTCAACTGCTTCCTTGGGCAGAGAATTACACGGATTCACAATCCTCTGGGAGAAGAAATTCCTTCTCAACTTGGTTTTAAATTGGCTCCCCCGTATTTTGAGGCTGTGCCCCCTAGTTCTAGTCTCCCCTACCAGTGGAAACAACCTCTCTGCCTCTATCTTGTCTATCCCTTTCATTATTTTAAATGTTTCTATAAGATCATCCCTCATCCTTCTGAACTCCAACGAGTAAAGACCCAGTCTACTCAATTTATCATAAGGTAACCTCCTCAACTCCAGAATCATCCTAGTGAATCGTCTCTGTACCCCCTCCAAAGCTAGTATATCCTTCCTTAAGTAAGGTGACCAAAACTGCACACAGTACTCTAGGTGCGGCCTCGCCAATACCCTATACAGTTGCAGCAGGACCTCCCTGCTTTTGTACTCCATCCCTCTCGCAATGAAGGCCAACATTCCATTCGTCTTCCCGATTACCTGCTGCACCTGCAAACTAACTTTTTGGGATTCATGCACAAGGACCCCCAGGTCCCTCTGCACCGCAGCATGTTGTAATTTCTCCCCATTCAAATAATATTCCCTTTTACTGTTTTTTCCCGCCCCCCCCCCCCCCCCCCCCAGGTGGATGACCTCACATTTTCCGACATTGTATTACATCTGCCAAACCTTAGCCCATTCGTTTAACCTATGTAAATCTCTTTGCAGCCTCTGTGTCCTCTACACAACCCGCTTTCCCACTAATCTTTGTGTCATCTGTAAATTTTGTTACACTACACTCTGTCCCCTCTTCCAGGTCATCTATGTATATTGTAAACAGTTGTGGTCCCAGCACCGATCCCTGTGGCACACCACTAACCACCGATTTCCAAACCGAAAAGGACCCATTTATCTCGACTCTCTGCTTTCGGTTAGCCAGCCAATTCTCAATCCATGCCAATACATTTCCTCTGACTCCGCGTACCTTTATCTTCTGCAGTAACCTTTTGTGTGGCACCTTATCGAATGCCTTTTGGAAATCCAAATACACCACATCCATCGGTACACCTCTATCCACCATGCTCGTTATATCGTCAAAGAATTCCAGTAAATTAGTTAAACATGATTTCCCCTTCATGAATCCATGTTGCATCTGCTTGATTGCACTATTCCTATCTCGATGTCCCGCTATTTCTTCTTTAATGATAGCTTCAAGCATTTTCCCCACTACAGATGTTAAACTAACCGGCCTATAGTTACCTGCCTTTTGTCTGCCCCCCTTTTTTAAACAGCGGCGTTACATTAGCTGCTTTCCAATCCGTTGGTACCTCCCCAGAGTCCAGAGAATTTTGGTAGATTATAACGAATGCATCTGCTATAACTTCCACCATCTCTTAATACCCTGGAATGCATTTCATCAGGACCAGGGGACTTGTCTACCTCGAGTCCCATTAGCCTGTCCAGCATTACCCCCCCCCCTAGTGATCGTGATTATCTCAAGGTCCTCCCTTCCCACATTTCCGTGACCAGCAATTTTTGGCATGGTTTTTGTGTCTTCCACTGTGAAGACCGAAGCAAAATAATTGTTTAAGGTCTCAGCCATTTCCACATTTCCCATTATTAAATCCCCCTTCTCAGTTTTTAAGAGACCAACATTTACTTTAGTCACTCTTTTCCGTTTTATATATCGGTAAAAGCTTTTACTATCTGTTTTTATTTTTTGCGCAAGTTTACTTGCGTAATCTATCTTTATTGCTTTCTTAGTAATTCTTTGCTGTCCTTTAAAATTTTCCCAATCTTCTAGTTTCCCACTAACCTTGGCCACCTTATACGCATTGGTTTTTAATTTGATACTCTCCGTTATTTCCTTGGTTATCGAGGCTGGTTATCCCTTCTCTTACCGCCCTTCTTTTTCACTGGAATATATTTTTGTTGAGCACTATGAAAGAGCTCCTTAAAAGTCCTCCACTGTTCCTCAATTGTGCCACTGTTTAGTCTGTGTTCCCAGTCTACAACTCTGCCCTCATCCCACTGTAGTCCCCTTTGTTTAAGCATAGTACGCTCGTTTAAGACACTACTTCCTCACCCTCAATCTGTATTACAAATTCAACCATACTGTGATCACTCATTCCGAGAGGATCTTTTACTAGGAGATTGTTTATTATTCCTGTCTCGTTACACAGGACTAGATCTAAGATAGCTTGCTCCCTTGTAGGTTCTGTAACATACTGTTCTAAGAAACAATCCCGTATGCATTCTATGAATTCCTCCTCAAGGCTACCCCGTGCGATTTGATTTGACCAATCGATATGTAGGTTAAAATCCCTCATGATTACTGCCGTTCCTTTTTCACATGCCGCCATTATTCCCTTGATTATTGTCCGCCCCACCGTGAAGTTATTATTTGGGGGCCTATAAACTATGCCCACCAGTGACTTTTTCCCTTTACTATCTCTAATCTCCACCCACAATGATTCAACATTTTGTTCATCAACTGCCCGGATATCATCCTTTATTAACAGAGCTACCCCACCTCCTTTCCTTTCTTGTCTATCTTTCCAAATTGTGTATGTTTAATTCCCAGTCTTGGCCACCCTGCAACCACGTTTCTGTAATGGCCACCAAATCATACCCATTTGTAATGATTTGTGACGTCAACTCATTTACTTTATTTCGAATGCTGCGTGCGTTTCGGTAGAGCGTTTTAATATTAGTTTTTAAACCATACTTTTTAGTTTTGACCCCTCCTGCAGTCCCTTTATATTCATACATATTGTCCCTTCCTATCACCTTGTGGTTTACACTTACCCCAGTGCTACTCTGCTCTGTTGCCTCCTGCCTTTTGCATTCTTTCTTGGGGTCCTGTTCATCTGATCTCTCACCCACTCGAACTAGCTCAGAGCCCTCTCCTGGGTTCCGAATACACCTCGCATTGCGGCACCGAGCTTTCAGGCTTGCCTTTTTATTACACTTTGACCCTCTAGAATTTTGCTGTACAGTGGCCCTTTTTGTTTTTTGCCTTGGGTTTCTCTGCCCTCCTCTTTTGCTCATCTCCTTTCTGTCTTTTGCTTCTGTCTCCATTTTGTTTCCCTCTGTCTCCCTGCATTGGTTCCCATTCCCCTGCCATATTAGTTTAACTCCTCCCCAACAGCACTGGCAAACACTCCCCCTAGGACATTGGTTCTGGTCCTGCCTCGGTGCAGACCGTCCGGTTTGTACTGGTCCCACCTCCCCCAGAATCGGTTCCAATGCCCCAGGAATTTGAATCCCTCCCTGCTGCACCACTGCTCAAGCTACGTATTCATCAGAGCTATCCTGCGATTCCTACTCTGACTAGCTCGTGGCACTGGTAGCAACCCCGAGATTACTACTTTTGAGGTCCTACTTTTTAATTTAGCTCCTAGCTCCTTAAATTCGTCTCGTAGGAACTCATCCTTTTTTTTACCTATATCGTTGGTCCCAATGTGCACCACGACAACTGGCTGTTCACCCTCCCTTTTCAGAATGTCCAGCACCCACCCAGAGACATCCTTGACCCTTGCACCAGGGAGGCAACATACCATCCTGGAGTCTTGGTTGCGGCCACAGAACATATTGAACATATTTAAGATGGAGACAGACACATTTTTGAACGATGAGGGAGTGATGAGTTATGGGGAGCGGGCAGGGAAGTGGAGCTGAGCCATGATCTTATTAAATGGCAGAGCAGGCTCAAGGGACTAAATGGCCTACTCCTATTTCTTACGTTCTTATTTCAACATGCTGCCGAGTGGCGTAACCTACCGAACCACCCACTTCAAACAAAAAAAATGTTCCTCTAACCTTTTTAAAATATGTAAAGGGTTACAATACAAGTACGACCTCCCAAATCCAGAAACCTCGGGACCAAGGCCATTCCGGATTACGGGTATTTCGGAACGTATTTCCGATGTCCCGAATCCAGAAACGCCTGGGCCGAGGTTTGGGTATTTCTGGATTTTGGAGATGAAATCCGACGTCCGGAATTTGGAAACGCCTGGGCCGAGGTTCGAGTATTTTTTGGATTTTGGGACAGAAAACCCGGGCCTCGTTCGGAGGGAACATCGGAGAGAACATCGGAGACAGCGAGAAGAGGAGCGCGCGATACTTATATGATAGTGCAGACTCAGGAAATGCTACGGTTGAGAGCTCGAGCCTCACCTAGAGCAGCTCATGCATTTGATCGTGAGTAGAGGCAGTAGAACCAGTAACTCTATTGTAAAGTATTATATGCTAGAAACAGACTCAATTCCAACACTGAAAATAAGTGTATCACAAAAGGGAAGATGTGTAAACACTCAGGTTACCTACACCATGTTCAACAGAAACAAGGATTCTCTTGAACATGTTGGAGACTTTTGTGATCAGTGGCACAATGACTCGCGCATTGGACCTCTCGCGAATTCTATTCAAAGATTATCGATTGGAGTCCCACCAAAGTCCACTTCTAGGACATGATACATTGGTTCAGACACTGGAAAGTGAAATTTTGCAGCAAAACCGCACCAGTCTGCTCTATGGCCATGTAGCATCAACTGTTCGCAGTTGCGATGGCCGAAGGGTTAATGCGTTGGGCTTGAAATCCTCGTGGGTTTACCTGCTCGCTTCGATAATGTTTAAAGCACCATTCAATGCTCAAATAAATAAGAGCTGGAGCTGCCGGCCTGCATTTCCCTCCCTCAGAGCCCGAGAGATCCGCCAGCGAGAGAACACCGGAGGCAGTGTGGAGAAGGGGAGCAGCTAACACCAGGACACAGCGCTGACCCGACCGTGGAGAGAACACCTGAGGCAGAGGGGAGAAGGGGAGCAGCTAGCCCCAGGTCCACGCGCCGACCAGACATCGGAGAGAACACCTGAGGCAGTGGGGAGAAGGGGAGCAGCTAGCCCCAGGACACAGCGCTGACCCGACCTAGGAGAGAACACCTGAGGCAGCGGGGAGAAGGGGAGCAACTAGCCCCAGGACACAGCGCTGACCCGACCTAGGAGAGAACACCTGAGGCAGCAGGGAGAAGGGGAGTAGCTAGCCCCAGGACACAGCGCTGACCCGACCTAGGAGAGAACACCTGAGGCAATGGGGAGAAGGGTAGCAGCTAGCCCCAGGACACAATGCGACCTGACCGTGGAGAGAACACCGGAGGCAGTGGGGAGAAGGGGAGCAGCTAGCCCCAGGACACAATGCGACCTGACCGTGGAGAGAACACCTGAGGCAGCGGGGAGAAGGGGAGCAGCTAGCCCCAGGACACAGCGCTGACCCAACCTAGGAGAGAACACCTGAGGCAGTGGGGAGAAGGGGAGCAGCTAGCCCCAGAACACAGCGCTGACCTGACCATGGAGAGAACACCTGAGGCAGCAGGGAGAAGGGGAGCAACTAGCCCCAGGTCCACGCGCCGACCCGACATCGGAGAGAACACCTGAGGCAGTGGGGAGAAGCTAGCCCCAGGACACAATGCGACCTGACCGTGGAGAGAACACCGGAGGCAGCGGGGAGAAGGGGAGCAGCTAGCCCCAGGACACAATGCGACCTGACCGTGAAGAGAACACCGGAGGCAGCGGGGAGAAGGGGAGCAGCTAGCCCCAGGACACAATGCGACCTGACCGTGGAGAGAACACCGGAGGCAGCGGGGAGAAGGGGAGCAGCTAGCCCCAGGACACAATGCGACCTGACCGTGGAGAGAACACCGGAGGCAGCGGGGAGAAGGGGAGCAGCTAGCCCCAGGACACAATGCGACCTGACCGTGGAGAAAACATCGGAGGCAGCGGGGAGAAGGGGAGCAGCTGGCGCCTCAAAAAAAAAAGTCTGGTTTCAGAACATATTTCCGGATTTCGGACGGCCCCTCCACCGTCTGCGCGATGTCCGGATTTCGGAACATTCCGGATTTTGGAATTCTGGATTTCGGAGGTCGGACCTGTAATAGCAAAATAATTAGACCTTGCTCATTGCCATACGCTGGAGATACCCCCCCCACCCCAATCGATCCTTAACCCCCTCCTGTTTCTCATTTGCATGCTGCCCCTCGGCGACATTATCCAAAAACACACGGTCAGGTTTCACATGTACACCAACTCTCAGCTCTACCTTACCAGCACCTCGTGATGCCTTGGCTGTCTCCGATTTGTCACTCAGCTTTCCGACATCCTAATTTCCTCCAACTAAATATTGGAAGACCGAAGTCCACAACATAACTCGACTCCGCCCCTGCCTCAGCTCATCTGCTGCTGAAACCCTCATCCATGCCTTTGTTACCTCTGAACTTGACTATTCTAATTCTTTCCCGCCTGCCTCCCATCTTCCCCACTTGAGTTCATCCAAAACTCTGCTGCCCATATCCTAACTCGTCCAAAGTTCCTTTCATCACCTGTGTTTGCTGACTTACATTGGCTCCCAGTCTGGCAATGCCTCAATTTTAAAATTCTGATACTCGTTTTTACATCTCTCCATTGCCTCACTCCTCTCCATCTCTGTAACCTCCTCTAGTCCAACAAGTCATTGAGATCTCTGTGCTCCTCGAATTCTGGCATTTTGTGCATCCCTGATTTTAAATCATCCACCATTGCAGGCCGTGCTTTCAGCCATCTTGGTTCCAAGCTCTGAAATTTGCTTCCTAACCACTTATGGCGCTCTCTCTCTCCTCCTTGACAATGCTCCTTAAAATCTACCTTTTTGACCAAACTTCTGGTCATCTGTCCAGATACCTCCTTTTGTGGCTCAGTGTCAAATTTTGATTGATAATGTTCTTGTGAAATGCCTTGAACCGTTTTGCTATGTTAAATGTGCTATATAACCGCAAGCTGGGAATATTCTATGACACCACCTTACCCGTTTCAGCTCCTCCTCCATAGCAGCAATCCTTTCTTCATAGTTACCAATCAGCTCTTCCTGAACCGCCACCTTGCTTTGCATAAATCTAAAAGGAAAAAAACATTCTATGTAGTTGGTTTACAGAATCAGGAGCAGCTGCTCCATATCAAATATTTAAACTGTGCCCCAATGCACCACTTGCTTTGTCGGATACTTTTATTACTTTTTATAGTTTGAAGATAAGCAGTGTGGCAGCGCAAACAGTTTGAGCAATTCAATCCCATCCAGGAGGGAACAAGATCAAGCTCAACATTTTAATTCTTGTACAAGACGGAGAAAGTGATGGTCACCCAGCCTACTTGAATTGCAACTTGCCCTGGCCAGTTACAGCACACCAGTCATTGACTGTACATATAACAGCGTCGAGATGCAAGGTTGTGCGTAATGAAAACTTCATCTGTATGGAAGTGGTATTTGTCAGATCAGTCATAATGCATTATTCAATATGACAATATGCAAAGTCATCAACCACAACTTGTATTTCAGTAGCGAAACATTGCACGAGTCATTGGATTGAGAGAGATGAAATCACCAGGAAATTGGGGTCACTGTAAATGGAGATTGCAGATCTCCATACCCAATTCTCCAATCCACATTCGGACTGAGCAAAGTTCTGCACAGTGTGCAAAAATTACCCGAGTATATAAATATAAAACAAAATATGATAATAAAAAGTTAAAACTCAAGTGCTTGCCTGGTTTCCATGGCAATTCAGACTCCATTTGTTCTTACAAATGATATACTCACCCGTAGTTTTCTGCAGACATGTACACTCCATTTTTCTCACGTGATGCAGCAAGATCCCGCTTCAGTCTTTCAATCTCTTCAGTGTACTCCTGAAATGAATGCAGTTATCCGATTGCACCAGGTACACAGTAATTGGGACTCAAAAGGAAATATGAGTTGAAAGTACAGCAAAGGGAATGGTTTGTTAACCTGCACATCTATATTATGGCCAGTTTAATTTTTTTTAATTCGTTCATGGGATGTAGGTGTTGCTGGCAATGCCAGGATTTATAGCCAGTCTCCAAATGCCCTTGAAAAGGTGGTGGGGAGCCGCCTTCTTGAACTACTGCAGTCCGTGTGGTGAAGGTACTCCCAGTGACTGTTGGAGTGGCTTGCTAGGCCAGTTCAGAGGGCAATTAAAAGTCAACCACACTGCTGTGGGTCTGGAGTTACCTATAGCCCAGACCAGGTAAGGCAGTAGATTTCCTTCCCTAAAAGGACATTAATGAACCAGTTGGGTTTTTCTGACAATCTGGTAGTTTCATGGTCACCATTACTGATACTAGCTCGTACCCGGATTATTAGTCCTGGCCTCCAGATTACTGGTTACCGTACCCCCAGTTGGAAAGTAACATTAAAAGGAAAATTGTGGCCATACGTGTACATTTGCTTTTAAAAATAAGACTACCAGGAGAAAGCACATCAATGAATGAGTTTTAATTCTATGCTTTGCAAAAACATTAATTACTATTGATATTTGACATTAAGTACTTTGTAATCACCCAGTGTGTCAAATTCTAATGCTCTAAGTGAATTTATAATTTGATTGACGGGATATCCGAATTATCGCATTTATACTCAGTGCTACAATTTCTTTAAAGACAGTTGTGTGGTTCTGCTATGCGTCCACACAGCTTCTGGAATGGAATTGTGGAGAGTCACTAGAATTTCATCGAGATAGTGCAGAGGTCAGCAGTTGTACCACAGCAACAATTATGTTGCGGACAGAAAAGCTGGTATAACTTAGCTAGGGTGCTCAAAGAGTCTACACTTTTTGTTCACAAATTAGAATTTTCAGTATCAAGGAATGGCGATCAGGATATACCCTCCAACCAGCATTAAAAATCACTTCAAAATGATGGTTGTAGAGATATTTCTGGTGTTTCTTTTGTATGGTTACCTTCACGAATGAATATACTAAGGCTGCACATCAATGTTTACTTTGATTGAATCATCATGTTGAATACCTTAATCAAGGCCCTCTTTGTGAGCTTCTGGTTGACTTCAGGCTTATTCAAAATGTTCTTTGCTCGATAAGCATAATCCAGAGTGCTGATGGTTTCCTATCATTTAGAGACATTGGACTGGATTACTGAACTAAGCACAAACTTGTCAGTTCCACTCAAGCGTGCATCATGAACAATCATGCAATTGCTTTGTAAAATCATCCTTTTGTCATTTAATCATTCCTGTCTTGCATCCCATCAAAGACCTTACCCCTTTTATTCTTTCATCCCTCCTGCCCCCTTCCCATGCTCCTGTACTTGCTTAAAACTGCTTACAACTCTAACATTTTCCAGTTGACGAAAGATGATTGACCTGAAATGTTAACTCTGTTTCTCTTTCCATAAATGCTGCTTGGCCTGCTGAGTATTTCCAACATTTTGTGTTTATAAAATCAGATAACCAGTTCGTTAACAGTTTTGAAAACTACTTTTAGTGGCAAACAGTACATGAGAACAACAGGATTTAAAACTTGCCCTATCTGGGATAATTGTCACTCTACTACTTCAACAAATTAGGTTATACTAACCTCAAGATTCACAGAAGCAGGGGAGATGGTGGCGATGATGGAAGTTTTAGTCCGTCCTCCCAGAGAGTCCTGGAGGATCCTAGTTAGCTTTGATTCCCTGAAAATGTACAGAAAGAAAGCGAGTCAATGATTGGAGAAAACTTGAATTGGTCCAAGTATTCCCTGCCCAATATTATATGGTGATCGATCACAGAAAATGGCCAAGCTTAAACAGATACCGAGAGTTTGTAGAAAGATGCTTGTATTTCCAACAAGCAGCAACATACTGGAATTGATAGTTTCTGTATCTTATTCCAAATTGCCCATCTTCACTTCAAATTGAAAAGTTCGAGTAAGATCCATTCTAAAAAAGGTTTATGAAGCTAGTTTTAGTGCACTCAAAGTTTACAATTCAGTCACAAAACAGTGAAATGCTTGGACTAGTGGTGGACAGGAATCCCAGGAATAGAAGTTGGATCCCATTATCTTCCCACCATAGAAAGTCATTCTTCACAAGTGTCTGGAGCCCGTACACATAACCTGGATCTAGGATACTGCAGTAATGTTGGACATGTTCATTCTTCTGTGCAGTTGCCCTTATCGATTAAGATAGTGGTCAATGGATATTATTACTCATCAATCATTTCATAAAATTACAACCAAAGGCCAATCATCAATAGCTTACTTCAAAAATATCCCAGCCATCAGCTTTCATGCACACATATTAGAACATTTCTGATTGAGCAGGTTTCCTAGACAGTAAATTCTAATGAGCCTTTAGTAGAGGAATAAAAGCCATTGAATGACAATTTAAGTATTTACCTGTATGGCACATGAGGGGTTCTCTCCACCAGCGCAGTGATTACTCTGCCCAGAGTAAGCAGTGACATATTGATATTGCCAGCTTCACGAGCTCTTTTATCAACAGCTCCGGATCGGCCAATATTCTCACTCCCAGCAAGATCCACCTTTGCAGAATCAGGAAACAATTGGATCCAGTTATGGCCTTGCCCATTCTCAATGGCTGCAGACCAACAGTAGTTTTGAGACACTGGTTTCTACTTTTATATTTGGTTGGGCACAATTTACAGGATCTTAAGGCATAATATGCTTTCAACTGCCAAGATGATTTGTTTGGTTACATATTCTAGAATAAAACTGTATACAACATTGCCGTGTGTTCTGTTTTTGATGGAGAGTTGCATGTTGTGAACTGAGCAAATAAGTGACATTTGATAGCTTTAATAGTCAATTATTGGTCAATATTTTCAAAGGGTGTATTTAAATAACATTACATTTGAAATGTACTGCAATGCAGCTTCAAGAGTTAAAATATTGTATCAAGAATACTTTTTCTAAAGTTTTTATCCCCACCAATTTTATCCCGTTCCCCTAGTTCCATAGGTATCCTACAGCATCTCACCCGAGCAGCCATTTTTCATGCAAGCTTCAAAAGGCATCATAGATTAGTTGACCCAAGAAGCCATTGCAACCAAGTCCGATCTAATCCTGACAGGATGTCACTCATTAACTCACCGTTGCATTAGGGCTGAAAGAGAATATGGATTCTGCATATTATGCACTTCTGAACTCAAGACTTGAAACCAAATTATGAAGTCCCACCAGAGATCAGCGAATTTGGCAAAGACAAGGGATGGAACGTGGGACCTGTACAGCTCAGATACTCACTGAATAAACCTGGGGAACCATCAAAGAAGCCATGTTTAAAAATAAGTTAAACGTGCTAAGTTTGTTACTTCAGTAGTAATAAGGAAACCAGTAATATCATTAGTTGGAATTCAAATTGGGAAAATGTGCAAATCATATTAACTGGATAGATAAGAAATGGAGAAAAGAAATTAAACAAAATCTAAGATGAAGTCAAATATTGAAAACCAGAAGATTAATTTATCTACGTTCTCACTGCAGTACTTCAGATCACTAAATGAATGTCCTTGGTCTTTTCAGTTTCCAGTTTCTAATCTGATGCTGCCTAACACCACCCTGATGGAATGTTTCCATGCAGTTACTGGATCACTGCCAGCACAAGCTAGGAAATGAAGCGTGCTTACAAAGTAGCCGGTGTGAAGGAAACGGAAAGTAACAAAAAGGAATCGAACATTCCCTGGAAGTAAAAAGTGACAGAATGCCCCACCGCCATTATAGGTTACCTATTCTACAGATAGAATTCAACCAGAAAGAAATGGCCAACCTCCGACAGGTCAGTTTACAGGGCTATGGTTCCACCAAGGCCTTGCTTGGAGCATATTTTTTCAAACCAACTTAAAATATTAAGCGATCAAGGTTTATACAAAGCCAACAGATTGGGGGGCAGGATTTGCAGCTCCAACACCAGCTCTCGGCCCGAACAAAAGGAGATGCATTATTTAAGACACGTTTGCATAAAATGATACTCACCAAATTCAGTTTGCCAATCTTTACTAGTTCCTCCCCATCAAGTGTAGTCTCCTTCATATGGATTGTAATAGAAAAGACTGAATGGGAACGACTGGGAAAAAAATAGTAAATTACAAAATATAAATAAGCCTCTATAAATAACACTTCACTTCACTTTGGAGCAAGTTCTCAAATCTAGAATTATTGTTGCCTTAAATTCAACAGCGAATCATCTTTGGAGTAGATGATCTTGGTTTATTTAATCTGGGTGTTGCCATTTGAAACCAGTTTGTTGTGAAGGACAATATTAAAGGTATTAGCAGTACATTGCAGGGTTGCTGCAGATAAGTCTTTCCAAATGCCCTAAACCCAAGATTCAGCAATACCAATTGTAAAGCCAACTACATATGAAACTAAAAACAGTTAAAATGTCAGGTTTTATTTTGTTAAAGAATATGCAGACATTTCTATTGCAAGGCCTCACCCTGGAGTATTTAACTCGGCCCCTTGTGTACATAGTTTATTTTGCAACCAGTTTTATGAATTTCAGACAAGACTCAACCAGCCAGCCAGCCACCCATACCTCGAGTACGCATTCATCAGAGTCGCTGCAGTCGTCCTCCTTGCTGCTCCCCTCTCCAGAATCTGATAAACTTCATCTTTGTTATGGACAGAAATTTCTTCAAGTCCTTTAATTATAACTCCCCTCTGCCATGCCACAAGGAAAGAACAAAAACAAAGCAGTATTTCATCAAGTTCTATATTCCAGAGAAAAGCAATCTTCTTAAAGAGCATCAGGTTACTGCACTTTTTATAGCCCAATTACTAAAATCAAATGGACGTTACCTTATTGCGGGGATCGTCAAACATCTGCAGTCTCTCGCTAACATCAGAAGAGGGGCTCAGAAGATCAAAGAGTTCCTCGTTATAGATTTCCAACAAAGAGACTTTCACCGAGAACTCAATACCTTGTGATGCCAGCTTCTCAAAAATCTGATGCAGTGTACGTGGAATAACTCCCGCCAAAGGATCCTACGGAGAGAAGAAAAATTGGAGAAACATGTTAATGGCAGAGGATAAAGAGAGACACTTAGGGGGAAAAATTTTTGCATTTATATAGCGCCTTTCATGACCTCGGGTCCTACCAGATGCTTTAGTCAATTAAGTATTTTTGAAGGTAGTTACTGTTGCACTTAAGGGACCATGATGCCACAATATTCCCACAAAATCTTATTTTAACAAATCAAGGATTGCTATCTCTAAAAGAGAGCGAGCTTAGGAAATGAGGAGGCAGTGGTCTGTGACCAAACAGGGTGAATTGCTCTGCTTATCCATCAGTAGCTCTTGAATTTAACAGCTTGACTTCATTTTCCACAAGGCCTCAAGATAAAATATTTTATCTGTGGGTCAACACATCAGCAATTTCCTGGTATGCAAAAAAAAAGGTACCCCAGAATCTCTCGAATAGATTATCCAGTCTGACTGAATCAACGGCACACACTGGTGCGTGAAGAAAGGTCACTGTTTAAAAGTTACATTTCCTTTACTGCTTTTGGCAAACCTCCAGCCACATGAATGTTTAAAATAGGTAGGAATATCGGTACCCTTAAATAAATTAGTACCTCTCCTCTGAAATCAATTAGCCAGAGTGTGCCAAAAATAACTTACGGCTATATCAGTGAACACTCAGCACCAAAGTAAAAGTAGTCAGGGATCATTTACCCAGATGCGACCAAGGCCCTGCCCCCTCCCCATGAGATTAAGAGTTAATTAAGTGCACAAACCCACGTCCGGTCATCCCATGGCATACAGCATTGTGCAATTAGAAACACCACAGGAGGTCCTCTTGCCCCATGACTAGATGAATTTCGAGAAGTCCAAAATTTGTCAATTTCTTTGGTCCATAAAAGGCAACTTTCACATTTTTAAATCTTTAATTCTGCTCTATTCTTCACAGTACTGGCATTTCTTCCATGTTACATGATCGCTTGATAATCTTGACCTTCAATCTCCTGAAATTGGCTGCCATGTTTCCTACATTACAACAGTGACTGTAAAGTGCTCGGTGTTCTGAGGTTGTGAAAGGCGCTATATAACTCAAGTTCTTTCTTTAGTTCCTGTATTAATTTATACAAGATTCCTTCCAGCAGCGACATGGAGATTTTCTGATGTTTAAGTCCATCAATCCACTAATAAATAAATTGTATTCTATGCTCTAATAGCAGATATTCTCAGGTTACTGTAAAAAAAAACAATTACATTTCTACTAACCATGTTATTCAAGTGAAGCAAGTTCTAACTTTGAGTATGATGGCAGCATAAATTACCTCAAATCACATGTCACCACTACTTCAGGGAAAAAAGTCAGCTGCATGTATATTCATTTACAAAAAATACTTTAGGTAAAACAATTATTAACTGGCAAATGCCCAGTATTTCACAATTAGAAGGAACAGAATACAAAATAAATCCATACATTTATCAGTGAAACTATAATGACTATTCTGTCACTTACTTCTTCCCAGGAGTATTGTTCCTTTTGCGATCTTTCACCTTCCATAGTAAAGGTTTTCCCGGTGCCAGTTTGTCCATATCTGAGGCAAATTCAAAATGGAGAAATTAATTTAGGAAGTTTCCCGACAGGCGTTTAGAAACACACATTCAAAAGCCCTCACAGTGATTGGTCTGCGGACAACATAGTCCAGGAGGTCGTCCCAGGTTTGAGCCAAGCTAGCTGATCTCAGTTGGAGCAGCGGTACAAGTGCCCAGTCACCGAGGTCAGGGAGGGGAAAGCTGGCAAGGGTCCCTGCTCCTGAACAGCAACCGCTACTTGGAAAGTCTGTATAGAGACTCCTGGTGAGGACAGGATTAGGCTTGGCTGTTATAAAAGCATAGTTTCCAACAGTATACTCGCAACTGAGCAAATTGGCAGATGAAAACTGAAGTTATTTGAGCGGCTCAGTATTCTGGGTACTGAATGAACAGTACCTTTGGAAAGGAAAAAAAAAAGAGCTTTCACTTGTCAGTATTCTGGTGCGCTCTCATTGGTAGATATCAACTGAATGATACTACTTCGGATTAATTTATGTTTAGTCAGTCAGCAGATAAGTCCTCATTTCTACTGATCACTAACTGTTGTCCTGGAGACTGGTGGATTCTTGAGGAGCGACACCTTAAAGTTGCGAAAATCAGAAAAATTACGACACAGGAGGCCATTTGGCCCATTATGTCCATACCTAGGTCCGTAGCCCTGCTAATTACGGCTCTTTAAGTGCACATCCAAGTACTTTTTAAATGTGATGAGGGTTTCTGCCCCGACCACCTTTTCAGGCAGAGTGTTCCAGACTCGCACCACACTCTGGGTGAAGAGATGTTTCCTCGTCTCCCCTCTAATCCTTCTACCGACTACTTTAAAATTAAAATCTATTCCCCTGGTTATTGACCCCTCTGCTAAGGGAAACACGTTCCCTTAAAATGAGAATGCAGAGGTAACCTAGATTCACAACTTTGCATTATATGAATTTGGAACACAGTAATAACTGAGCAAATAATAACATCTAAATATTATATTGAAACATTTTTTGGCTGAGATGATGAGATTAACTAAGAATAAAGAATCCTATTTATTTGAAACGTTAAAAATAGCTCATGGTAACATCTGAAGCAGAGAAATTTCATTTCACATTTTCCACTTTTTGGTGTTGGAAAATGACTCAACTTACGCAAAAATGGTACAGTTATATCCCATGATTACTTCATCCAGGATGGGATACACCACACTTTTGTACACATCAATTTGCTTTGCAGAGGGTCCAAATACCTGGAATTAAAAACAAATATGTTAAGCATTCACATTTAGATATTTTCATGATGATCTCTGTACTTGAGGCAAACACCAAGGTTCTTACCATGTCAAATGTATACTTTTTAACTCCTTTTTCACTTCCTGGTCCGGAAGTATGCATAGCGACTTCTTTTTTTATAGGGTCACAGTCAACCACACAGGGAGAGTTTGACTTGCGCTCCGTTAAACTGAAAGGTCTGAAAAACAGCATGTCATAGAAACATAGAAAATAGGTACAGGAGTAGGTCATTCGGCCCTTCTAGCCTGCACCGCCATTCAATGAATTCATGGCTGAACATGCAACTTCAGTACCCCATTCCTGCTTTCTCGCCATACCCCTTGATCCCCTTAGTAGTAAGGACTTCAATCTAACTCCTTTTTGAATATATTTAGTGAATTGGCCTCAACAACTTTCTGTGGTAGAGAATTCCACAGGTTCACCACTCTCTGGGGGAAGAAGTTTCTCCTCATCTCTGTCCAAAATGGCTTACCCCTTATCCTTAGACTGTGTCCCCTGGTTCTGGACTACCCCAACATCGGGAACATTCTTCCTGCATCTAACCTGTCTGAACCCATCAGAATTTTAAACGTTTCTATGAGGTCCCCTCTCATTCTTCTGAACTCCAGTGAATACAAGCCCAGTTGATCCAGCCTTTCTTGAAAGGTCAGTCCCGCCATCCCGGGAATCAGTCTGGTGAACCTTCGCTGCACTCCCTCAACAGCAAGAATGTCCTTCCTCAAGTTAGGAGACCAAAACTGTACACAATACTCCAGGTGTGGCCTCACCAAGGCCCTGTACAACTGTAGCAACACCTCCCTGCCCCTGTACTCAAATCCCCTCGCTATGAAGGCCAACATGCCATTTGCTTTCTTAACCGCCTGCTGTACCAGCATGCCAACCTTCAATGACTGATGTACCATGACACCCAGGTCTCATTGCACCTCCCCTTTTCCTAATCTGTCACCATTCAGATAATAGTCTGTCTCTCTGTTTTTACCACCAAAGTGGATAACCTCACATTTATCCACATTATACTTCATCTGCCATGCATTTGCCCACTCACCCAACCTATCCAAGTCACTCTGCAGCCTCATAGCATCCTCCTCGCAGCTCACACTGCCACCCAACTTAGTGTCATGCGCAAATTTGGAGATACAACATTTAATCCCCTCGTCTAAATCATTAATGTACAGTGTAAACAACTGGGGCCCCAGCACAGAACCTTGCGGTACCCCACTAGTCACTGCCTGCCATTCTGAAAAGTACCCATTTGACAACCAGTTCTCAATCCATGTCAGCACACTACTCCCAATCCCATGTGCTTTAACTTTGCACATCAATCTCTTGTGTGGGACCTTGTCGAAAGCCTTCTGAAAGTCCAAATATACCACATCAACTGGTTCTCCCTTGTCCACTCTACTGGAAACATCCTCAAAAAATTCCAGAAGATTTGTCAAGCATGATTTCCCCTTCACAAATCCATGCTGACTTGGACCTATCATGTCACCTCTTTCCAAATGCACTGCTATGACATCCTTAATAATTGATTCCATCATATTACCCACTACTGAGGTCAGGCTGACCGGTCTATAATTCCCTGTTTTCTCTCTCCCTCCTTTTTTAAAAAGTGGGGTTACATTGGAGTGGAGGGTAGCCATAGGAACTGATCCAGAGTCTATGGAATGTTGGAAAATGACTGTCATTGCATCCGCTATTTCCAAGGCCACCTCCTTAAGTACTCTGGGATGCAGTCCATCAGGCCCTGGGGATTTATCGGCCTTCAATCCCATCAATTTCCCCAACACAATTTCCCGACTAATAAGGATTGCCCTCAGTTCCTCCTCCTTACTAGACCCTCTGACCTCTTTTATATCCGGAAGTTTGTTTGTGTCCTCCTTAGTGAATACCGAACCAAAGTACTTGTCAATTGGTCTGCCATTTCTTTGTTCCCCGTTATGACTTCCCCTGATTCTGACTGCAGGGGACCTACATTTGTCTTTACTAACCTTTTTCTCTTTACATATCTATAGAAACTTTTGCAATCCGTCTTAATGTTCCCTGCAAGCTTCTTCTCGTACTCTATTTTCCCTGCCCAAATCAAACCCTTTGTCCTCCTCTGCTGAGTTTTAAATTTCTCCCAGTCCCCGGGTTCGCTGCTATTTCTGGCCAATTTGTATGCCACTTCCTTGGCTTTAATGCTATCCCTGATTTCCCTTGATAGCCACGGTTGAGCCACCTTCCCTTTTTTATTTTTACGACAGACAGGAATGTACAATTGTTGTAGTTCATCCATGCGGTCTCTAAATGTCTGCCATTGCCCATCCACAGTCAACCCCTTCAGTATCATTCGCCAATCTATCCTAGCCAATTCACGCCTCATACCTTCAAAGTTACCCTTCTTTAAGTTCTGGACCATGGTCTCTGAATTAACTGTTTCATTCTCCATCCTAATGCAGAATTCCACCATATTATGGTCATGTGACATTTTAGTATCTGCACTGGTCAAGTTTCTTAGAAGGACAGTATCTTAAAAATTAGTCCCATTCACAGCCGATCAGCCTAGATTCAGGTGAGACAGGAGCCCAGCCACTTCGATGATACAGCACCTTAAAACAGAGGATGCTGAAACAAAACATGGTGGAACCCCTGCTGAATGCCTTCTCCAGTTATCCACTCAGTGATTTGTCTACACACTTTGTTTCCTTTGGGATCTGGAGTCCTACTAAGCAAACAGTGGGTAACACATCATGATTATCTCCTTACCTGCATCGTATAACCACTTGTATGTTCTTGCCCTTTTCTTCTTTTTTACTGCCCGAGTTTTGTAATGCCATTTTTAGTTTTGGTTTATGAGAGTACCTGCGTGAGAGAAATTCATATTTGCAAGTTCACATTTCTCATGTACAAAGTTGGGCCATTCCCAAGAACACGCACGTATTCTTTATGCATCGATTACGACTGCAAGTTGCACAGTATTATTTTTCACATCTCTAGAGGAGTTAAAGAGCACTTCCTTAATACAATTCTCCCCCACAGAGATGTTTAAAATGTTAAACGGATTTGATAGAGTAGATGCAAAGAAACAATTTCATCTGGTTGGGGGGGGGGGGTGGGGGGGAAAATCAAGAATGAGGGGATTGTATGCTTAAAACTAGAGCCAGGCCATTTAGGAGGGAAATCAGGAAGCACTTTTTCCCACACAAATGGCAATAGAAATCTGGAATTCTCTCCCCCAAAAGGCTGTGGATTCTGGGGCAACAGCAGCTTTCAGGACAGTGATCAATAGATTTTTATTAGCCAAGGGTATCAAGTATATGGATCAAAGGCAGGTAAAATGGAGTTGATGTGTCAATCAGCCATGATCTGATTGAATGGTGGAGCAGGCTCGAGGGGCTGAATGGCCTCCTCCTGTTTCAACAACCATAGGGGTAAGCAGCAAAGTACAGGTAGCAGAGGGACACGAGTACAAAGGGAGAGGAAATCTGATGGAGAGCGTTTAGAAATTGGTGGTTACATTTGTCTAGTCAGAGGGTAGTTATTAATGGTAACAGATCTGCTGAGGGTCCAGTCACGAGTAGAGCCCCACAGGGATCCATGTCAGAACCGCTGCTCTTTACCTTGATATTTGATTTGAATAAAGACATTGGGGGAATACTCTCAAGTTTTCTGATGACAGTGTGCGGTAGCGAGTACTTTAGACTGAAAGCTGACGGTGATACATTGGGGAATGCACCGTGTGGCAGGTGTCCTTCAGTGCAGATACATTTCAGGCTGATGCATTTCAGCTGGTCTAAACACCAAGTTAGGATTATCAGTTTATGGCTGCGGAGTAGAAAGGAGCCTGGGTGTCACGGTTCATGAAACATTGAAGGCCCATGACACATGTCACAAAGTTATAAGGAAAATGAATATGGCGCTGGGGCATATTACTATAACAGTTAAAAATAGAAAAATTAGAAATACATTGCTTTATACAAAGCCTTGGTACAGCTCTTTATTAATCAGACTGGCTGAAGGAACGAGGACATTTTTTCACTAGATAAAGGTAGACTTAGAAACTGATATGATTGAGGTTTGTAAAATAACAAAGGAAATTGATTCTGTTTGAGTAGAGTTGGAGCTATAAAAGGTCGAGGAGGATGACTGCAGACATTGTCCAAATTAAGGGATTATAGATGCCAAGAACTATTTCTTGTCAGAGAGAATTACCAACCTCGGACAGATTTCCAGAATGTGTGCAGAATTTAGATTTCTTACAGGCCTTCAAAAAAAGTGGGCGACGTCAAGAATAAAATTCAGGATTCAGCCTCGACTCACCATGGGCAGTCATTGGAGATTTATTTATACATCAGTCTTTCAAGATGTTGCACAGTCACGGCCAACTGTACTCTTTCTGATGAAAAGGACCTGGGCATGCAGATTTAACTTAGTCCCCATTTTAAAAGGCACACACTCTGACCCAATTGTTGTACGATATTTTGATTTTAGGTTTTTAATAGAATTAACAGCACAGCAACAGGCCATCGAGGCTACTGTACAGAAAGAGGTAATTTGTTCCAACTGCTCCACACAAGCCTCCTCCAACCAGACTTCATCTAACGCTATCTGCAAGTTCTCCTATTCCTTTCTCTCTCGGGTACCAATCTAGCTTCCCCTTAAATGCATCTGTGCTATTTGCCTCCACTACCTTGTATGGTAGCAAGTTCCACATTCTAACTACTCTGCGTAAAAAAAAAATCTCCCAAATTTCTTATTGGATTGATTAATGACCATCTTATATTTGTGGCTTCTAGTTTTGGACTCCAAGTGGAAACATTTTCTCGACATCTATTCTATCAAACTGTTTCATAATCTTAAAACCCTCTCAGGTTACCCTACCCCGGAGCCATCTCTTTTCTGGAGGAAGGAGCCAGCCTGTGCAGTCTTTCCTGATCATTATAACCTCTCTGTTCTGGTATCATCCTGGTAAATAATGCTCGCACCTTCTCCAGTGCAGCTACATCCTTATAGTTAAATAGCAGAACATAATCACAATTTGCAAAGTTGACTGCAGTACAGGCTCAGGAGCAGGGAGATGTGAAATGGGGGTGCTACAATGCCATCACTGGCCAGAGGGTGCAATTACAATGCTGCAAGTTAACATAGGCCTTTTCCTTTGCATGTGGTCATAGGAATCTATAAATTTAAAAGTTCACAACAGAGGGCAAGATTTGTAGAAGGAAAGTGCAAACATATGCAAGATGTTTTATTATATATTTAACTAATTAAAACATTAAAAAAAGACATCTTGCATGTGCAGACATCATACTCCAAATGCCACACATAAAACAGTGTTAAAATATTGTTAATTTTTTTTATAAACTGAGCTTCAGCCTGATCCCAATGAGCACATTACAGTCTCATAGCTTCAGGTCAAACATGGGCAAAGAAACCTCCTGCCGATTACCATCTACTGCCCTCCCTCAGCTGATGAATCAGTACTCCTCCATGTTGAACACCACTTGGAAAAGGGTGGCAAGGGCACAGAATGTACTCTGGGTGGGGGACTTCAATGTCCATCACTAAGAGTGATCCGGTAGCACCACGACTGACCGAGCCCTGAAGGACATAGCTGCCAGACTGAGCCTGCAGCAGGTGGAGAGAAAAACCTACGTAACTTCGTTGTCACCAATCTACTTGTCACAGATGCATCTGTCCATGACAGTATTGGTAGCAGTGACCTCCACACAGTCTTTGTAGAGACGAAGTCCTTTCACACCGAGGACACCCTCCATCGTGTTGTCTGGCACGACCACCGTGCTAAATGGGATATATTCAGAACAGATCTAGTAACTCAAAACTGAGCATCGATAAGGTACTGTGGGCCATCAGCTGCAGCAGAATTGTATTCCACCACAATCTGCAACCTCATGGCCCGGCATATCCCTTACTCTATCAGTACCATCAAGCCAGGGGCCCAACCATGCTTCAATGAGTGTAGAATAACATGCTAGGAGCTGCACCTGGCAAACCTAAAAATGAGGTGCCAACCTGGGAAAGCTGCAACACAAGACGACATGCATGATAAAAAAATAAGTAGTATGCTATAGACCAAGCTAAACAATCCCACAATCAACAGATCAGATCAAAGTTCCACAATCCTGCCACATCCAATCAATGGTGGGGGGCAATTAAACAACAGCAGGAGGCTCCATGAATCTCCCCATCAATGATGGTGGAGTCCAACTCCAACACGAGTGTGCAAGACAAGGCTGAAGCACTTGCTACCATAAATCAGCCAGAAGTGCTGAGTGAATGATGCATCTCAGTCTCCCTCCTGAGGTCCCCACCATCACAGAAGCCAGTCTTCAGCCAATTCGATTCACTCCACGTGATAAAGAAACGGCTAAACGCACTGGATATCGCAAAGGCTATGGGTCCCCACAACATCCTGTCTTCTGCTCCAGAACAAGCTGCATCTCTAGCCAAACTGTTCCAGTACAGCTACAACACTGGAATCTACCTGACAATGTGGTAAAATGCCCAGGTATGCCCTGTCCACAAAAAGCAGGACAAATCCAATCCGGCCAATTACCGCTCTCTCCATCTATTCTCAATCAGCAAAGTGATGGAAGGTGTCTGCGACAGTGCTATTCAGAAGAACATAAGAAATAGGAGGAGGCGGCCATTTGGCCCTTGGAGCGTTCTCCTCCATTCAATAAGATTATGGCTGATCTAATCATAGACTCCGTTCCACTTCCCTGCCCGCTCCCGATAACCCTTTATTCCCTTCTCACTCAAAAATCTGTCGATCTCCGCCTTAAAATATATTCAATGACCCAGCCTCCACAGCTCTCTGGGGCAGAGAATTTCATAGATTTACAACCCTCAGAAGAAATTCCTCCTCATCTCAGTTTTAAATGGGTGGCCTCTTAGTCTGAGACTATGTCCCCTAGTTTTAGTTTCCCCTATGAGTGGAAATATCCTCTCTGTATCCACCTTATTGAGCTCCCTCATTATCTTATATGTTTCAATAAGATCACCTCTCATTCTTCTGAACTCGTGTGTATAGGCCCAACCTACCTTCATAAGTCAACCCCATCACCTCCAGAATCAACCTAGTGAACCTTCTCTGAACAGCCTCCAATGCAAGTATATCATTCCTTAAATACGGAGACCAAAACTGTACGCAGTTCTCCAGGTGTGGCCTTACTAATACTCTGTACAGTTGTAGCAGGACTGCTCTGCTTTTATACTCTATCCCCTTGCAATAAAGGCCAACATTCCATTTGCCTTCCTGATTCCTTGCTGTACCTGCATACTAACTGTGTTTCATGCACAAGGATCCCCAGGTCTCTGTACTGCAGCATTTTGCAATTTTTCTCCATTAAAATTATAATTTGCTTTTATTATTTCTGCCAAAGTGGATAATTTCAAATTTTCCCACATTATACTCCATCTGCCAAATTTTTGCCCACTCACTTAGCCTGTCTATATCCCTTTGCAGATTTTTTGCATCCTCACAATTTGCTTTCCCATCCATCTTTGTATCATCAGAAAACTTGGCTACATTACATTCGGTCCTTTCATCCAAGTCAGTAATATAGATTGTAAATAGTTGAGGACCCAGCACTGATCCCTGCGGCACCCCACTAGTCACTGTTTGCCAACCGGAAAATGACCCATTTATCCCAATTCTGTTTTCTGTTAATTAGCCAACCCTCTATCCATGCTAATATATTACCCCCAACCCAGTGAGCTTTTATCTTGCGCAGTAACCTTTTTGGTGCCACCTTATCGAATGCCTTCTGGAAATCCAAATACACCACATCCACTGGTTCCCCATTATTCACCCTGCTCGTTACATCCTCAAATAACTCCAGCAAATTTGTCAAACATGATTTCCCTTTCATAAAACCATGTTGACTCTGCTTGATTGAATCATGCTTTTCCAAATGTCCCGCTACTGCTTCCTTAATAATGGACTCCAGCATTTTCCCAATAACAGACGTTAGGCTAACTGATCTATAGTTTCCTGCTTTTTGTCTGCCTCTTTTTTGAAATAAGGAGTTATGTGCAAAGTTAAAGCACATGGGATTGGGGGTAGTGTGCTGACATGGATTGAGAACTGGTTGTCAGACAGGAAGCAAAGAGTAGGAGTAAATGGGGACTTTTCAGAATGGCAGGCAGTGACTAGTGGGGTACCGCAAGATTCTGTGCTGGGGCCCCAGCTGGTTACACTGTACATTAATGATTTAGACGAGGGGATTAAATGTAGTATCTCCAAATTTGCGCATGACACTAAGTTGGGTGGCAGTGTGAGCTGCGAGGAGGATGCTATGAGGCTGCAGAGCGACTTGGATAGGTTAGGTGAGTGGGCAAATGCATGGCAGATGAAGTATAATGTGGATAAATGTGAGGTTATCCACTTTGGTGGTAAAAACAGAGAGACAGACTATTATCTGAATGGTGACAGATTAGGAAAAGGGGAGGTGCAAAGAGACCTGGGTGTCATGGTACGTCAGTCATTGAAGGTTGGCATGCAGGTACAGCAGGCGGTTAAGAAAGCAAATGGTATGTTGGCCTTCATAGCGAGGGGATTTGCGTACAGGGGCAGGGAGGTGTTGCTACAGTTGTACAGGGCCTTGGTGAGGCCACACCTGAAGTATTGTGTACAGTTTTGGTCGCCTAACCTGAGGAAGGACATTCTTGCTGTTGAGGGAGTGCAGCGAAGTTTCACCAGACTGATTCCCGGGATGGCGGGACTGACCTATGAAGAAAGACTGGATCAACTGGGCTTGTATTCACTGGAGTTCAGAAGAATGAGAGGGGACTTCATAGAAACGTTTAAAATTCTGACAGGGTTAGACAGGTTCGATGCAGGAAGAATGTTCCCAATGTTGGGGAAGTCCAGAACCAGGGGACACAGTCTAAGGATAAGGGGTAAGCCATTTAGGACCGAGATGAGGAGGAATTTCTTCACCCAGAGAGGGGTGAACCTGTGGAATTCTCTACCACAGAAAGTTGTTGAGGCCAATTCACTAAATATATTCAAAAAGGAGTTAGATGAAGTCCTTACTACTAAGGGGATCAAGGGGTATGGTGAGAAAGCAGGAATGGGGTACTGAAGTTGCATGTTCAGCCATGAACTCATTGAATGGCGGTGCAGGCTAGAAGGGCCGAATGGCCTACTCCTGCACCTATTTTCTGTGTTACATTTGCGGTTTTCCAATCCGCTGGGACCGCCCCAGAATCCAGGGAATTTTGGTAGATTACATACAACCAATGCATCCATTATCTCTGCAGCCACTTCAAGACCCTAGTGCGTAAGCCTTTAGTCCCATTATTTTACCTAGTACTACTGATAATGATTGTATTAAGTTCCTCCCTACATATAAGCCCCTTGATTATCCAATAATGGGATGTTTTTAGTGTCTTCTACCGTGAAGACCGATACAAAATATTTGTTCAACGTCCCTGCTATTTCCCTGATCTCCATTATTAATTCCCCAGTCTCATCCTCCAGGGGACCAGGTTATTCACTAATAACCTGCTCACTGATGCTCAATTTGGGTTCCGCCAGGACCACTCGGCTCCAGACCTCATTACAGTCTTAGTCCAAACATGGGCAAAAGAGCTGAAGAGGTGAGGCGAGAGGGACTGCCCTTGGCAGCAAGGCAGCATTTAACTGAGTGTGGCATCAAGGAGCCCTAGTAAAACTGAAGTCAATGGACATCAGGGTGAAAATTCTCCACTGGCTGGAGTCATACCTAGCACAAAGGAAGATGGTTGTGGTTGTTGAAGGCCAATCATCACAGCCCCAGGATATCACTGCAGGAGTTCCTCAGGGCCTCGGTCCAACCATCTTCAGCTGCGTCATCAATGACCTTCCCTCCATCATAAGGTCAGAAGTGGGGATGTTCGCTAGTGATTGCAGTGTTCATTTCCATTCGCAACTACTCAGTTGATGAAGTCCGTGCTCAAACGCAGCAAGACCTGGATGACATTCAGGCGTGGGCTAACAACATTCATGCCACACAGTGCCAGGCAATGACTATCGGCAACAAGCAAGAATTGAACCACCGCCACTTCACATTCAACAGCATCACCAAATATACACCATCAACATCCTGGGGATCACCATTGACCAGAAACGTAAATGGACCAGCCACATAAAAACTGTGGCTACAAGAGCGGGTCAGAGGCTGGGTATTCTACGATGAATGTCTCACCTCCTGACTCCGCAAAGCTTTTTCACCATCTACAAGGCACAAGTCAGGAGCGAGATGGAATACGCTCCACTTGCCTGGATGAGTGCAGCTTCAACAACACTCAAGAAGCTGGACACCATCCAGGACAAAGCAGCTCGCTTGACTGCCACCCCATCCAGCACCTTAAGCATTCCTTCCCTCCACGACCGCATCATGTGCTTCAACAAAACGCACTGCAGCAACTCGCCAAGATTTCTTCGACAGCACCTCCAAAACCCATTACCTCTACCACCTAGAAAGACAAGGGCAGCAGACACATGGAAACATCACCTCCATGTTGTTCTTCACACACACACCATCCTGACGTGAAAATATATCAGCATTCCTTCATCGTCACAGGGTCAAACTCCTTCCCTAACAGCACTGTGGGAATACCTTCCCCACACTGATTGCAGCGATTCAAGGCACGGCACACCACCACCGTCTCAAGCACAATTAGCGACTGGCAATAAACGCTGGGCTCACCAGCAACGCCCACACCCCAGGAATGAATAAAATAAAAGTTCGCTGACCAAACAACAATCAATTTCTGATTAACTGGATCCTATGTTTTCTAACTTAGACTTGGTTTTCAGAAATAATTACTGTTGCCAACATGACCAGTTTATTTAGAACGTAAGTGATACCTCCTGGTACTTCAGCCGAGGGATCATGCTTCATACATGAGCTTAGACAATGAATGTCCGCAAGTTATTTTTCCCATAGCTTAGTGGCGGCAGAGAGAATGACTGAGATACTAAATGAGCACTTTGCATCGGTCTCCACTAAAGATGATGCTGCCAATGTCACAGTAAAGGAGGTACTAGAAAAATTGAAAACGGATGAAAAAGAGATAGTAAAAATATTGGTAGCATTAGTTTTGAATCTTTTTGCACCCTCTCCAGTGCCTTTCTAGTCTGAACTGTTCACAGTACTCCAAGTACAGTCTACCCAAAGCTCCATACAAGTTTAACATACCTTCTTAGCTTTTTAATTATATCCCTCTAGAAATTAATCCTAGTGCTTGGTTTGCTTTCTTTTAATAATTAATTGGTCTTACTTTTAATGATTTGTGTATCTGTAACCCTAGATCCTTTTGCTTTCAATAGGGTACATATGGGAAAACTATTTCCACTAATCTGAGTGTATGTAATTAAAGGCATGAATTGAAGATCCCCACCAAACAAACGGAGGGATTAGGACAATTTTTTTTTTTGGTAATACACAGAGGGATGCTGGGACATGGATGTTCCAGTGGCGGAAGTAGAATTCATGATCACTTTTAAAAAGGGAAAGTGGAAAAATATAAACGGATATGAGGAAAGGACAGGGAAATGAACTCCTGTAAGCAATCCAGAGCATTGTTTAATGCCTCATTATCTATGTAACATCACATTCAGAGACTGAACTCCAAGTCATAGTCAACATCTTCATTAAGGCATATGAAAGCATGGGCCTTACACTAAACATCCATAAGGCAAAGGTCCTCCACCAACCTGACCCCACCACACAACACTGCCCCCCCCCACCCCCAGTCATCAAGATTCACGACGTAGCCCTGGACAATGTGGACCACTTTCCATACCTTGGGAGCCTAGTATCAGCAAGGGCAGACAAAGTCATTGAAAATTGGCATGCAGGTACAGCAGGCGGTAAAGGCGGCAAATGGCATGTGGTCTTCATTGCTAGGGGATTTGAGTATAGGAACAGGGAGGTCTTACTGCAGTTGTACAGGGCCTAGGTGAAGCCTCACCTGGAATATTGTGTTCAGTTTTGATCTCCTAATCTGAGGAAGGACATTCTTGCTATTGAGGGACTGCAGCGAAGGTTCACCAGACTGATTCCCAGGATGGCAGGACTGACATAGGAGGAGACACTGGATCGACTGGGTCTGTATTCACTGAAGTTTAGAAGAATGAAAGGGGATCTCATAGAAACATATAAAATTCTGATGGGACTGGACAGGTTAGATGCAGGAAGAATGTTCCCGATGTTGGGGGAAGTCCAGAACCAGGGGTCACAGTCTAAGATAAGGGGCAAGACATTTAGGACGGAGATGAGGAGAAACTTCTTCACTCAGAGTTGTCAACCTGTGGAATTCTCTACGCAGAGAGTTGTTGATGCCAGTTCGTTGGATATATTTAAGAGGGAGTTCGATATGGCCCTTACGGTTAAAGGGATCAAGAGGTAGGAAGAGAAAGCAGGAATGGGGTACCGAGGTGAATGATCAGCCATGACCTTATTGAATGGTGGTGCAGGCTCGAAGGGCCGAATGGCCTACTCCTGCACCTATTTTCTGTGTTTCTAGACGACGTGATTCACCACCACCTCCAGTGCGCCAGCGCAGACTTCGGCCGCCTGAGGAAGAGTGTGTTTGAAGATCAGATCCTCAAATCTGCCACTAAGTTCATGGTCTACAGGGCTGTAGTGATACCCACCCTCCTGCATGGCTCAGAGACGTGGACCATGTACAGTAGAAACCTCAAATCGCTGGAGAAATACCACCAACAATGTCTCCGCAAGATCCTGCAAATCTCCTGGGAGGATAGACGCACTGATGTTAGCGTCCTCGATCAGGTCAACATCGAAACACTGACCAACTCAACTAGCTCCGTTTGGTGGGCCACATTGTTCGCATGCCTGACACAAGACTCCTAAAGCAAGCGCTCGACTCGGAACTCCTACGCGGCAAGCGAGCCCCAGGTGGCAGAGAAAACGTTTCAAGGACACCCTCGAAGCCTCCTTAATAAAATGCAACAACCCCACCGACACCTGGGAGTCCCTGGCCAAAGACCGCCCTAAGTGGAGGAAGTGCATCCGGGAGGGTGCTGAGCACCTAGAGTCTCGTCGTCGAGAACATGCAGAAAACAAGTACAAGCAGCGGAAAGAGCGTGCGGCAAACCAGTCCCACCCACCCTTTCCTTCAACTACTGTCCCATCTGTGACAGACTATAATTCCCATATTGGACTGTTCAGTCACCCAACAACTCATTTTTAGAGTGGAAGCAAGTCTTCCTCAATTCTGAGGGGCTGCCTATGATGATATATGTAAATAACAAGACCCAAGGATCATAAGGGAACTATACTGGCATCATATGCCATACAATCCTTCTCTCTTTGACCATATTGAAGGTCAAGCTCTGAACCAACAAATGGTTTTATTTAAATAAAACAGGTAAACAAACCACAAACACTCCACTCCCCTCCCCTCCCAAATACTTCTAAACTCTGGGGACTATAGACAGAGTCTACTCAATTTCTCCTCATATGGCAATACCTTTATTCCCAGGAATCAGTCTAGTGAACCTTTGTTGCACTCCCTCTAAGGCAAGTATGTCTTTGCCTAGGTAAGGAGACCAGAACTGTACACGTACTCCAGGGTGTGGCCTCACCAATGCCCTGTAAAATTGTAGTAAGTCTTGTTCACTCTTATAATCGAATCCCTTTGTAACAAAAGCTAACATACCATTTGCTTTCCTAATTGCTTGCTGTAGCTGCATGCTAACTTTGTGATTCATGTGCAAGGACATCCCTCTGAATTGCAAACATTTTCCAGTCTCTCACCATTCAAAATACATTCTGCTTTTTTATTTTTCCTACCAAAGTGGATAACTTCACACTTCCCCACATTGTGGCCCCAAGTTTCCACATGATTTGCTTCTGATTTTTAGGAGCAACTGGTGTAGAACGGAGTATCTTAGAAATCGGAATTCTCGTCATTTAGTTTGCTCCAGTTCTAGTCAGTTAGAACAGTTTCACTTTGGAACAGAATTTTTTTTTCAAAAGGGGGCGTGTCCGGCCACTTACGCCTGTTTTCAAAGTTTTGTCAGTGAAAACTTACTCCAAACTAACTTAGAATGGAGTAAGTGAAGATTTTTGTACGCTCGAAAAAACATTGTCTACACTTGAGAAAATCAGGCGTAGGTTACAAATCAGGCGTAGGGAATGGGTGGGGGGGTTTAAAGGGAAGTTTACAAACATTAAACACTTCAGTTTTACAAATAAAGAGCCATCATCAATAATAAATGATAAATACATCAATAAATCAACCAATAAATCAATCAAAAAAAATTAATAAGAAATAATTTTTTTTTAAATCAATAAATAAAACAAAACATTTTCTACTTACCGACTGCAGCACCGGGAGCCGTCCAACAGCGTGCTGGGATGCCCCCCCCCCCCAGTGTGTCTCTGTCTGTGTCTCTATCACTCTGTCTGTGTCTCTATCACTCTGTCTGTCTGTGTGTGTCTCATTCTCTGTCTGTCAGTGTCTGTGTTTCTGACAGCGAGGGGAGGGGGAGAAGGGAGATGGAAGATGGGGGGGGGGGGGCGGGAGGGGGGGAAGGAGATGGGGCGGGAGGGGGGGGAAAGGAGAAGGGGGAGGGAGGCTGAACGGGCCGGGCTCCGAGACTTCGGGCAGGGCCCGTCCCCAGCACCAGATTTACAGGTAGGTGGCGTTGGGTCAGGTCGGGGGGAGCGCGGGTCGGGGGGGTAGTGGGAGGTCGGTCGGTTCGGTTCGGGTCGGGGGAAGGGAGGAAGAGGGAGGTCAGGTCGGGGGGAGGGAGGTCAGATCGGATCCAGTCTGGTGGGGGGGGGGGGGGGGGAAAAAGAGTCGGGTCGGGTTCGGTCCGGAGGCGGGGGGATGTCAGGTCAGGGGCGGGGGGGAAGCAGGAGTCGGGTCGGGTCTGGAGGCGGGGGGCGGGAAGCGAGAGTCGAGTCGGGAGGAAGCAGGAGCTGGCCGTGGGAGGAGCCTTATTCACGCAGCCCCAGTGAGGCCATTCGGGCCCCTCCCACACAGTTTCGGGCGCCTGGAGCTACTGCACTTGCGCGCCCACTGTAGCGTGCATGTGCCGAGGTCCCGGCACTGTTTTCAGCACAGGGACCTGGCTCCGCCCCCTACAGCTCGTGCTGTGCTGCGCCGAGGGCCAGAAGACCTGCAGGGAGCTGGAGAATCTGGAGGCTTTTTTTAGGCGCACTTTGTGGTGCGAAAAACGGGCGTCCAGGTCGGGACTGCGCCGTTCTAGGCGCGGCTCGAAACTTGGGTCCTGTATTCCATTTGCCATGTTCTTTCCCACTCTGTCAACCAGTCTATTTCTCTCTGCAGCCTCTTGGCATCCTCCTCACAGCTTACTTTCCAACCTAACTTTGCATCAGCAAACTTGGATAGATTACACTCAATCCCTTCATCCAAATCATTAATATAGATTGCAAATAGCCGAGGTCCAAGCACTGATCCTTGCGGTACCCTGCTAATTACAGCCTGCCAACCCGAAAAAGTCCCATTTATTCCTACACTTAGTTTTCTGTCCAATCCTCAATCCATGCTAATATTTTGAACCCAATCGCCAGAGTCCTGATTTGGTGTAATAACCTCTTGTGTGGCACTTTATCGAATGTTTTTTGAAAATCCAAATACACTACACTGGTTCCCCCTTATCCATCCTACTAGTTACATCTTCAAATGAGATTTGTTAAACACTATTTCCCCTTCATAAAACCATGTTAACTCTGCCTAATCATATTACAGTTTAAAAAAAAAATAAGTGCCCTGTTCCCATGCCCCTAATAATAGATTCTAGCATTTTGCCTACTACAGGTTGAACTTCTCAATCTGGCACCCTCAGAACCTGGCCTGTGCCAGACTAGAGAATTTGCTAGACCACGGGAGGTCATGCCGACCCTTGACTTACTGATGACAGTCGGGGGCAAGAGCACGGCCTCTGCCACGCTCAGGCTCCTTCTCAGTGCTGCTTTGTTGAACGTTGGCTGACAAGATGGCGTCCCAATCCCGAAGCTGGATTTGCGCATGCGCTGCGCAGAAGACTACTGCGCAGCACTTGGTCCAGAATCACTCGTGAGACTGGCAGATGAAAGCATAATGTGTTCATCCGACAGTCTTCTGTCCATTATACCTGTACACATTTCACAGTAAAAGGCTGTTAATTTGTTCTCATTCAGAAATCCTCTTCCTTGTCCCTGTGATGTTACTCTCATCTCAGCCTTGCAGTCTCATGATGAGTAACTAAATAACAATTTAAATTTACCAGTACCTTACCAAGTACTGCTGACAACAACTCGGCCGCGTTCTGCTGGAATGATGTCTGACCAGGGAGGTTGCCGGACCAAAGAGTGTCGGATCTGAGGTTCAACCTGTATTGATGTCAGGCTAACTGGCCTATAGTTCCCCGTTTTTTTCTCTTCCTCCTGTCTTAAATAGCAGGGTTAGGTTTGTTTCCTTATAATCCTTGGAAACTGTTCCAGAATCTAGGGAATTCTGGAAGATTAATACCAGTGCATCCATTATCTCTGCAGCTACCTCTTAAAACCAAAAGTTGCATGTCATCAGGTCCAGGGGATTTGTCGTCATTTAATCCCATTAATTTCTCCAATACTATGTCTTTACTTATACTGATTTCTTTAAGTCCCTCATTCTCTCTAGACGCATGTTTCCCCATTATTTTCAGAATGTCTCGTGTCCTCTACCATGAAGACGGATACAAATTATTTGTTTAATGTCTCTGCCATTTCCTTATTACCCATAATTTCTCTGGTCTCTGCCTCTAATGGCCCCACATTTACTTTCACTAATTTCTTCCTATTTGCATAGCTATAGAAACATTTACAATTTGTTTTTAATGTCTCTTGCTAATTTACTCATTCTTTTTTCTCTTTTCTTATCAACTTCTTGGTCCTCCTTTGTTGAATTCCAAAATCCTCCCATTCCTCAGGCTTACTGCTCTTTTTGGCAACATTATAAACCTCTTCCTTTGATCCAATACTATTTTTTACTTCTCTGGTTAGCCACAGTTGGACCACATTTCCTGTGGGATTTTTGTGAATTAAACGAATATATATTTGTTGCAAATTATGTTTTAATTCTTTAAGTGCTTGTCTACCGTCATAACTTTTAATGTAGTTTCCCAATCTACCTTAGCCAACTTGCCCCTCATACCTACATAGTTTCCTTTGTTTAGATTTAAGACCCTAGTTTCGACTTAAATAAATAATTTTCAAACTTAATATAAAATTCTATCATATTATGGTCACTCTTCCTTAAATGCCCCTTTACTACAAATGTTATTAATTAACCCTTTCTCATTGCATAATACTAGATCTAAAATAGCCTATGCCCTCGTTGGTTCCTCAACATACAGATCAAAAAAACTATCTTGTATAAACTAACTCCTGCCTTCCACCCTATCACAGACCTTTCCTTTTGTTCTTTCCTCTCCTCCCCTGCCTCTGTACTTGCTTAAAATCGGATACATTTTCCAGTTCTAACGAAAGGTCATCGACCTAAAATGTTAACTCTTTTCCTCTCCTCTGGCCTGCGGAGTACTCCCAGCATTTTCTGTTTCTATTTCAGATCTCAAGCATCCATAGTATTTTGCATTTGGACTGAATGTAGACAACCTTCTCAAGCAAGTTAACCGAAAGTTAAATTGAAAGAAAGCAAAAGGAGAACTGTTTGAGCATCCCTGATTATAAATCGCTCAACCATTGGCAGCCATGCCTTCTGTTGCCTCGGTCCCAAGCTCTGGAGTTCCCTGCCTAAACCTCTCTTTCCTCCTTCAAGATGCTCCTTTAAACTTACCTCTGACCAAGCTTTTGGTCACCCTCCCTAATTTCTCCTTACAAAATCATAGAAATTTACAGCACGGAAGGAGGTCATTTCGGCCTATCGTGTTTGTACCGGCCAACAAAGAGCAATCCAGCCTAATCCCACTTTCCAGCTCCAGGACTGTAGCCTTGTAGGTTACAGCACTTCAAGTGCATATTTAAGTAGTTTTTAAATGCTATGAGGGTTTCTGCCTCGACCACCCTTTCAGGCAGCGAGTCCCAGAGCCCCACCACCCTCTGGATGAAAAGAATTTCTCCACAAATCCCTTCTAAACCTCCTACCAATTACTTCAAATTCCCCCTAGTTATTGACTCTGCTAAGGAGAATAGGTCCTTCTTGTCCTCTTTATCTCAGCCCCTCATAATTTTATACACCTCAATTAGGTCTCCCCTCAGCCTCATCTGTTTCAAAGAAAACAAACCCAGCCTATCCAACCTTTCCTCACAGCTAAAATTCTCCAGTCCAGGCAACATCCTTGTAAATTTCCTCTGTACCCTCTCTAGTGCAATCACATCTTTCCTGTAAAGTGGTGACCAGAACTACACGCAGTACTCTAGCTGTGGCCTAACTAGCGTTTTATACAGTTGAAGCATAACCTCCCATTCTTATAGTCTATGCTTCATCTAATAAAGGCAAGTAGCCTGTATGCCTTCTTAACCACCTTATCTCCCTGTCCTGCTATCTTCTGTGGACCTGCACTCCAAGGTCCCCCTGTTTCTCTACACTTCAGTGTCCTACCATTTATTGTGTATTCCCTTGTCTTGTTAGCCCTCCCCAAATGCATTACCTCACACTTCGTCAGATTGAATTCCATTTGCCACTGTTCTGTCCATTGATAGCTTCCTGCAGTCTACAGCTTTCTTTTTCATCAGTCAATTTTCGTATCATCTGCAAACTTATATATCAATGATTTGGACTTGATTAAGATCACAAAAAGCAAGGGACCTCGTACCGAGCCTGCAGAACCACACTGCCTTCCAGTCACAAAAACACCCATCGACCATAATGTGGCACGTGTGGTGTGTGTGTGTGTGTGTGTGTGTGTGTGTGTGTGTGTGTGTGTGTGTGTGTGTGTGTGTGTGTGTGTGTGTGTGTGTGTGTGTGTGTGTGGCACGCGCGAACGAGTGAAACGTGTGCGGAGATTAAGTCAGGAATTTGGGCTGGAGGGGGGATTACTAGGTCACGAACTCTGGGCTTGGGGGAGGGAGTGTATGTCAGCAACTTGGGCTTGGGGGGGGGGGGGGGGGGGGAAGGAATTAGGTCATGATCTTGGGCGAGGGGGTTTGGCAGGAACGTGTTGGAGTGTAATATCTGTGAGCTTATAATGTTTGTAGCTACACACTGGATGTGGACGTATTGTGTACTGCAACTACAGAGTTAACAATAAACAGAACCAGGGCATGTTCCGGACGTGTCCAACAGAGCTGCCTGCCATGTTAGAAAGCTGTGTGTGCTATGCTCTGTGAAATATCACATTTGGTGGAGAGATGGGATTTTTCGGATGATTTAACGCTGAAATTTTGTTGGTGAAGGATTCAGCCAGCCGACAGAGAGACTTTGGAAGCTTCTGTCTTTGGAAAAAGCTACAAAATCCGAGGTAAAATACAGCACACTGTGTGAACAGCTAGAAATTAAAATGGCAGCGCCCGCATGTGTAATGGGACATTTGGGTGAATATAGACACGACCAGGAACGTTTTAAAGCATACGTGGATTGGCTAGAAATGTATTTCACTTCAAATAACATAGTCAAAGTTCCAGAGAATGCAGTCCAGAATCAGATGATATTGGAACAGAAGCGAGTTATCTTATCTGCAGCTGGACCGGCATTGTATGAAACACTGATAAATCTGCTTGTGCCTGCCTAACCAAAGGACACAACGCTTAAAGAGATTTTAACAAAGCTGGAGCAACACTATAACCCCAAACTGTTAGAAATTGCTGAATGCTATCATTTCGGTATATGAAATCTAAAAGATGATGAAAGTATCAGTGACTACATTGTAGCATTAAAAAAGCTATCTATTGTCTGTAATTTCAGAAACTTTCAAAACCAAGCATTGCAGGATCGTTTTGTTTGTGGGGTGAAAAATGATGCGATCAGAAGAAAGTTATTGACGACGGATGACTTGACTTTTGAGCTTGCTTGTCAGACAGCAAGGTCGATGGGCATGGCCGAACAATATTCCCGAGAATTTCATAATAATTACGGTTGTCAGTCAACTGAGGTAAATCGCCTGAAGATTCAAAATAAAAGTAAGTGGGGGCCCAAAGTCTCAGAAATTGGAAATTCTAAGAGCGTCAAAGTCGTGTTATAGGTGCCTGGGACAACACATTGCCTTCACATATGGACAACTTTGAGCAAAGTGTTTCTTCTGCAGAAAGACTGGGCATCTTGCGAAGGCATGCCGACTGAAGGGTAAACCAGCTTTCAAAGCTATGAGTAGAAATCCCCAGAGACTACATAGCATAGAAGAACAGCAGCAGGACGAGGACATGTTAGAGTTACACATTATCAGGAGCACGAGGTTAATGGACAGCGATTCGGAAAGTATCAAAATCCACATAGAGGTTGCGGGATTCAAGATACCAATGGAAATCGACATGGGTGCATCGTGAGTGTAGTACCGGAGCCGCTATATCTAGACAAATTGCGGGATTTCCCATTGGAGAAAGCCAAGATAAAGCTGCGAGGCTACTCGGGAGAGAAAATTCCTGTGGTAGGTCGTATCACCGTACTGGTGAAATACAAGGATCAATTTCAGAACTTGCCTGATAGTAGTGAAAGGAGACAAGCCTGCTTTACGAGGAAGAAATTGGTTGAGTTCACTGGATTGGAGTGTGATTTTCTGTGTGGAAGTGAGATTTGCATCAATGGATGATGTTATCAAAAATTATCCGAAGGTGTTCTGCGAAACGGGCAGTCCGATCCAAGGCTTCAAGGCAAGTGTCAGGATACAGAAGGACGCTGGATCGGTTTACTACAAGCCATGTTCATACCATATGCACTCAAGGAGAAAGCTGAGCAAGAACTCAAAAAAACTAGAGACTGAGAACATTATTTGTAAGATAGATCGATGTAATTGGACTACATCCATTGTTCTTGTACCCAAGTCTGATGGTAAGCTAAGATTGTGTGGTGATTATAAAGTAACCGTAAACCAGGTTCTAGAGAGTAATGTCCCCAATACATTGCCAAATATAGAAGATTTGTTCACAACACTGACAGGTGATCAGATCTTCTCAAAACTGGATCTTACAAATGCCTACTTACAGCTTCAACTAGATGAGGAATCCAAGTCATGCTTGACTATAAATTCTCATCCAGGCCTGTATCAATTTAATAGGTTACCATTTGGAGTGTCTTCCACCCCTGCTATATTCCAAGGGGTGATAGAAACATATAAAATAGGTGCAGGAGTAGGCCATTCAGCCCGTCGAGCCTGCACCGCAATTCAATAAGATCATGGCTGATCTTAGTACCCCTTTCCTGCTTTCTCTCCATACCTCTTGATCCCTTTAGCCGTAAGGGCCATATCTAACTCCCTCTTGAATATATCCAATGAACTGGCATCAACAACTCTCTGCGGTAGGGAATTCCACAGGTTAACAACTCTCTGGGTGAAGAAGTTTCTCCTCATCTCAGTCCTAAATGGCTTACCCCTTATCCGAAGACTGTGTCCCCTGGTTCTGGACTTCCCTATCATCGGGAACATTCTTCCCACATCTAACCTGTCCAGTCCCGTCAGAATCTTATATTTTCTATGAGATCCCCTCTCATCCTTCTAAACTCCAGTGAATAAAGGCCCAATTGATCCAGTCTCTCGTCATATGTCAGTCCCACCATCCCGGGAATCAGTCTGGTGAACCTTCGCTGCACTCTCAATAGCAAGAACGTCCTTCCTCAGATTAAGAGACCAAAACTGAACACAATATTCCAGATGAGGCCTCACCAAGGCCCTGTACAACTGCAGTAAGACCTCCCTGCTCCTATACTCAAACCCCCTAGCTATGAAGGCCAATATACCATTTGCCTTCTTCACCGCCTGCTGTACCTGCATGTCAACTTTCAATGACTGATGAACCATGACACCCAGGTCTCGTTGCACCTCCCCCTTTCCTAATCTGCCACCAGTCAGATAATATTCTGCCCCCAAAGTGGATAACCTCACACTTATCCACATTAGAGTGCATCTGACATGCATTTGACCACTCACCCAACCTGTCCAAGTCACCCTTCCTCCTCGCAGCTCACACCGCCACCCAGCTTAGCGTCATCTGCAAACTTGGAGATATTACACTCAATTCCTTCAGCTAAATCATGATGAACCAGATTTTGCAAGGCATTGAAGGGGTAGTATGTTATTTAAATGACATACTAATTTCAGCACCAAATAGGCAAATTCAGAACATACTGAATGAAATCCTCAAACGGCTAGAGAAGCACAGATTACGAGTGTCTACTCGTAAGTATGAGTTATTTCAAAACTCAATGGAGTACTTAGGCAGAGTAGTCAAAGATGGTTTACATCCAACCAGGGGAAAGCTGGATGCAATCAGAAATGCAACCACTCTCAGGAATGTCACTGAATTTCGTTCATTCTTGGGTCTTTTGAACTATTATGGGAAGTTCCTACCAAATTTGGCTACAGCATTACATCCACTGAATGAACTCTTGAAAAAACATGTCCATTGGAAGTGGTCAAAAGAATGCAATACCGCATTCAAGGAGTGTAAAAGCAAATTGGGAGAGCGCACCATGTTAGTTCACTATGACATATCTAAGGAGATTAAGCTAGCGTGTGATGCCTCTCCGTATGGAGTTGGGTCAGTAATCTCTCATGGATTAAGTAGTGGGGAGGAGAGACCAATTGCTTTTGCTTCACGCACTCAGTGCCAGTGAGAATAATTATGCGCAAATTGAAAGGGAAGCTTTGGCATTAATTTTTGGGGTCAAGAAGTTTCACAAATACTTGTATGGTCATATGTTTACCATTGTTACGGACCATAAGCCCCTAACAGCAATTCTCCATCCAAAGTCCCAAGTTCCAACATTAGCTGCAGCCCGAATGCAGAGACGGGCTTTGAATGTCAGCATATACATATGATATTGAATACAGACGATCAGCTGATCACAGTAATGTTGATGCAATGTCTAGATTGCCTTCCCCATCACAAGTTACACCCGATAGAGAACAAGCATTTTATTTTTCATACATTGATGAGCTGCCAGTCACAGCTGAAGAGATTGGTACAGCAACCAAACATGATCCAGTAATGTCAAAGGTGTATGATTATATTGCAAATGGATGGCCAAACCAGGTAACAAAGATATTCATCCATTCTTCATTCGAAGGAATGAATTATCAGCCGATAAAGATTGTATCATGTGGGGTTCAAGAGTGGTTATACCAAATAAATTCAGGTCCAAATTATTAGGAGACCTCCATGCTCCAAGCACCTGGGAATGTGCTTGACCAAGAGTTTTGCACGCAGTTATTTATGGTGGCCAGGTCTTGATAAAGATATAGAGTACATTGTGAGTCAGTGTACAACATGTCAATCGGTAAGCAAGCAACCACCACCGGTACCATTACAGTCATGGAACTGGCCTCCCAGGGTGTGGCAAAGGCTACATATTGATTTTGCTGAGTTAGGAGGACAACAATTGTTCATTGTGATTGATAGTCATTCGAAGTGGGTTGAGGTGTTTCCAATGTGGAAAATAACAAGTAAAACATTAGATATTCTGCGAAGGTTATTTTCTCCATTTGGCCTCCCAGAAGAAATTGTTTTGGATAATGGACCACAATTTCGTTGCGAAGAATTTGCACAATTCACGAGCAAAAATGGTATGAAACATACCAAGGTTCCACCATACCACCCTGTTTCGAATGGTGCAGCAGAGCGCACTGTACAAGTAGTAAAACATGCCCTCATAAAACAAATGTTAGATCCAAATCCAAGGAAACGACAGTTGTCATTGGATCACAAATTGGCAAATTTTCTAATTACATGTCGTAATACTCCTCATACAACTACTGGCAGAACACCAGCAGAGTTGTTTCTCAACACAGCCACGAACCTGATTCGCATTGTTCAAACCAAATTTGGCACAGTCTGTAGAAGAGACATGATTAAGACAGAAAAAGAGAATCATGATAGAGAAAGAGTAAAAGAAAGAAGTGTAAAATTAAACCAGGTGGTGAGAGTGAAGAACAATCACCATAAATGGTTAGTGGTTACCAGGAAGACTGGTGAAGATATGTGGTCCTCGCACATATTTGGTAAAGATGTTTGATAATGGGCAGGTTAGGTTTGTTCACATTGATCATATTTTACCTACAGACATGGAAGGAGTTGAAGGTGGGAATGATTCAATTATTTTTGACTCAGATAGTTTTGATATACCAGTAGCAAATCCTAAATCCAATGTACTGGAAACAAATCCAAGAGAAAATCAGAATATAAGTCTGAGTCCGAGTCAGGAAAACAAACAGCCTGAAGGTAGAGTGTGTTCAAATGAAAATCATGGAAATGCAGTGGAGGAAAACATTCCTCTGGATGAGCCTCAAAAGGAGTTTAGATTCGACACCAGGTTTGGAAGGGTCTGTTCGAGAGCGAAGGTATCCTCTTCGAAACAGAAAACAAGTGGTTAAGTTAAATTTGTAAATATGGAAAAAAAGAGTCTATATCCTATGTTATGTATAAACATGCAAGTTATGTATGATGTTTGTTATAATAATGTCTTCATTAAGGAGGGAGAAGTGTAATGTCTGTAAGCTTGTAATGTTTGTAGCGCCACACTGTGGATGTGGACGTATTGTGTACTGCAACCTCAGTTAATAATAAACAGAACCAGGCATGTTCCGGAGGTTTCTGACAGAGCTGCCTGCCATGTTAGAAAGCTGTGTGTGCTGTGCTCTGTAAAATATCACAGGGGAGGTGGGAAAAGGTCTTAACCTGTGAGTGGGCTCTATTCTGTCTGGAGTCAGTCGAAATGACACGAATCATACTTTGCAAAGTTACTGTTTATGTGGGCTTTGCGGTTCGAATCACACATTCCAGAGAAATTGCTGGGTGTCTCTTACCCTCCAAGGAGATCAATCAGCAACCAGCCATGTGATCAAGGAGACCCAAATCATAGCTTTGAAGTGTTACAAATAAACACATCCTATTTAAATACAAGTTGTTGTACTGTATCTCAGATCAACTCTCAGCTGCATTTCTCTCATCAATACTGAGTAGATAGCTAATATTTGACAATGACGAGTGTCCATGATTGAATGTAATGGCTCCAGCAATTCACACCTTAGAAATCCCACTGTGCTTGCCTAAGCAATTCGCACCTTCAAGCACATTACAACCAATTTCGATCATGTTTCTGATCAATGACCTTTAATGCTGTTTTTATCTCAACAGATGCTGTCTAACCTGTTGAGTGTTTTCCAGTATTTTCTGTTTCTATTACAACCAAGTTGTCTGGTCTCAGCTTGTTCCTTAGATGTTGTTTCTGTCAATACAAAATGCAAATTAAAATTTCAACAGATAAAAATAAATACAATCGTCATCTGTATGTTTTCTAAACTCACACATTTGCATTTTATCTAGCCCCACTGGATTTACAATAATTCAATCATTCCACAACGTGCTGGTACTCCTTCATCAAATCAAGAATGCTTTTCTACGGTTTAAGGGAAAACATCACAAGACAACCAATTTACCAGTAAATGTTCATCCTCTGCATGTGTGTGTTATTTCTATAGACGCCTCCTTTGAGAGATTAATGCATACAGTATTTTCATCCAAACCTCATCACAATAATATAATTCAACAAGGTTTATAGCAAACGCACCTACATTTAATGTGGATATTAAAAAAAAACTTAATTTTGATACATCCAATCCAACTTGCACCAAGACAATTCAGCCCTATATTTCTTATTTACTGGTTCCTTCTGTTTTAATTTTGGAGAACCTGCCGATTTGGAATGGTCTGTTTTTGAAGACGATTCATCATAGGTTGTCCTTCGGAATCGAGGAAAACTTGCCTCCACTTAGAATGAGTCCTTAGGTGGCTGAACAGTCCAATACAAGAGCCACAGTCCCTGCCACAGGTGGGACAAACAGTCATTGAGGGCAAGGGAGGGTGGGACAGGTTTGCCACACATTCTCTCTGCTGCCTGCACTTGTTTTCTGCATGCACTCAGCGATGAGACTCGAGGTGCTCAGCGCCCTCCCGGATGCAATTCCTCCACTTAGAGCAGTCTTTGGCCAGGGACTCCCAGTTGTTAGTGGGGATGTTGCATTTTATCAGGTAGGCTTTGAGGGTGTCCTTGTAATGTTTCCTCTGTCCACCTTTGGCTTGTTTGCCATGAAGGAGTTCCGAGTGGAGCACTTGCTTTGGAAGTCTCGTGTTTGGCATGTGGACAATGTGGTCTGCCCAGCGGAGCTGATCAAGTGCAGTCACAGTGCTTCAATGCTGGGGATGTTGGCCTGGTCGAGGGTGCTGATGTTGGTGCGTCTGTCCTCCCAGGGGATTTGTAGGATCTTGCAGAGGCATTGTTGGTGGTATTTCTCCAACGACTTGAGGTGTCTATTGTACATGGTCCATGTTTCTGAGCCATACAGGAGAGCGGGTATTACTACAGCCCTGTAAACCATGAGCTTGGTGGTAGATTTGAGGGCCTGGTCTTCGAACACTCTTTTCCTCAGGCGGCCAAAGGCTGCGCTGGCACAGTGGAGGCAGTGTTGAATCTCATCAATGTCTGCTTTTGTTAGGCTCCCGAGGTATGCGTAATGGTCCACATTGTCCAGGGCCGCACCGTGGATCTGGGGGGGGGCAGAGAGGACAGGATGGTGGAGGACCTTTGTCTTACGGATATTTAGCCTAAGGACGATGCTTTCATATGCCCCAGCAAACAAGTCGACTGTGTCCTGGAGTTCAGCCTCTGAATGTGCGCAGACGCAGGCATCGTCCGCATACTGTAGCTCGACGACAGAGGTTGGAGTGGTCTTGGACCTGGCCTGGAGACGGCAAAGGTTGACAGGTTCCCATTGGTTCCGTATTTTAGTTCCATTCCAGCGGGGAGCTTGGTGACTGCGAGGTGGAGCATTGCAGCGAGGAAGATTGAGAAGCGGGTTGGGACGATGACGCAGCCCTATTTGGCCCCGGTCCGGACGTGGATTGGGTCTGTAATGGATCCGTTGGCAAGGATCACGGCCTGCATGCCGCCGTGGAGCAGGCGGAGCATGTTGACAAACTTTTGGGGGCATCCGAAATGGAGGAGGATGCTCCATAGATCACGGTTGACAGTGTCAAAGGCCTTTGTAAGGTCGAAGGCGGTCATGCATAATGGCTGGCGCTGCTCCCTGCATTTTTCCTGCAGCTGTCACGCTGCAAAGATCAGTTACTCAATTGCTGGAAATCTCTCAAAAATGAGAACATCCAAAATATGTCAATATGAGCACCTGACAATTCTGGGCTCCATCTCAGCATGTGTGTGTCTCCTGACAAACACTCAAAATTGCTTACGCTTTCAACATCTAGGTAAGTGAAATTTTAAAAATTAAAACTAATTTTACATTAAATTATATTGATGAGTTTCATTTGTTATTAAAAAGTTTTTAAACAAGTTCCTCATTCTTAAATATGAATTGTTATAGCACTATCAACCAGAACCTTTAATGCACAGATATGTCGTTTGAGCAAGGATTACATGGTATACTCTAGAAAATTTACTTCCTTCCCAGTCAATTTAGTGTTTTCATTAATTTCACTTGAGGAAAAACAATATGTTTGATAGAATCGAAGAAGCTTTTAAGAAACTGGAATCTCAGTTTCTTCAGGGATGTAAAAGATCTGAAGAGTAGATTGTTTAATCTGAAATGCCATGTAGATACTCCGGATTTTTCTGTAATTAGTTAGCTAGCGAACAACACAAAAATGTTGAAATATCCACGTCTCCGTAAGCTGCCAAAATATGGCAATTAGCATTTTACTATAAAGTAATCTCAATATTGTTTTTAAAATGGACGTATACCAGCATGGGGAAAGGAAAACGTTGCTGCCAAATTTAAAATCCCTCAGATTCCAGTTGCAGATAATCTGTCCTTGATGCTAATCTGTTCAGACAATCACAAGTGATGTTTATGAACAAGCTATCGATCACTAATCCATCATATTTGGCGCTAAGGCTTCCGCAATAAAAAGGTGGGGAAATTGAACATTTTCCAAGAACGAAACTTCAGCCTTTTAAGACACAGACTTTAATAAGAGATGACTACAATTTTGTCACTTTATGTCAACGCGGGCAGTGGTGTGGGGAAACGTCCACATTACAGTTTATGAAAGTCACTCCTGTGTTCCGAACAAGTTTAACAGTAATTACTTGAAAACAACACAAAAGGCGGTCGCGGAAACCAATCCTCAATTAATCATTTCAGACTTGGAGGCTTCGCATCAAACGTTTTTAGGTACGTGCCAAAATGTAACTTACCAAAACGGAAAGAAAGTTATCAGTTCTTTGGCAGAAAGTATTTGCCAGCCGCCCGAATTCACGCAGACCAGTCCCAGCTGCCAGCAGGCTCCGTCTATCCCGTGGCTGGCCTCAGCTGTACATTCAAACGTTGCGCTTCCATAAGCTACGTCCAATCAGAACACGCCAGTGCCTCGCTCGCCCATACGATTGGTCCGTGTTCCCTTCAGTCGCGAGGCGCGCCGGGAGATTTGGTACTGCATTCAGAGCCGAAATGAAAGGCCGGGCACTCCGGCAGCCATGTTGATGAGGGCACATTTATCCGGCGTAGTATCTGGGACATTGCCCCCGAAATTTTAAAAGAAAAACCGAACGGGTCTAAGCATTATCCCGCAGGAGGTTAGGCCGTAAGATGCAACGTTGCATTTATTTGTTAATACTCCTTACGTTTTATATCATCCCCATGGGATATAAGCGGCATTTTTGTTCACTTTCTCACGTAGAAGAGGATTTTTTTGTGTCTGCATTAAGTTGAGGGACTTTTGCATCTAGTGTCACATAGAAATATAAGCAAAAGGTAAACAATACCTTGTATTCAGTTTTAAGGTAGAACAACATCCCAACTTGCTTTATTGAGGCGTAATCAGACAGAAATGGGTGCCAAGCAAAAGAAGGAGCGAAGGGGTGGCCAAAAGCTTCAACAAAGTTGGGTTTTAAGGAAGGCCTGAAAGGAGGAAGAAGAGGTGGGGGTTTTGGAAGATAATTCCAAAGCGCAAGGCCGAGACAAAATTCTGAAGTAGTAGGGAAAATGCAAGAATCAATTATTAGGGACATGGTAACAGGGCACTTAGAAAATGGTTGGGTAGAGTCAACACAGATTTATGAAAGGAAATCGTGTTTGACAAATCTAATAGAAGTTGAAGTTGTAACAAGCAGGGTTATAAGGGGGATAAGAACATAAGAAAGGAGAACACCATTCGGCCCATTGAGCCTGCTTCGCCATTCAATAAGATCATAGCTGATCTGATCATGGACTCAGCTCCACTTCCCTGTCCACTCCCCATAACCCCTTATTCCCTTTTCGTTTAAGAAACTGTCTCTTTCTGTCTTAAATTTATTCAATGTCCCAGCTTCCACAGCTCTCTGAGGCAGCGAATTCCACAGATTTACAACCCTTTGAGAGAAGAAATTTATCCTCATCTCTGTTTTAAATGGGCGCCCCTTATTCTAAGATCATGCCCTCTAGTTCTAGTCTCCCCCATCAGTGGAAACATCTTCTCTGCATCCATGGGGATGTAGTGTATTTGGATTTTCAGAAAGCATTCGATAAGGTGCCACACAAGAGATTATGATGCAAAATTAGGGCTCACCTGATTGGGGGTAATATATTAGCATGGATTAGCACTGTGGGATTACCTTCACCTCACGGACTGCAGTGGTTCCAGAAGACAGTTCATCACCACCTTTTGACCTCGAGCAGTTAGGAATGGGCAATAAATGTTGGCCTTGCTTTGACACCCACATCCCATGAATGAATAAAAAGCAAGACAGATGAAGGTATGGCCTGCAATGGCAGAGCAAAGTGAGAGGGGGATGCACAAGAGGCCAGAGTTGGAGATATGTGGAGTTCTCAGAGGGTTATTGGACCCTGTTGGTTACAGATAGGGAGGGTCAAGGCCATGAAGGGAATGAAACATGAGGATGAGAATATTAAATTGGAGGCGTTGAGGGACCGGGAGACAATGTAGATCAATGAGCTCAGGAGTGATGGGTGAGCAGGACATGATGCAGCAGAGTGTTGGATAATCTGAAGTTTATGGAGGGAGGAAAATGGGAGGTTAGCCAGGAGAGCATTGGAATAGTCACGTCTGAAGGTTACAGTGGCATGGATGGATTTTCGAAGCAGATGGGGTGGAGGCAAACAATGTTATGATTGTGAAAGTAATAGATCTTCGTGATGAATAGGATATGCGGTTGAACACACAGCTCGGGTCAAATAAGACACCAAGGCTGCGAACAGTTTTGTTCACGGAATCGGAAGTAAGGGTGCAGAATTTGTTTTGTCTTCCTAATGTTTTACTGGAGGAAATTGTGGCTCATTCCAGACTGAATGTAGTCTTGACAACATAGCCGCAGTGGAGTGGTCAAGAGAGATGTGGAGGTAGAGCTGAGTGACATGAGCATACACGTGGAAGCTGATTCCATGTCTGTGGATAATCATCGTAGGCAGTCCCTCGAAACGAGGATGACTTGCTTCCACACCAAAAAGGGATGAGTTCACAGGTGTTTCAATGAAGGACCTAATATTCCAGATCCAGAACTATATCTTGAAGGGTGGAGGATGCCTGTGCATGGATTTTTTTAACGTGTGGTGGTCTTTGCACCCCAGCCACCACACGGGCTTGCCAGAGCAAGGTCTTGGTCCAGTAACAAGTATTAACCAAGATGACTGGAGATCAGCTTTGTTGCACGGACCTAGTGCACACACATATCGCAGTGTGGGCTGGCCCGTGCTGCCCCCGGACCCTTTCCTTGTCTGGGCCCTGAACTCTCGCCTCTCCTGGGCCCCGATCACATCCCTCTACGAATTCTTGCCACTCCTTTGCCCCGACTTCGCCACCTCTGCTGTACGTGCCTGCACTGCAGTCAGCCATAGCCCTCCTGCGGCAACACGTGCTGCTCCCTGAAGTGGCATGCGACCGCACGCTGCTCCCTCTAATGGCCCCAGCCTGCTGATGGTCTTGCAAGCCGGGATTGTGCCGATTTCCGGGCCGGGCTGCCACACGCTGCTCCCTCTAATGGCCCCGGCCTGTCGATGGTCTTGCAAGCCGGGATTGTGCCGATTTCTGGGCCGGGCTGCCACACGCTGCACCTCTATTGGCTCCGACCTGCTGGTGATAAGGGCGCGGTCCTGGCCTGCAAGATTGGATTAAAACAAGCTGCTGGACGATATGAGGTCATTTCTCTGTATGTTGAGTATTTGAGTGTAACTTGTTACTATGCGAATAATAATAGTAATTCATGTCATTGTCTGTATTTGTGTGTACCTTGTTACTATGCGAATAATAATTTGATGACATCATCTGTATGTTAAACGATCTGGTTTGTGAATACTAATTCAGAAAGTAGTTAGCTGTGATTTCAGGACAATTTTATATCATCTACATGTGAATTGTCTAAATGTACTAATTCAAAGGCTTTTTCAGTATAAAGGTGAGAGTTTGACATCGGGCTGTTCAGACACTGGAATTTCGGACAGTGTGGGCCTCACAAGCAGCCACGGAAATTGGAGCAAGCAGAGAGCTGCCTTTATGAAGTATCTCAGTAACTTTCAAACTGGGTTTGTTTAGTATGAATGTCTAAATAAAAGACCAGATCCTAACTTTACTACAACTGAGTGTGAGTGTAATTCGATGTTTAAAGCAACAAAGCAAAAAGAGCAAGACAGCCTTACAACATATTGGTGACCCCGACGTGATTTTCAAAAGTTCGTTGGCTTATTCGAAGACCCCGACGTGAAGCAGAAAGTTGGCTGAGTTGTTCGAAGATTTTCAAAAGTTTGTTGGCTGAGTCGTTCAAAGAAGTGTTCCACACATCAGTTCGAGGGGTGAATATTCTTTCAGTGGTCATAACTTATAGGGATCTCCAGTTAGTAATGGGAGGATCAGGGAATATTCCAGATGAGGTCCTGTCATTTCTTAATGAGTGGATTGAGTCGAAAGGGCAACCTTATGGGATAAGGCAGGAAACAATGACAGGAGGATGGAGAGAGACACGGCAGTCTTTAGTGGAGAGTGTCCAGTTAAAAAAGAGTAAAGTGTTTGGGTTAAAAAGTGGTAAAAAGAGTTAGTGTTGCAGTGTCTAATGCTGGGGGTTCAAAAGTTAGGAGAAGAGGCTGAGGCTAGAGATAGAGAAGTTTCAGAACTCACAGAGCAGCTAACATAGCCAAGAAAGAAATATAGAACTGGCGATTTCAGGCATTTGGGGCAGCCAAGACTGTTCTGACACTGGATCAGCATCTTGCTGATGAACAGAACCGTAATCATGATCTAGAGAAAAGAATATCTAAGCTGCAGCAGATGGTGGTATTAGGTTGCCCAGTGGAGACAGAAATTGATAAAGCTGGGTGGTATTTGGAGGATTCCCCGGGTCTGAGAGTTGCAAAGGGGATTAAGGGACAGGGAGAATGCCCACCATTCCCTTCCGCAGCTCCGTTGCCTTCTCCAACTTCGGATACTCGAACCCATGTGGTTCGCGTGGCAACGTTAGGTACTGAGGCGGAACAGTAAGATACCTCTTCGGTTCCTCAGACGCTTAACACCCCGCAACATTACACATGACCTTCCGGTAATGCGGAGAATGGGAGAAACACGTTCGGGCGGACGAGGCGAGAGCAGGATCACGATTCCTCTGCTCCCTATGGAGCTCATGAAGGGAACACTACCTTAAGTGGTTTGGGGGAATTCCTGGTATGAGTGAGGGGTGGTAAAGCTACAGGACATGAGAGCTATCCTTAGTGAGTGGGACCTGCACCGCTTCAGGATCTTAATAAGTTTGCCCAATGGTGGTGTCATATTCTGGGATGGTGGCAGTCAGGGGACATATTGAAAGAACAGGGTTCACATGATTCTGCAAGCTTTAGGGAATCACTGGGGAAAGGTAGTAGGTTTTGAAACAATTTCCAGGTCTCTGCTTGGTAGAATAATAACTGCAATCTACCAGGGGAAGGACCCAGGGAAGCGAGGGAACGTATATTCCAGTTGTGTAAAAGTTTGGGAATTAATTGGATTGATATCAGTCATTGCGGGTATGGTACACATAGAGAGATCATTTTGACTCTCCTACCCCCTTCAGTAGTTCTGGAATTAGATGCATGGGGCGGGGACGATAGTTTTGATAAATGGTCGGCAAGGGTAGAAAGCTTGTATCAGCTGCAGGAATTTAAGTCATGGAAGTGAGACAGGGGTTACAGCAATGGAAGGCAGAAGGGCCTGAGTGGATGAATCCCATGAGGAGTCGCATAAAAGGAGCAGGACCAGGTGGTGCCTGGATCCCAACCGGTCAGTTGATAGAGGACAGGGCTAAGGAATTAGAAAAGTTAAAAGAAAAGCTGAAGAATCAGGAAAGAAAAGCTAGAGTCACAGACAGGAATGATACCTCGGTTCAGTTGGTGAGGTCGGGGGTAGATTCCGCTGGTGAGGGAGGATTCCTATAGGGATGCCGTACCTCAACCACACATGTCATTTCTTTTGGACCCTTACTTCAGGATAGGAGTGGCCATATCCTTATCGAGGCTTGTGTGGAAGGGCAGCGGAAAATTGACACAGTTTCTTCCGGACAAATGAAGGTTGAGGTGCTCCTGGAGAAAGGGGATTCGCCTCTTCAGAGACAGTACCCCAACACCCCAGATGCACGAGGAGCAGTTATTGAACAGTCAGAGATGAAAGCAGTGGGAGAACCTTTTCAGAAGCATTTAAAGTTTCTGTAGGAACGGGCTGTCTCAGAACTGATGAGATGTTCAGTGACGAGCTTAAAGGTGGGAGTTACAAACATGATTTTAAAGGATGCGAAATAGAAGTTGGATCGTTGCAAATGTCGAGAGAGGAAAGAGAACGACTGGGGCTTTCGACTGACTATTCAGCATTTCTGTCATCCTTTATTCTATGTTGTTACACTTCTCCCACAAAGAAGAGGAAATTGTTAAAAACTGTGCAGAGGGCAACAGACTTGGTCAAAGACACCGATTGCGAGTTTACATTTCTGAATGTAAACAGCAGAAAACAGAATTCAGTAGAAAACATGAAAAATTGAAAGTTGACTTGAGTAAAAATGGATATGGTGATCACAGACCAACCGACTTTAAAATGGCATCCTGAGAATCTGAGTCTGCAGCAACCCTACTTTGACCCTAATCGTGCTACTATTCGGAAGAAGGAAATGCGGAAATGGTGTACAGGATTTCAACAGCTACGGAGTTTGAATCAAGCAATTGTGGACATTAACCATCACACTGCGGAAAGTGAGAATGTTCGCACAACTTTGGAAAATGTTACCCAGATAAGACCTGCAGAGAGGCAAAGAAAAGTGGGGGAATGTGGGAGCACAAGCACGCATTTCTGAAACGCCTTGCTTCGGCCACTGGAAGATCCAAGATTGGATTAAAGCAGGCTGCTAGACGATATGGGGTCATTTATCTGTATGTTGAGTATTTGAGTGTAACTTGTTACTATGTGATTAATAATAGTAACTCATGACATTGTCTGTATTTGAGTGTACCTTGTTATTATGCGAATAATAATTTGATGACATCATCTGTATGTTAAACGATCTGGTTTGTGTATAGTAATTCAGAAAGCAGTTAGCCGTGATTTCAGGACAATTTTACATCGTCTAGATGTTAATTGTCTAAATGTACTAGTTCAAAGGCTTTTTCAGTATAAAGATGAGAGTTTGCCATCGGACTGTTCAGACATTGGAATTTCGGAAGGTGTGGGACTCACAAGCAGCCACGGAAATCGGAGCAAGCAGAGAGCTGCCTTTGTGAAGTATCTCAGTAACTTTCTGTTATATATGTATACTGATATATACTCTGTACAGCCACCAGAGGGCTCATCCCCTGGAGTCCCAAGGGATCCCATAATCTCTTGGGAAGCACAGGTATTTAAGGAGGCATCACAGGTTGGAGAGACACTCTGGAGACCTGCAATAAAAGACTAAGGTCACACTCTAAGCTCACAGTATTCAGTCTGACTCTTTCTCCATACATAACAACTGGCGACGAGATACAGATAGCGAACCCAAAGATGCAGAGAACAGTGGGCATCCTGCAGAAATTCTCGGAGGGAGATGATTGGGAAACTTTTGTGGAGCGACTCGATCAATACTTCATAGCCAATGAGCTAGATGGAGAAGAGAATGCTGCCAAACGAAGTGCGATCCTCCTCACCGTCTGTGGGGCACCAACGTGTGTCCTTGTGAAAAATCTGCTCACTCCAGTGAAACCCACGGAGAAATCGTACAATGATTTGTGCACAGTGGTCCGAGAGCATTTGAACCCGAAGGAAAGCGTTCTGATGGCAAGGTACCGATTCTACACCTACAAAAGGTCTGAAGGTCAGGAAGTGGCGAGTTATGTCGCCTAGCTAAGATGCCTTGCAGGACATTGCGAATTTGAAGGACATTTGGAGCACGTGCTCAGAGAATGTTTGTGCTTGGCATTGGCCACGAAACCATACTTCACAAACTTTTGACTGTCGAGACCCCAACCTTGAGTAAGGCCATAGCGATAGCCCAGGTGTTCATTGCCACCAGTGACAATACTAAGCAAATCTCTCAGAACACAAGTGCTGCTACAAGTACTGTGAACAAAGTGATGTTGTTTTCAAATTGCAATGTACAGGGCAGGTCACACATGCCTGCAGCTGCACGTCCACAAATGTCTCAGAGATCACCATCAAGGGTGATGAATGCAAGGCCATTAACACCTTGTTGGCGCTGCGGGGGTGATCATCGTTTCCATTCATGCCGATTCAAAGGGTACGTTTGCATGGGCTGTAGAACAATGGGACTCCTCCAACGAGTGTGCAGGTGGGCTGCAAATCCCGTTAATCCTGCAAACCACCATGTTGCAGAGGAGGACAGATCCATGGAGGATCACGACGAACCAGAGCCTCAGACCGAGGGGGCAGAGGTACATGGAATGCACACATTCACCACAAAATGTCCCCCGATAATGCTGAATGTTGAACTAAATGGACTCCCGGTGTCAATGGAGCTGGACACGGGTGCGAGCCAGTCCATCATGGGCAAAAAGACTTTTGAAAGATTGTGGTGCAGCAAGGCCTCAAAGCCAGTCTTAACTCCAGTTCGCACGAAAGTAAGAACTTACACAAAAGAACTGATTCCTGTAATCGGCAATGCTACCTACGATGGAGCGGTGCACAAGCTACCACTCTGGGTGGTACCGGGCGATGGTCCCACACTGCTCCCCAGGAGCTGGCTGGGAAAGATACGCTGGAACTGGGATGACGTCCGAGCGCTATCGCCCGCTGACGACACTTCATGTGCACAGGTCTTAAACATGTTCCCTTCGCTGTTCGAACTAGGCATCGGGAAATTCCAAGGAGCAAAAGTGCAGATCCACCTAATTCTGGGGGCGCGACCCATCCATCACAACACGAGAGCAATACCGTACATGATGAGAGAAAGGGTAGAGATCAAGCTAGACCGGCTGCAAAGAGAGGGCATCATTTCACCAATCGAGTTCAACAAGTGGGCCAATCCTATTGTCCCAGTCTTCAAGGGAGACGGCACTGTCAGAATCTGTGGCGATTACAAAGTAACTATCAATCATTTCTCCCTGTAGGACCAATACCCACTACCAAAGGCCGACAACATCTTTGCAACGCTGGCGGGAGGAAAGACGTTCACAAAGCTGGATCTGACTTCAGCCTTCAGGATGCAGGAACTGGAGGAATCAAGGAAGGGCCTCACCTACATCAACATGCACAAAGGTCTTTTTATTTATAACAGATGCCCGTTTGGAATTCGATCAAAGGCAGCAATATTCCAGAGAAACATGGAAAGCTTACTGAAGTCGGTCCCACACACCGTGGTCTTCCAGGATGACATCTTGTTCACAGGTCGGGACACAGTCGAGCATCTGCAGAACCTGGAGGAGGTTCTTAGTCGACTCAACCACATGGGGCTCAGGTTAAAACGCTCAAAGTGCGTTTTCCTGGCACGCGAACTAAAATAAATGATCCTGTATTTGTATTGAATTATGGATAAGGTCCCAAATGGCTTCCCGGCACTGTCGTGGCCAAAGAGGGGAGCAGGGTGTTTCGGGTCAAACTTTCAAATGGACTCATTCACCGGAAACACTTGGATTAAATCAAACTCAGATTCACGGACTATCTTGAGCAACACACCTTGGACCCTACCTTCTTTGACCCCCCAACATACACACCAGTGGCAACCGGCACCACAATTCGCCACGAAGCAGAACCCATCATCCACAGCAGCCCAGCAGGACCCTCCACATCAGGCAGCCCAGCAAGGCCAGCTGCATAGCAGCCTAGCGAGGGCCCAACAAATGATTCTCCAATACCAGCGTTCACACCAAGACGATCAACCAGGGCAAGAAGGGCCCCAGATCGCCTCACATTGTAAATAGTTACACTATTGACTTTGGGTGGGGGGGGCGGGGAGTGTTGTTATATATGTATACTTGTATATACTCTATACAGCCACCAGAGGGCTCATCCCCTGGAGTCCCAAGGGATTCCATAATCCCTTGGGAGCACAGGTATTTAAGGAGGCCTCACAGGTTGGAGAGGCACTCTGGAGACCTGCAATAAAAGACTACGGTCACACTTTACTTTAAGTTCACAGTGTTCAGTCTGACTCTTTCTCCACACATAACACTTTCATACTGGGTTTGTTTAGTATGAATGTCGAAATAAAAGACCTGATCCTACCTTTAGTACAACTAAGTGTGTATGTAATTTGACGTTTAAAGCAACAAAGCGAAAAGAGCAAGACAGCCTTACAACCGCTAGTATTCAGATTTCCAGTATCCGCAGTATTTTGCTTTTTTGTTTTAGGCTAGTATACAACTGCATCCTGAATTCTGCTAACATCTTTGATTCTACCATAATCATTCTGAATATTTTTTTAAAGATCTGTTTTTTGCTAATTTAATAGAAAGAATCAATTTGCATTGATGTAGTACCTTACATGTCTTCATGATATCGTAGAGTACATCAATGCCAATGAACTGTTTTTGAAGTGCAGTCCTCGTTGTAATGTAAGCAAATGTGGCATCCAATTTGTATACAATAATATCTCACAAACAGCAATGAGGTAAGTGGCTGAATAATTTGTTTTGAGTGATTGTGGTTGAGGGATACACATCAGTTAGCATTCTCCCATGCTCTTCTTCAGATTCTTTATATCTACCTGAGTGGGCAGGTGAGGCCTCAGTTCAAATGGCCGCATTTTTGACAGTGCAGATCTCTCTCAGTAATGTACTTCAGTCTAGATTGATGTGCTCAGGTCTCTGAAATGAGGCTTGAACCCTTGAATTTTTGACTCGGAGACAAGCATGCTAACACTGAGCAAAGGCTTATACTCATATCCTTTTTTTCTACTGGTTTACTGATCTAAAGTAATATTCCCGGGCTAAGGCAGCGATTCACAGGCCCGGGATGGGTGCGGTCCACAGGAGGTGAGTTACTCTGGCAACCTGTCTCTGATCCATGCCCGGGTGGCCTTGAAGCAGGAGCCTATGGTATCTACCGGGACACTTGAAGCATTCCATGATTGGGGGACACCGCAGGAAATTAAGTGTCTGATTGACACACACAATACATTGTGATTTAGCTGAATAAGATTATTTTGGTTAAGATGAAATGGGATTTTGTTGTTTTATTTTAAGCATCTTTCGGTTACATTATTGTAGTAGTGCCCTTCAAAAGGGGCACTCGTGGTACTTATGTCAGGTGACACTGGGGAAACTCAGTGTCATAGAAACATAGAAAATAGGTGCAGGAGTAGGCCATTCAGCCCTTCGAGCCTGCACCACCATTCATTATGATCATGGCTGATCATGCACTTCCGTAACCCATTCCTGCTTTCTCTCCATACCCCTTAATCCCTTTAGCCATAAGGACCACATCTAACTCCCTTTTGAATATATCTAACAGACTGGCCTCAACAACTTTCTGTGGTAGAGAATTCCACATATTCACAACTCTCTGAGTGAAGAAGTTCCTCCTCATCTCGGTCCTAAATGGCTTATCCATTATCCTTAGCCTTTAACCCCTGGTTCTGGACTTTCCCAACATCGGGAACATTCTGCCTGCATCTAACCTGTCCAATCCTTTCAGAATTTTATATGTTTCTATGAGATCCCCTCTCATTCTTTTAAATTCCAGTGAATATAAGCCTAGTCGATCCAGTCTTTCTTCATTTGTCAGTCCTGTCATCCCGGGCATCAGTCTGGTGAACCTTGCTGCACTCCCTCAATAGCAAGAATGTCCTTCCTCAGATTAGGAGACCAATCCCTATAGATCCAATTAAAATAGATCAAAAATAATATGCTGCGGGTCACCTTATGCATGCAATGTATTAGTTTGCATACCGCAATGTGATAATCCCTTAACCTTTTTATTCGATAATGCTTATGCTGTTTTAATCTTTCCTTATAGCTCATTTCCTTCACACTTGGGATAATTTTTGTTGCTCTTTTTGCATCCTTTGCTAGCATCTATGTATTTTTGAAGTGCGGCAACCAGGATTATACACAGTATTCCAAATGAAGACTGACCACTGATTTATAAAACCTCAGCATAATCTCTAGACTACGCATTCCAACATTCTAATTACTTTTAAAATTCCTTCTCAACATTGTCTCGATATTGAAAATAACGAGTCCATGTAATTCCTTATGCTAATTTTGTTCCCTTCATTGTGCGTTGCTCATTCTTTCTTCTAATATGCAGCACACCTTCAGTACTACACCGGATAGTCAGCCTTGCTTACAACTCAAGTCCTGGAGTGAGACTTGAAATCACAACCTTCTGACCGATATCAATGGAGCTAAGCTGCCACTTGTATACAAGGCTACTTTTGTAGTCTGCCTGGATAGAGACACTGACAAATAGGTCAATCGGAGATGGTCATATATTACCTGTAGCCTTTTAAGAGTTTGTGTGTCTGGTTCCCCTTCATGCAGCATTTTCCACTGCCCAACCATCAGCTTATTTCGTAGCTCCCTTCCCCACTCCAGCTTGTTTCTGATTTTACCTGTTTCATCTCTATCCTTTTTACATGGCCACCATTTTTCCATTTTGCTAACCCCCCTCCCCCTCCCCCACCAAGGCATGTTTCTTTCTGTTTTGAAGGCTTTGGTTTTGGGCAATATTTGTTTAATTAGTCAGTTCACTATTGGTTGTTCTGGGGTGACAGTGTTGTGGGTTTGTCATGACTGCTGGGGATTAGTGCTGCTATCATTGGATTTGCTCTTTCTGTGGCTTTTCTGACTCTAATATAATGTTATCTGGAAGACTACAATGATATTAAATCTCCCTTGTCTCATAAATGCTTGGTTTTATAACTTGAGGAATTAGGCCATTCCTGGTATTAGTCTGCTATACATTAGACCTGCTGCTTCCTGAATGTGTTTTACTGGATCACGGTTTGATATTTGTTAACTCCAGCTGTGTGTTGTAATCTTTGCTCTTGCAATGTTTTCAAAAAAAGTTTTTTAAAACTACTGCGTGCCTTGATGCCTTAGCTACTAAAGGCAGCTTGTAGTGACCTATGTAGGTCAAAAGGTTCCAAATTTGATTCCACGCCTATGTTGTATTAATTGATCTCAACCAGAATGGTAGTAGGAACACTCCAATTGATCTCAATCATTTTGGGCTAAAGAAGGGAAAATCAGCCAGGATTTTCCCTCTTGCTCACTATCCAGTGTCGGAAAGTGTATGTGAATGGATGTCAAATAAGGACAGAATTGGGCTTAGCAACAGTGCCCCTCACAGCTGAATAGCCTGCCGACACTCACTGTTTAGAATCACATGACAGCGTCCAGTGCTAAAGGAATTGTGCTTCAGCATCGAGCCAATATTTTCAGCATGTGAGAAGAAAGCACGCGGCAAAATTTTAAAATAACGCTGAGCTCCCTTGATGGCTCAGTTAGGAAAGGGAGGAGGGCATGTGGAGGATCAAAATGTCTCGTATTTGATTCCTGAACTGTGATGTTGACAAATCTCAACCAGAGTGACAGTAGGGGCACTGGTAGGGCCCCGGGCTAAGGACGGATCTTTCTCCTGATTGTGATCCAGTGATAATTGCTGTAAAGGATAAATGTGTGTGGATATTGGATGTCAGGTGAGGACAGCGGGCGGGGGTGGGGGGGGTGGAGCGAGTGATGGCGGGGGCATGATGCCTCTCATAATTGAATAGGCTCACACATGAATTATGATCACTTGGAATGGCTATCAGTGAGTGGCTGATGCCTATGGAATTGTATATCCATGGTCAACATTTTCAGAATAGGAGAAGGCAGAAAATTGCAAAAAATAGCTAAATATTAGGCAAACCTGACTTAACCAGGTGCAGTAACAGGAACAGAAAAATACAAGTGAAATTGACTAATCTATTTTACAAAATCACGCAATAATTACCAGGTTCTAGTCAATTTCAATAATGTGAAGTAGCATCCAGGCTCACAAGATATCACATGATCAAAGGCTGTTACCCAATTGAAAATGCTCACTGGTCCTGGGGAAATGGTCACCGGCTCTGGGGAAATGGTCTTCGACCCTGGGGACATGGTCTCCGGCCCTGGGGAAATGGTCTTCGGCCCTGGGGACATGGTCTCCGGCCCTGAGGAAATGGTCACCGGCCCTGGAGAAATGGTCTCCGGCCCTGGGGACATGGTCTCCGGCCCTGGGGAAATGGTCACCGGCCCTGGGGAAATGGTCTTCGGCCCTGGAGAAATGGTCTCCAGCCCCGGGGAAAGGGTCTCCGGTCCCGGGGAAATGGTCTCCAGCCCCGGGGAAAGGGTCTCCGGTCCCGGGGAAATGGTCTCCGGCCCCGGGGAAATGGTCTCCGGCCCCGGGGAAATGGTCACCGGCCCTGGGGAAATGGTCACCGGCCCTGGGGAAATGGTCACCGGCCCTGGGGAAATGGTCACTGGCCCTGGGGAAATGGTCTTTGGCCCTGGGGAAAAGGTCACCGGCCCTGGGGAAATGGTCTCTGGCCCTGGGGAAATGGTCACCGGCCCTGGCTGTGAGGTACTCTCACAGCAGCTGCAACCACACATGGCGAAGTTGAGAGCAGAACGAACTGATTGTTTCATGCTGGTCGATGGTGGGTTTATAGTCTATTCCTCATCATTCAAAGTTGCTTTTGGATGAAAATTAACCAAATTCAAATGAAGAGAAACAGACTGCACCAAGAAGGAACTATGATGAAGTGTGGAAAGTTTGATCAACAGTTATAGAGAGTGCCCACAGGATTCCTTTCTAAATCAAAAAGGTGGTGGTAGCAGTCAAGGTAGGTGTGTTTTATGGCTCGGCCTTGGACAACATGGACCATTTTCCATATCTCGGAAGCCGACTATCAGTAAGGGTAGATAGTGATGATGAGGTCCAACCCCGCCTCCAGTGTGTCAGCGTAGCCTTCGGTTGCCTGAGGAAGAGAGTGTTTGAAGACCAGGACCTCAAATCTGGCACCAAGCTTAGATCTACAGGGCAGTAGTAATAACTGCCCTCTTATATGGCTTTGAGACATGGGCTATATCCAGCTTACACCTCAAAGTGCTAGAGAAGAACCACCAGCGCTGCCTCCCCAAGATCCTGCAAATCCACTGGAAGGATAGACGCACCAACGCCCAGGCCAACATCCCCAGCATCGAAGCGCTGACTGTTGAGTCCTTAACTCTTAAACATAATCACACGAGGCACGTACTGCAGCCACAGTCTCTCTGTGACCTTCACCTTTATTACCTGGACCAAGGAGTGCTGGCCCTGTGAGGGACTTCCCCTTATATACCTGAATCTCCAGGTAAGGAGTGTCTCCCACAAGTACACCCCCTGTGGTCAAGGTGTGCATTTCTAGTTAGTATGTGCAGTATGTAGTGGTTACATGAGGGTTACAATTGTATAAGGGTTACAGTAGTATGCTGGTTACATACATGACACTGACCACACTCAACCAGCAACGTTGGGTGGGCCACATTGTCCACATACCCAACACAAGACTCCCTAAGCAAGTGCTCTACTCGGAACTCTTACACGGCAAGCAAGCCCCAGGTGGGCAGAGAAAACGCTTCAAGGACACCCTCAAAGCCTCCTTGATAAAGTGTAACATCCCCACCGACACCTGGGAGTCCCTGGCCAAAGACCCCCCCTAAGTGGAGGAAGAGCATCCGGGAGAGCGCTGAGCACCTCGAATCTCGTCGCCGAGAGTATGCAGAAAACAAACGCTGGCAGCGGAAGGAGCGTGCGGCAAACCAGACTCCCCATCCACCCTTTCCTCCAACGACTGTCTGTCCCACTTGTGACAGAGACTGTAATTCCCGTACTGGATTGTTCAGTCACCTGAGAACTCACTTTTAGAGTGGAAGCAAGTCTTTCATGTAGCCAAGTTTGCTGATGATACAAAGCTGGGTGGGAAAGTAAATTGTGAGGACACAAATATCTGCAAAAGGATATAGACAGGCTAAGTGAGTGGGCAAAAATTTGGCAGATGGCGTATAATGTGGGAAAACGTGAGGTTATCCACTTTGGAAAATCAAATTATAATTTAAATGGAGAAAAATTGCAAAGTGCTGCTGTACAGAGGGACCTGGGGGTCCTTGTGCATGAAACACAAAAAGTTAGTGTGCAGGTACAGCAAGTGATCAGGAAGACAAATGGAATGTTGGCCTTTATTGCAAAGGGGATAGAGTATAAAAGCAGAGAAGTTCTGCTACAACTGTACAGGGTATTGGTGAGGCCACACCTAGAGTACTGAGTACAGCTGTTCAGAGAAGGTTCAATAGGTGGATTCCGGAGTTGAGGAGGTTGACTTATGAAGATAGGTTGAGTAGGTTGAGCCTATACTCATTGGAGTTCAGAAGAATGAGAGATGATCTTATCGAAACATATAAGATAATGAGGGGGCTCGACAAAATGGAGGCAGAAAGGATATTTCCACTCGTAGGGGAAACTAAAACTAGGGGACATAGTCTCAGAATAAGGGGCCACCCATTTAAAAGTGATATGAGGAGGAATTTCTTCTGACAGAGGGTTGTAAATCTTTGGAATTCTCTGCCCCAGAGAGCTGTGGAGGTTGGGTCATTGAATAGATTTAAGGCGGAGATAAACAGTTTTTTGAGCGATAAGGGAATAAAGGGTTATGGGAAGTGGGCAGGGAAGTGGAGCTGAGCCCATGACCAGATCAGCCATGATATTAAATGGCGGAGCAGGCTCGAGTGGCCAGGTGGCCTACTCCTACTTCTATTTCTTACGTTCTTATGTTCCTCGATTTCGAGGGACCGCCGATGATGATTGAAGGGGTTAAAATTATTAGTATTTCTAAAAATATTGTAGCTAAGCTTGTAATTCTCAGGAGTATAGTGTGTGATGGAAATGCAGGCTTATCGTGGAGAGGCAAGCTGCGGGAATGGGTGGTTCACATAGCATAGTACGAGCTAATAATACAAAGGAGATTTGAAACACTCCAGTTTGTCTGTCATTAATAAAGAACACATAGGTCTGGGAACAAGTTCTTTAAAAATAATGATGTAGCACGTAACTAATCAGATAAGAGGTGCACGGAAGTGACATAATGAAATTGTATGTACCAATGAAATTGTTGCAACTAAAGAAGGCAGTGGAGGAAGTTTAAAAAATTGCTTGTACCAGCGGCAGAGGGAGAGGATAACCTTAAAAAGATGCGTGGTCTGGTTTTAAATCAATTCAAATCATAACAAAGCACTGTCTTTTCAATTTCGTTATTGCAAGCTGAGACGGCCAATTACTTGTTTAAAAAAACATGTAATCATTGATTACATTGGGTTGAAAGATAATAAATTTAGTCTATAAATGTGATAAAGAAAGGAGAAGGGAGATTGTAATGCCTTTTTACAAAAAGCCTGCATGGGCTTCTCGAGGCTACAGGCTGGGGGAAGCTCGTTTTCCTTTGTGTAGAATCTTATTTTAAATGATGTGAAAGCTTTTAGTTCAGTAAAAGAGATTTAAATAAAACGATTGGCAGTACAGTATTTGAATTGGGATTTTGAGATATTCTCCTTGATAAACATTTTGATTGCATTGGAAAATATTGGGTTTGGAAACATTTTTAAAAGAAATAATACTAAACAGTTAAGGGGGGGGGAAATGCCATTTTCTCTGATGAGAGACAGAAATGCCATTTGGGGGAGACGAGATATGATATGGAAGTAACCTTGGAAATGATTTGCGAAAACTTGAATTGCGAGCACTTGTATGTTAAGAAAGTTTATAAACTATCACTTGTTTTTGAAATACAGGAAACCAGACAGTCCTGGCCAGAATGAGGTTATGCGCCACACCAAATCGAACAACAGGATTAACCACCTCTGAGCTAATGACTGGATGAGCAATGAAGTTACCCGAGCGGATAGTTACAGGAGGGGCAGAATTATGAGATAGCATCAGGAAGTATGTGATGGAATTGAGTAAGCAGCTGAAAGAAATGCGGCAGGAAGTAAGAGATAGACAAAGGAACGAAGATAAAGATAAAGGGACAAAACCCCCGGCGGTAGTGCCGGAGGTTGAAGCGAAGGTAATGGTTAGAGAATTGCTAGGAAAACCTGGATTCGCCCCACGATGGAGCGGACCATATGAAGTATTAATCAGTGGTGACACATGTGAAAGATAGGGGCCGATGGAAACATTGGTCCCAGCTGAAAGAATATAAGGGTACGGCTGATGGCGGAACCGAAGATACTCCCAGTAATTTACTCCTTAAAATACGTCTTAAAGTATAAGGAATGGAGGGATGCATTGATAGATGGACTTGTCGGGGGACTAGGATTAATATTTGCAATACTAGGGATACTTGCCACAATGAAATGGATCTGGGAAAGGTCACATGTCCAGAGAAATGGTGCAAATGATCCGGTAGAAGTAGAAATGGTAAGAATCTAACTAAAAACCTGGCATATCCAGGATATGTTTTATCAACAGAATGCATATAAATGTGATCACCACCGCCCTTATGATTGTACAAGGACAATGACAAGCTACCACAGAAGCATATACCCACACCAGAGGGTAGAACAACTACGTAAAGCAGCCCCTAGGGGGCAGCCTCTGAGTGTCAGGAACGTTTATCTTGAAGCCACAAGATGAGTGGGTAACAAAACTGTTACCTGAATATCGAATACTATCTTGTAACACAGGACAATTAATCTCAGGAAAGCACGTGGTAGTTAAACATGGAACAGAAGTAATAGTACATTGTCTGGACCCAGACAGGGACACGGTCTGAGAGCCGTCCTCATTAAAAGCGATAGAATGGGTCATATGTCAGGAAGAGAGAAAGTGTTCAGGTCCAGCAGTGGTGATTTATTGGCAAAAACCGATAGTCACGACCCCAGGACCAACAACACTACCACCAATTACTTGCCCCCTCCTTACTAAAGGTCTGCCCGGCAGATTGATGATGAGATCAGAGCAAATGTTGTCATTTGACAATGTGCAGCATGAAATGTTACCTGTGATCATAAATTTAACAGACCTATACCTGCCAGAAAAGTGTAGCCCCAAGACTAAAGCATTGTACACACGGTTACTAGACACAATCCTGAGAAAACCTAGTGACGCATCAGGAGCAAGGGAGTATCATAAGCAGCTGAGACACAAAGGAGGAAGACAGAGGAGATCGATAGTGAATGAAGTACTAACTGGAGTAAATACAGGGACCTCTCTAGTAAATGCACTAGATATACAGGCGATCCAGGCAGTGGTAAATAGTTTAAGGGGAACGATGGAGGTACTAATGAGGAAACAGGCCGGGATAGGGATAGCATCTTCAGAGTTAGGATCTAAAACATCCAAAATACTGCTAGAGGGTATATCTGTATTGGAAGGCCATGCACGAACAATTAATGAGCTAAATAAGCAGGAATGATAGGATGATGCCGAGGACAGGAAAAGAGACACATGTCATGCCTATGGGGGATGGATGATTGGTCAGATGCGACATAATATGGGTCAGATACAAACCGGGTGAGTTCCAGTTTGGATAAATAGCACCCAGTTGAAAGAAATGGTACAGCATACTGAGCCATTAGATGCCTGCACCCTGAAAGGAGTGACTAGGGTGGGTGCGGTTACAGGAGGATGTAAGGGGAAACAAACCCCGATGGTAGGGATAATACTAGTGATCCCCATAATAAACCAAGGCTCATATCTGTATCCTCAATATGAAGTTGAAAACATAGGGATAATATGAGGGGAAGTGTACATCCGCCATTACCCGATGGACCAGTATGCGATCAAAAAGAATGAAAAGATGAGGGGAATATCTTTATCCGGGTGCCGGAGAGAAGGAAGCCTAACTATATGCCCTCACCCAGTGGGAGACAGGAGCAAAGATAGCTGCGAGTTTGACAAAACTACGGAAGGGTGTGTCATTGAAATAAGCCCTGCCCGAACCGAACCCACACATTACGCCTATCAAGGATGAGGAGAATATTGTGTGGTAATTAGCCTGGGAACTTATGATTACGGAGGCTTGACTTGTAACATTACAATGCCTAACTTTTGCTTTACTCCCAGAGTGTTAATGGCGGTGGGAAGAGCACGCATTACGTACATACACACCAGGAAGACATTGACATTAAATATAAACGATGAGATTAAGCAAAATATTGATGATTACATGGAAGAGCAAGCGCCAGCAATTCCCCTGTTACCTGAAGATTTAACCGAGCTCAAATGACCATTAAGAAATAACATTAAAAGATATTATGAGCTAAAGGTTAAAGGCAAAGAACTGGACAGTGAAATAAAGGATGACCTGAAAAACCTGCCTTGGTACTTGAAAGTATGGAATTGGGGAATGAACGTTGAAACACATCCATGGATAAGGATCCTTTCACATACACTAGTGGCAGTACAGATAGCAATAGCCTTGAGTTGGTTGGTGATGTTATGTAACAAGTATAATAACGAGAAGAGGTATACTCAAGCAAAGCTACAAGCTAGGGAACAGGTCAAATTGTTGCAGAATGAATACTTGATATGATTTGTGGATGCTCCCAACCTATCGCCTGATCACCAAGACCGGGGAGGAGTACACGTGAATCAGACAAGGTGAATAATTGGTCATGTTGGGTTAGATTAACCATATGACCAAAGGGATTGGATTGAAGGGGTTAAAATCATTAGTATTTCGAAAAGTATTGTAGCTAAGCTTGTAATTCTTAAGAGTGTAGTGTGTGATGGGAAAGCAGGCTTATCGTGGAGAGGCAAGCTGTGGGAACGGGTGGTTCACATAGCATAGTACAAGATAATAATACAAAAGAGGATTGAAACACTCCTGTTTGTCTGTCTTAATTAAAGACATAGGTCTGGGAACAAGTTCTTTAATAATAATGATGTAGCATGTAACTAATCAGATAAGAGGCACACGCAAGTGACATAATGAAATTGTATGTACCAATGAAATTGTTGTAACTAGGCGAGAACTTGTGACGAGTTAGGGGAACAACCAATGGAAAACTTCCGCGCACATGCTTCATGATTTTCTATGTATTTTGAGTGTATAAAAATAGAAGTCCCGAAGCTGCTCGGAGAGAACGGCTGGTTTGGGTCACTGAGTTACTGAACTCGTGTCAAAGCTGTCTCTCCCTCGATCGAGTGCTTTATAATAAACTATTCTTTTCTTCGGAACAGACCTGTGTTGAGTATCTTTGTAATATTCCACAACAATGATGATGATAGACAACATGTATTCAATATCTTGATTTTGCAAGGCCTGCTTGATTGTGTCAACTCCTGTTAACAGGTTAAGTGTGAGAGAATGGTCACTGTAGTAAGAGATCCATCTCTCCTGTCCTGAGTTGAGTGTTCCCAAACCTTTTAAAAATGTGTTCCTTTGTTTGGAAGAAACTAAAATGAACAGCAACGAACATGCTAAAGGTTTGTCTGCTTATCTGTCAATGAATAGAGAGCTTGATTTAGTGCTTTTTCAGATTAGAACATAAGAACATAAGAAATAGGAGCAGGAATAGGCCATATGGCCCCTCGAGCCTGCTCCGCTATGTAAGAAGATCATGGCTGATCCGAGCATGGACTCAGGTTCACTTCCCTGCCCGCTCCCATAACCCCTTATTCCCTTATCGTCTATTTCTGTCTTAAATTTATTCAATGTCTCAGCTTCCATAGCTCTCTGAGGCAGCGAATTCCACAGATTTACAACCCTCTGAAAGAAGAAATTTCCCCTCATCTCAGTATTAAATGGGCGGCCCCTTATTCTAAGATTGTGCCCTCTATTTCTAGTCTCCTCCATCAGTGGAAACATCCTCTCTGCATCCACCTTGTCAAGCCCCCTCATAATCTTTTACGTTTCGATAAGATCACCTCTCATTCTTCTGAATTCCAATGAGTAGAGGCCCAACCTACTCAACCTTTCCTGATAAATTGACCTCCTCATCTCCGGAATCAACCTAGTGAACCTTCTCTGAACTGCCTCCAAAGCATCCTTTCGTAAATATGGGAACCAAAACTACACGCAGTATTTCAGGTGTGGCCTCACCAATACCCTGTATAGCTGTAGCAAGACTTCACTGCTTTTATACTCCATCACCTTTGCAATAAAGGCCAAGATTCCACTGGCCTTCCTGATCACTTGCTGTACCTGCATATTATCCTTTTGTGTTTCATGCACAAGTACCCCCAGGTCCCGCTATACTGCAGCACTTTGCAATCTTTCTCCATTTAAATAATAACTTGCCTTTGATTTTTTCTGCCAAAGTGCATGACCTCACACTTTCCCACATTATATTCCATCTGCCAAATTTTTACTCACTCACTTAGCCTGTCTATATCTGTAGGGGTCAAAAGGGAGGCTTCTCTTCCTCGAGGTGGATTAACTGATTTAGATAATCGACACCTCGCCCTTCGCCCTCGGTATAACGATCACAGAAGTAAACAAACAAAACCTCAGGTTTACAGGCTTTATTTTGAGCAATGCACGGGAAGGTTCAGTTGTGGAACCTCCGAAGTACATGAGGATAATTTATATAGGCTTTGGAGAGGAGCTCCTAAAAAATCATCGATAGGTCTATTGCTATCAGCAGAGTTACATTGATTTGTCGACTCTTATTAGACTGGCTCTGAGTGGTATATGCAACTATCCATCTCCCATCATTGTGTTGTTCCATTATTTTGCCCTCTACCTCAGTCTGCATATCGCCTAAAGTTCCAAAATATTGGCTTCCTTATCTCTTCCTCAGAGACTTCGAATCAAAACTGTAACTGCTGACTTCAGCTGTTTAAGTGTTACTAAGGTTAAGGATACAGTTTTAACGTGTGCTATACCTACATAAGCAAGTGTTACATACATGGGCAATTTCTCAGACCCCCTTAATACTGATTAGTTCACTACCTTCAGCATTGCTCTGACCACCTTTCTGTCGCTACAATAATTTATCCCTTTCAATTCTCCCCCTAATGGCCCTTGGTTATATGCTCAAGATAGGCCATTTCCCAAATAATTCTTCATGGGTGAGCTTCCAGGATTGTCCTTTCGCTTGGGTAGCGCTACTTCCCGAGCTGCAGGATCTTCCTGTTGGCTTTCCCATCAAAGTTATACCAAGTAAGTCCTTTCTGCCGGACTGTCGGATTTCCTTTTATTCAATGTTTTAGCCATAGTACGGGCTGGGCCTGCCTCTTACATCGGTTACACCTTTTTACAGGATAATACTAGCAAGATGAGTTCCCTTGCACTACAACCAGTACATTGAGTCCAGCATAGTTCGTGTATAAGTCCTTTCGAGCCAACATTTTCTCGGTGTTCGAATTATGCCCGCCTGGGGTATCCTCTGTTTCTTCTATCTTTCCTCCACTTGGGGTCTTCTCTATTCTGCCGAATTTCTGCCCCACCTGGGGTATCCTCTATGTTGTCGAATGGTGTTCAATTCAGTCGAGTTTGTTCCTCTTTCAGTTCGAGTATCGGTTTTCCTTGCAGCCCGATGGCCTTCACATAACCTCCTCAGGTAATGTCCATCATTGTCCCATCGATCTTTCCTCCTTTAGCTAAGGGGTTATAATAAACCTGTTTATATCTGTCTCATCAAGCGGAGTAAAGCAGAAGTCAATATCTATAATTGTGCATGAGGTGTTTCCTTTCTTCATTTCAGTTGCCGTGGTGCTCACACATCAATCTCCATTTCCTCGTGGAACAGCGATAATTTTGTAGTCCTGTGATAGGGGTGTGATACTCAAGGTGCACCCATCCACTTGGTCATATCCACAGTCATCTTTGATCATTCGTAGTGGATCTCGACATAAAGCAACTTGGTTATTTTTATAACTGTTATGTCCTGACTCTAATGTACTGAGTTACACGAGACACATGCTGAACTCAAGGTCACTCAGGACCTGCACCTTTAATTCCAGTTCTCCAGTGCTGCACTTGCCTGAGACCTCCCTTTATATACCACAGTGGGACAGGTATGGAGTGTCTCCTGCAAGTGCACCCCTGGTGGTAAGGTATGCTTATTGTTACAGGTCATATCTAGTTACAGTCATGTATAGCATGGTAAGATACAGTTATATACAGTAATGTGAGATACATGACATCACCCTCCCCCAAGGTCTTATTGCCTTTATAGATTCAGTCTCTCAGGTGGTCTGCGCTCTCGCGTGGAGCGTGTTAGTTGTGATTCAGTTGTTGCCTTGGTGCTTGTTTTTCGTTCGGTGTGATTGCTGGTATCTCGCCTGGGCTGTCTGTTTCGTTCGGTGTGATTGCTGGTATCTCGCCTGGGCTGTCTGTTGAGACTGCCCTTTCCTCAGGTTGTTCCACCTGTCTGTCCACCAGGTGTGGTGTGAGTTCCACATTGTAGTCTACCTCTGGTTCTTCAGTGTTATCAGTGAATCTACTTTTGACTTGGTCTACATGCTTCTGGCAGGTTTGGCCATTGTCCATTTGTACAACCAGTAGCCTGTTTCCCTCTTTGTCTGTTACTGTCCCTGCAAGCCATTTGGGACCCCGGCCATAGTTGAGCACAAAAACTTTGTCCCTTATCTCATTCCACCTCTCCCTCGAATTTCGGTCATGGTACTCAGTTAGCTTTTGACGCTTAGCCTCAACAATTTCATGCATGTCTGGGAGGATTAACGAGAGACTGGTCTTTAAGGTTCATTTCATTAATAGTTGCGCGGGGGGAACCCAGTCAACGAATGCGGACGAGATTTGTATGCCAGCAGCAGTCGCGACAGGCGGCTCTGCAGCGTGGGACCTTGGATTCTGAGCATGCCTTGTTTAATGATCTGCACTGCTCGCTCCGCCTGGTCATTGGAGGCCAGCTTGAAAGGTGCCGTCTTGACGTGACTTATACCGTGGTCAACTATAAAATCGTGAAATTCTGCACTGGTGAAGCACGGACCATTATCACTGACCAATATGCCAGGAATGCCGTGCGTTGCAAACATGGTTCTAAGGCTCTCCACAGTGGTGGAGGTGGTGCTCGAGTTTAAAATGGTGCACTCGATCCATTTTGAAAATGCATCAACGACTACGAGGAACATTTTGCCCATGAATGGGCCCGCATAGTCTACATGCACCCGCGACCACGGTTTGGTGGGCCAGGGACGGGGGCTTAGGGGGGCCTCCCTGGGGGCATTACTGAGTTGGACATAAATGGTGCACCGACGGATGCAGAGCTCCAAGTCCGCGTCAATGCCAGGCCACCAGACATGAGATCTGGCTATGGCCTTCATAAGGACGATCCCCGGGTGCTCGCGATGGAGCTCCCGGACAAATGCCTCGTAAGGGCATAACTACTCGGCTGCCCCACATAAGGCAGTCAGCCTGTAGTGAGTGTTCATGCATCCGCCTATGGAAGGGTTTGACCTCCTTGGGGCAGGCATCACGAGCCTCTGCCCAGTCACCGGTTAAAATGCATCTTTTAACTAGAGATAACGTGGGGTCGCTGGTCGTCCAGGCACCGATTTGACGAGCCGTCATGGGCAAACCTGTGGATTCAAAGGCATTGATTGCCATGACCATCTCACAGTCCTGTTCGTCGGACCCTTCTGTGGTCGCCAGGGGTAGCCTGCTAAGTGCGTCGGCACAGTTGTCTGTGCCTGGTCTGTGCCTTATCGTGTAGTCATAAGCTGCCAGCGTGAGTGCCCACCGCTGAATGCGCGCTGAGACGTTGGCGTTGATTGCCTTGCAATCGGATAGTAGGGACGTGAGGGGTTTGCGGTCGGTTTCTAATGCGAACTTGGCCCCAAAAAGGTATTGGTGCATCTTTTTGACACCGTACATGCACGCGAGCGCCTCCTTCTCAACTATACCGTACCCGCGCTCCGCCCGCAAAAGTGACCTGGAGGCATAAGCAACGGGCTGCAATTTACCCGCATCACTGACGTGCTGTAAAACGCACCCGACCCGGTACGCTGACGCATCACACGTAAGGACTAACTTTTTACCTGGGTCAAAAAAGGCTAAAACACTCTTGGAACATAGAAGGTTGTGTGCCTTATTGAAGGCGCGTTCTTGGGCGTCCCCCCAAAACCAATCGCACCCCTTTCTGAGTAGCAAGTGGAGAGGCTCCAGCAGCGTGCTCAAGTTCTGCATAAAGTTCCCAAAATAATTGAGTAGCCTGAAAAAGGCGCGCAATTCCGAGACATTCCGGGGCCTGGGTGCCAGGCTAATCACTTCGGTTTTGGATTCGGTTGGGCGGATTCCATCAGCGGCAATCCTTCTGCCCAAAAATTCAACCTCAGGCGCGAGAAACAGACACTTGGACTTCTTAACTCTTAGGCCTACCCGATCCAATCGATTTAATACTTCCTCAAGATTGCGGAGATGAGAGTCGGTGTCCCTGCCCGTGATGAGTATGTCATCTTGAAATACAACCGTCCCCGGGATGGACTTGAGCAGACTTTCCATGTTGCGCTGGAATATAGCAGCTGCCGACTTGATGCCGAATGGGCATCGATTGTACTCAAAAAGACCTTGATGTGTGTTGATGGTGGTGAGTAGCTTAGACTCTTCGGTCATATACGCAGATGTGAGGTCAAGTTTCGAGAAAAGATTTCCTCCAGCCAACGTGGCAAATAGGTCCTCCGCTCTGGGCAGCAGGTATTGGTCCTGTAGGGAGGCTCTGTTTATGGTAGACTTGTAATCCCCATAGATTCGCACGGATCCATCAGGCTTCATGACGGGGATGATGGGGCTTGCCCAGTCGCTGAATTCCATGGGAGAAATTATGCCTTCCCAAAGAAGCCGGTCCAGTTCGTTTTCAATCTTTTCCCTCATCATATAAGGCATAGCTCTAGCCTTGCGATGGACGGTTTTGGAATTCTATGTGATGTAGATTCTAACTTTAGCCCCTTTGAAGGTGCCCACACCTGGCTGAAAGAGATGTTCAAAACGGCTTAGAACTGTTGAGCAGGAGGTCCGTTCCTCTGACGACATGGCGTGAACATCATCCCATTTCCAATTAAGTTCTGCTAGCCAGCTTCTCCCCAACAGGGCTGGGAGATCCCCGGGGACAATCCACAAGGAAAGTCGGTGCACCATCCCTTTGTGTGTGACTGAGAGCATGGCGCTGCCAAGGACTGGGACGATTTCTTTAGTATAGGTCCTTAGTTTGGTGTCAATCTTTGTGAGTTTTGGTCTGTTGCTTTTGTGCGGCCACAACTGTTCAAATAGTTGAACGCTCATGAGGGATTGACTGGCCCCCGTGTCCAGTTCCATGTTGACGGGTATCCCATTGAGTAGAACCCTCATCATAATTGGAGGCATCTTGGTGTAAGAACAGTGGACATTGATCGTATTAACCCGCTGTACATCGGCGTCCCGTGCACTGTTCCAACCGTCTTCTGGTCCGCTTTCCGACCCTTCCGATTTGTATACCAGCCAAGCTGCTGTTTTTCTGCACATGCGAGCCAGATGCCCTGTGTAGTTGCAGTTTCTGCAAACAGCATGCTGAAATCGACACACCCTGGTTGAGTGCCTTCCCCCACATCTCCAACACAGACCGTTTCCATTGTTTCCGAAGGATGAGCTGCGTCTGGCTGATCTCCCTTGAGCTTCTCTCAATCTGTTGTTGATTGCTCGCATTGTGGGTTGATGAAGTGTGATCGGCGGTTCATGTGGCCCTTGATTTTGATGGCTTCTGGCACCATTGTCTGCTGTTGAAGGCCTGCTCTCCTGCCTTTGTGTGTGGGGGTAGCAGTTTATTTCACAATGTGAACCCCTTGTTCCGATGCTTCGTTGGTTGACGTACCCGAAGTATAGAGCAGCCTCGTTTTTTCTTCGCCTGCCAAGAACATCTGTGCGACCAGTGTTGCTGCTTCTAGAGTCAAGTTCTTAGTCTCTAAGCTTTCGGAATATGCCTGCGTGGCCTATTCCTTCAATAAAAAAGCCTCTCAGTACTTCTCTCCTTAGTTCATCGGGGAACTCACATGAACTAGCCAGCCTCCGAAGTTCCGCCACGAAGTCGGGTATGCTTTGGCCCTCACAGCATTGTAGTTGTAGAACCTGTGTCTGGCCATGTGTAGGCTGCTCAGTGGCTTCAGGTGGTCTCTCACCAGTGTGCTCAACTCCTCAAACAACTTGCTTGCTAGTTTCTCGGGTGCCAGCAGGTCTTTCATTAAAGTGTATGTTTTCAAGCCACAGCTGGTCAAGAGATGGGCTCTTCTCTTGTCTGCCTTATCATCGCCCAGTCAGTCTTTGGTCACAAAGCTTTGCTGGAGCCTTTCTTTCAAGTCATCCCAATTGTTTCCAGCATTGTATTTCACATCTGAGCTGTTGGTAGCCATTCTGTGGATTCTGTGATCCCGTAACTCGTCGCCACTGTTAAGTCCTGACTCTAATGTACTGACTTACACGACACATGCTGAACTCAAGGTCACTCAGGACCTGCACCTTTAATTCCAGTTCTCCAGTGCTGCACTTGCCTGAGACCTCCCTTTATATACCACAGTGGGACAGGTATGGAGTGTCTCCTGCAAGTGCACCCCTGGTGATAAGGTATGCTTATTGTTACAGGTCATATCCAGTTACAGTCATGTATAGCATGGTAAGATACAGTTATATACAGTAATGTGAGATACATGACAATAACAATCATCTATGCTGAGACTCTTAATACTGTTATTCACTTCAGTTACATTTCTGGTTTGTCATGGTACCGCACACGAGTTTCTCCTACATTGTTTGTTTGGTATGGAGGATCTCCCTTTGTCACATCATACTGTGGTATAGATAATACAAAACCTATTATATTTAAATGTCTGGTTACACATCTAGCCTTTGGGACCCAAGCATGACTGTTTCTCCGCACCTCGCAGGCATGAGTCATGTTTTTGTCCAAGGTCCAGTTGGTAAATACATCAAGTGTTATCCAATCCAGCATCTTCCCATTCTGAAGCTGCTCTAGGTTATATGTATTCCACTGAGCAGACATGCTCCGTATCCTGTACATACTAGTTCTGACTGTATGGTTTTACTCAAGTTTCGTTCTGCTCCATTTATCGAATTTATAGTTCTGGCGTGGTTTCGTAATGTGTGGGCCACTTGTAATAATTCCCTTTCTGCGCCATTACCCAGTTGCGCCTGTACCTTTTCAGTTTCCTCATCCCTTTCCAGCAATCCCTGTAAGGTTCGTGTTAGGGCATTAACTCGATCATCAATCGTGTGCAGGTCCATAATGTTTACCATCATAACTCCCGTCGCGTATCCCGCCTCATATCCTGCGCCTACCATTTCTAGTATCCCTCGTTTTCCCTGGTCCCGCTTTTTACCTGACCCTCTTTCCACATTAAACTTCATGGTTTTAGATTCAGGACCTTCAAGTGCCCGCCGGGTCAGGTTTTTATACAGGCTTATAGTGTTTAACCCGCAGAAGTTGGGGATGGTTAAGTCTGTTAAATTTAGGAATACAGTAATTAGTCGCTAGCATACCCTGAAGAATAACTTATCCTTGGTCTGCCTTATTAATCCCCCTTTTGCCCCAGCGTTCAGAGTTGGACATGTTTGTGGCACTGGGGGTGTGGTGGTCGGGTCCCTGGCAGTGCTCACTGTTGCTAAAGTAGTAGGTGGGGCCGTGTTGGTGGGTCTATCTCGGGAGATATCCCTCGACCACCATTCATAGATGTTGTGAAACCTGCACCCACTTCCCCCGGGTGCAGTATCTCTGTCCCTCCTGATTATAAAACACACCGTGGTCTTATTCCCACTAATTCAACGTCCATAATATTGCCCAGCGTTACTTTCTGCACGGAATTAATGGTGAGAGTCAATATTAATGCCTGCCCACTATTTTTTGTCGTAAGGAGCATATTTATCCAAACTAGCGGCTATGAAGATCGCCCATCTTCAATTTCACCACCTCGCCCACAATATCGCGCGCTTAAAAATCCGTCCACAAAAAGTGGAACTAACCGGAACGAATGCCTGCGGTGTGGCTGGCATTTGTTAAATCCCACTCTTACGTGAGGAGCTGATATCGGAAAGATTTGCCTGAAAGAGCGCTGATGTGAGTGACAATGCTGACACACTGCTGTGTGTGTGCAACTCAGGCATCAATGGTGGCCATCACCTTGGTACCAGTTAAAGTTTATGTTGATTGATGGTCCAGCTATCTGAGACAATGCGCAACAAGGTTTGTTCAATAACAAATGTTTAACACCAACATTGGTCTGAAATCATAAGTATCACAGCCAATAACACCCAACCCCCGCCCACACCCCACTTTTTCCACCATTGACATAAATCACATGTACAACATGTCCAGCAACACAGAATACAAAGGCAAAGCAGGAGCGTGGTCCCCAGCCCCCATACATTACAACAAATTGCATACACCCAGATGGAGATATAACACAGCCATCACCTGCGTACATGCGCCTCACTTTCCTTCCCCCCGTCTCCTTCTTCTCCCCACCTCTACCCCTTCCCCTCCTCGCTCCATGGCGCCTGACCGAGGAGCTCCTCAGGCAGTGCCTCATTGCGGGGGATGAAGGCAGATGCGGTGGTTGCACAGGTACGGGAGTGGGGAGTGCCGAGGGGGCAACATTCTCTGATGCAGAAGCAGGATCTTGGTCCTTGCTCTCATCTGTCGTTCGAAGAGGTGGTGCAGAACCTAGGGGTGAAGTGCTATGTTCGGGGACCACTGGGAGGCCTGTGCCAGCTGTGTTCCTGGCTGTCGCAGCCAGGGACTCCGCCATGCACGGAATGTACTCGGTCATGGTGGCCAGGTGTCGGAATATGCCCCCCAGTGCTTTGATGAGCTGGTCACCAATGTCTACAGTCCTCCTGGACAACTGTACCATCTCTCCGCTGTCATGTCGCATTTGTGGAACAGACCTGCCGCGTCCACGAGGCTTCCGCGGGGTCGGTGCCATCCTGGTGACAAATGGGGTGCCCTGTGGAGAGGTGCTTGAGGCCGGCACCTCCACAGTGGAGGCGGGAATGACCGGAGGACCACTAGACGGCCTTGGGATGGAATGGGTTCTGAAGCGTGGCGATACAGGTTTTCAAAGTCCGCGCTCTCATCCGTCGAGAACAGACCCAGCGGATTGACGGGCGACAATCGGAGCTCCTCAGCACCAGATGTAGCAGGATCATCTGCCGACTCCTGCCTCATGCCCCCACCTTCTGGCCTCTGTGGCCTTGCCTGGGGCCGCGCTGCTGACTGAGCTGCAAGACACAAATGAGGTTATTAGAGGAGAAGGGGGTGCTAGGGTGAGAAGGTGAGTCCAGCTCTACACACAGCATATGCACGACAAAAGCACCACCGCTCTCAAAATCATCGCAGACATCACGTTTCCTGACCATCAAAACATTGTGCATTGCAATGATTTTCATTAGGCCAGCATTATTTCTATGACACTTTTAAAAATCATCTATCATATATGATTGTTCGGACATGCGTTGGTGTGGCATCTATTGAATTTACATCACAAAATGGTGTAAGCTTTACTCACATGGCATCACTTCTGGGTCTGCAGATACGTCCGTGACTGTCCGGTGGTGCTTCCCCACGAGTGCAAGCACTCGCTCCTCCATCTCTGTGATGTCGCTGGTGACTGGTGGCCCCCCGACCTGTTCGCCTCTGCACAGACCTCATCGTCAATAGCTTCTTCTGTAAAAGGTGACAGGACGACATGGCATGAGATCATTGCGTGGTATCATTGCTAGGTACTGTCACAGAGACTGATACAACACATAACCGACAGATGTAATCATGATTATTATCATTCTTTACACAAAGACGTACACCATAACCGCAGGCTTTGAGTAAAACATTCCCGGTAAAAGTGCAAGACCTCACATCTGCTGATAGTCACTCATGACTGTTACAAATCAAAGTATATATATACATAAGTACATTTAAATCAATGTAATACTCTTGCGGATCCCACAAGGTCGTTCCATCGTTTGCGGCATTGGTTGCCCTCACACACCTCTGCTATCTCGGTCCATATCCTCTGGTAGGCCTTTGCGGTGGGCTTCCCATGCCCTCCCTGTGTCAAATCACCCCAGCGTGACTCGACCTCCTGCAGGAGGGAGGCATTAGCCTCGTCCGAGAACCTTCTGGCTCTTTTGCGGCCTCCAATATGCTCCTATCCCACCTCACTGCTCTCTCCAGCGTCAGTTTCCACAGCGTGCTCCTCTCCCTCCATTATATGGCAAATTCGGTCAAATATGTGGCTGGTAACAGCTACTTTTTGTTTGCCTACTTGCTGTGAAGCTCTAAAGTATCCCTCCTTCCTCCCAAAGCAGCCACACCACACCCAGACACACCTTCAGTCCCTCTGAGCTCCCTCTCTCTCTGTCTCCTCTTCTGCGCATGTCATGGTGACCCTTGACCTCCAGAATTGCAGGAATCGAGCGTTGCCATGCCGTTGCTAAGGACGGTCACACTTTACAGCAGAAGGTCAAAAAAATTTAACGCTACCGTCCATTTGATATCGGTCACGGTAACGCCCATTTTCAAAAATGTAAACTCGATGTTTTGAGAATGGGTGAGAAGCCGGTGACCTGAAAACCCTTTTTTACCGCCTGCGCCAGAAATAACGCCCATTTTTGGGCGATAAACACAGAAATGGAGGTTCTAGCCCCTTGTCTTTTGGTGGGCCGATTAAGCATAAATGAGAGCAAAACTCAGGTTATAAACCAACAGACAATGGCAGTATTCAGCATAAAGCAATATATTTACAAACTTCGCTATCCTTCACAATTCAAAAGTAACACTTTCAACATATCTAAATTCCTCAAAGCAGTTGCACAGTGCTTATGTGTCACAAATGCATCTGTGAAATCAAACAGATCCTCTGCTAGACTACAGACTAACTTCTGATGTAAAGTCACCCACAGAAGTATAATTTCAAATTCTTTGAAGGTGTGCTGAAATTAAAAAAGCCCATTATAAAAAAACTGTATTTCCTCTTGTTAAATGAGATAGTTAGCCATTCTTTGATAATGGCATAGGATGTTTGTGTCCATTTGAATATTTGTGATGGTTGAAACTTAACTCTTTGCCCATCCAGCCATTAAAGATACTATAAAACAGGCATAACCCAAAGCCTGTACACTCGTTAACATATTAAAAACCATCTTTTTGTTTCAACATAAACCATGGGGGGCAATTTTAACCTAACTCGCCGGGCGATAAACCCAAAGGATCGAATGCAAAGCTGGCCATTGACTACATGACTATAATCGAGAGCATTGCAGCGAGGAGGTCAAGAAGAGTGTTGGTGCGATGACGCAGCCCTGCTTGACCTCGGTCCGGACGTGGATTGGGTCTGAGGTGGATCCGTTGGTCAGGATCACGGCTTGCATGTCGTCGTGGAGCAGGCGGAGAATGGTGACAAACTTTTGGGGGCAAGCACCATTGGGTGGGCCACATCGTCCGCATGCCCGACATGAGACTCCCAAAGCAAGCGCTCTACTCGGAACTCATACACGGCAAGCGAGCCCCAGGCGGGCAGAGGAAACATTTCAAAGTGTCCTCGATAAAGTGTAACATCCCCACCAGCACCTGGGAATCCCTGGCCCAGGATTGCCCTAAGTGGAGAAAGAGCATCTGGGATGGCGCTGAGTGTTTTGTATGTATATACCCTGTACACTTAATGTACAGTTACATAAGACTATTGAATGTATCTTCACACTGTATACAATATGCCTGTACCACCAGAGGGTGCCACTGGTGGAGACCTAGAGCTCACCTTACTGTACCCTCATTCAGGAGCTGCAATAAATGGACTAAGGTCACAACAGTTCAAGTACAATACCTTACCTCATGGAGTCATTACGAGAGTGCTTACAGACACAATAACTGGCGACGAGAATATGAATTTCCACGTGAAAAATGGCTAACCTTGGCAACTTTCAACAATTCGCTGATGGGGAAGATTGGGATGCCTTTTTGGAAAGGCTCAAACACTACTTCATCTCGAACGACCTGGCTGGAGACACACCGACCTCGTTGGCTGATAAATGCAGAGTTATCCTGCTCAGCAGTTGTGGGCCCACCGTTCATGGCCTTGTCAGGGACTTGCTAGCCCCAGAGAAGACGACAACCAAAACGTTCGCAGAGCTCGTAAAGCTGATACAGGAACAGCTCAAGCCTAAAGAGAGCATCCTCACAGCCAGACACCGGTTCTACACACACCGGCAGCCCAAAAGCCAAGAAATTGCAAAATATGTTGCAGACCTGAGATGATTGGCTGCACCGTGTGATTTTGGTGACCACCTTACCGAAGCACTGAAGGACATCTTTGTTATTGGAATTGGCCACGAAAGCCTCCTCCACAGGCTGCTCTCTACAGACATCACGGTCACCCTGCAGGAGGCAATTAACGTCAGCCAGGCATTCATGGCCTCGGCCTGCGATTCCAGAAGGATGATGACTCACCCCCAGGACTCTAAACTGGCAGTACCGTGAACCGAATGGCACCTTTCAGAGGCAAGGCTGCGACACCGAGTCCCGCAGCCCTGAGTCCGCCGCAGGGGGGTCAAGTAGCCAGCCCACCAATGCCGATACAGAGACTATACTTGCAAAGGCTGTAACACTAAAGGCCACCTCCAGCGAATGTGTAAAAGAAATTTTACTCACCAAGTCGCTGAAGAGTTGGCCGATCACCCGGGCTCCAGTGCTGATGAAGACTAAGAGAGAGTCCAGGAGGCAGCTCAGCCCCAGGAAGAGGCATACGGTGTGTTTACCTGCTCCACCGAGAGCTCCCCGTTGAAAATAGAAGTCGAAATCAATGGTGTTCAAGTCTCGGTGGAGGTTGACACAGGGGCGAGCCAATTGCTGATGAACCAGGCGGCCTTCGAGAAACTCTGGGACAAACCTATCGAACAACCTAAAATACTACCAATCCAGGAGAAGCTGCTCACTTACACAAACGATACCATCCCAGTTGTTGGCAGCGTGGATGTCCATCTGTCCTATGGCGGCACAATGCACAAGTTACCTTTGTGGATCATTGCTAGTGATGGTCCAACGCTGCTAGGAAGAAGATGGATGAAACAAATCCAAATGTGTTGAAGCTGGCAAAGCCTCCAGGTCCCGACGATCGACATCCTATACAGCTCCAAATTTGGATCCATCGCAGCACCTGAAGATCCTACCGTCCAACTGGGCTGCACGGCGACGACACAGATCGCACTGCCCAATGGCGAGATGATCCAACCCGAACTTCACCTTCCAGGTTCCAGTGGCAGGACTCCGAAGGAAGAAGATTGATGCAGAAGGTAAATTCCCAGCTTCAGTGGCAGAACCTGGGGAGAGAAGGATCACCGCAACCTACCTCGTGGAGAGAGAAAAGATGGCGGCCACACCACGCGATGAAGCACCTGAAATCAAGATGACCACGACCAGACCACGAGGGGCAGCGTTGCCGGAGCAACACGTGACGCCGAGCAGTGAACCAGATTGGAGTAAAGATTGCAAGGCCCTCTTAAAGGAGACCGGCAACCCAGAACAATTAAAGGGACAGTTCCACTTTTTGTACAGCGATGCCAGTGATACTAATGTATGAGATGTAATTAACAAATGCAAGTATCTAAATGTATTTTTGAACAGCGATACCGGTACGTGGAAAAGATGTAATTGATGGATACAAGTATCTATTTGGATACAAGTATACAAATAGATACAAGTATCTATATTGTACAGCGATGCCGGTAGTATACAGGGAAAGATGTAATTGAGGGAAAAGATGTAATTGACAAATGTGAATTTGTAAAGATAACCAACAATGTCGAGTCGGGATTGTGATTGGAGCCAATGTATCATGAATGTAAATGATGGAATAATGTATGATGCCGGGTTCAACATGTACGCCGACAAAACCAAGGGCAACCTCCCGTGGGAAGCACCCAGGTCCAGCGGGCTACCCGATCATGTAACCTGCGCCTCTGGGACCAATGTGATGCCCCAGGGAGCGTGGACACACATAATGGGAGCATACCCACTGCAGGGCCAGCGATCAGCGGATGGCACAGGCACCATTACTGGCAGCCTGCCCCAGATTGGTCCTACCTCTCTGGCCACCAGTGCCAGTACCGACAGGACCTGGGATGACCAGGCTCCCATTACTGCTGAAGGGCAGCAGGGAGACCCTGCAGCCCTCAAAGGAGGACAAGGAGGCCACACATTCCTGTGGTTCTGCCCACCACTAGGCAACGGCAAAGGCAAAGGCCCTGAGACTCAGCCAGGTGAGCGATCCAAGCCCACCCAGCTGGCAGGGGGCGCAGCGCCGCCATCAGACAACCTGGACACAGTCCGGTCACTCTAGAACTAGCGTCCTCACCCACCTGCACCTACACAACCCAGGGACAAGACTGTGATACCATGTATGTACCTTACCTGTCATATGTACTCGTTCCACTTTTGCAAAACCCAAACAGTGATGTAACCAATCCTATTTTTTTTCATTCTCTGTACATGTATATAAATGCAGATGTCGAGCCACACATGGTCTATGTATGGGGAGGGGGGGGAATGGATGTATGTAGCCATGGACACACATGGATCGCACCCAGAACCCACTTAAACCCCACTGCCCCTCCAACCGTCCACTGCTGACCATTTCCCATTGTCGTGGCAATAAGGGCAACAAGGAGAGAGAGTCATTCCCAAGCACAGACAAAGTGCAAGGGCTTTGGGCACTCAAGTCGAGGGCCAGAGCACACAGTGCAAAGGCCAGTGGCACAAGACTTAGGGGTGATGTTGTGTATGTATGTACCCTGTACACTTAAGACCATTGAATGTATCTTCACACTGTATACAAAATGCCTGTACCACCAGGGGGTGCAACTGGTGGAGACCTAGAGGTCATCTGCACACTGCAGGTAACCAAGTATAAAAGGGAGCTCACCTTACTGTACCCTCATTCAGGAGCTGCAATAAATGGACGAAGGTCACAACAGTTCAAGTGCAATACCTTACCTCGTGGAGTCATTATTGGAGTGCTTACAGACACAATACTGAACACCTCAAGTCTCGTCGCCGAGAGCCTGCAGAAACAAACGCAGATAGTGGAAAGAGCGTGCGGAAAACCACACTCCCCACCCATCCTTTCCTTCAACCACTGTCTGTCTCACCTGTGACAGAGACTGTAATCCCCGTATTGGACTGAGAACTCACTTTTAGAGTGGAAGCAAGTCTTCCTCGATTTCGAGGGACTGCCTCTGATGATGACAATGGAGAGTAAGACGAGGATTAAAATTGGTCCCCATGACTCGGACACATGTTAATCAACCTTCACCTGTTTAAATAAAAATGTGGATTTCTGTACCTTGCGGACAGCTCAAAGAAACTATAATTAACCCTCTGTGTATTGTTTCGAGTAATAAGGAGATGTGGTGAATACCTAATGCAGATAAGAATGGAATTTTGTCACAGTGGTTTTTCCAGGGCAATCCTTATGTTGTGAAATTTTATCCTGTGTCCTGCTGAATTCAAAATAGCAGGAGAGTACATCTGCTGCTTTAAAGTAAAAGAGAATTGTTTGTGCCTGGATTACCTCTTCCTCTCCAACCCCAGTATAGAATGTATCAGGACTAAATTGCCCTGTGGTAACGTTATTAATTTTCAAACCTTGAGTAATTTAAAAGTTGTTCAATATCTGATTACTGCATTAGCTGCTCTGAAAATGACAAGCAAGAGATAGCAGGGAATAAGTCATAAGGCTGTAATCTAATGGAAAGCTCCAATGGCATCATAAACTGTGAAAGCACCACTTGCATATCATTTGAATGTTAAGATTTTACTTCAACCTTGGACACATTTCCGATTATCTGTTTTAAAAAAAAATGACATGTTTCTAAATATGTATTTAATGTAATATATAACAATTCCAATGCTTCACTTTTAGTTGTTTTTTTTGTGTCCTGGCACTGACTATCTGTTGCTCCATGTTCTTGATACACAATGATGTTCACTGAGGGTCTAAATGTCTTGTGACATTGTTATTACAGATTTGGTGAGCAAGAACCCAAAGTTGACTACATAATGGTTCTATGCCATTGTATATTGTGCAGAGGATACTGTATAGTTTGAAATATCATGAGCATAATGGGAGGCTGGCTTTTTGTGGTATGTTATACAAGAGCAAATGTTGGCTGACTGACAGGAGACAAAGGGTTAGAAGTTAATGGATATTATGCATAAGAACATAAGAATTAGGAACAGGAGTAGGCCATCTAGCCCCTCGAGCCTGCTCCGCCATTCAACAAGATCTTGGCTGATCTGGCCGTGGACTCAGCTCCACTTACCCGCCCGCTCCCCATAACCCTTAATTCCCTTATTAGTTAAAAATCTATCTATCTGTGACTTGAATACATTCAATGAGATAGCCTCAACTGCTTCCTTGGGCAGAGAATTCCACAGATTCACAACCCTCTGGGAGAAGAAATTCCTTCTCAACTCGGTTTTAAATTGGCTCCCCCGTATTTTGAGACTGTGCCCCCTAGTTCTAGTCTCCCCGACCAGTGGAAACAACCTCTCTGCCTCTATATTGTCTATCCCTTTCATTATTTTAAATGTTTCTATAAGATCACCCCTCATCCTTCTGAACTCCGAGTAAAGACCCAGTCTACTCAATCTATCATCATAAGGTAACCCCCTCATCTCCGGAATCAACCTTGTGAATCGTCTCTGTACCCCCTCCAAAGCCAGTATATCCTTCCTTAAGTAAGGTGACCAAAACTGCACGCACTACTCCAGGTGCGGCCTCACCAATACCCTATACAGTAGCAGAAGGACCTCCCTGCTTTTGTACTCCATCCCTCTTGCAATGAAGGCCAACATTCCATTCGCCTTCCTGATTACCTGCTGCACCTGCAAACTAACTTTTGGGATTCATGCACAAGAACCCCCAGGTCCCTCTGCACCACAGCATGTTGTAATTTCTCCCCATTCAAATAGTATTCCCTTTTTTTGTTTTTTTTCCCAAGGTGGATGACCTCACACTTTCTGACATTGTATTCCATCTGCCAAACCTTAGCCCATTCGCTTAACCTATCTAAATCTCTTTGCAGCCTCTCTGTGTCCTCTACACAACCCGCTTTCCCACTAATCTTTGTGTCATCTGCAAATTTTGTTACACTACACTCGGTCCCCTCTTCCTGGTCATCTATGTATATTGTCAACAGTTGTGGTCCCAGCACCGATCCCTGTGGCACACCACTAACCACCGATTTCCAACCCGAAAAGGACCCATTTATCCCGACTCTCTGCTTTCTGTTAGCGTACCTTTATCTTCTGCAGTAACCTTTTGTGTGGCACCTTATCGAATGCCTTTTGAAAATCTAAATACACCACATCCATCGGTACACCTCTATATTCAGATTGGAGAAGGGTTGGAACTGATGCACCTTAAAGGTCAGTGCAGGGTTCACTTTTGTTTTCGGTTTGGATTTGGGCAAAGGGAGCACAATCTCAAAATTTGCTGACAATACAAACTAGGGGTTTGACAAACAGCAAGGCACATTGTGATAAACTTCAGCAAGACATAGCCAGGTTAGTTGAATGGGAAAACAGGTGGCAGATGTAAATTAATGAAAAGTGTGAGGTAAAATATTGTGGGAGGAAAAACAAGGAATGGGGGTATACACTTAATAGAAGGCCGTAGAAAGTTATGATTGAACAAAGTTTCTTCGTACTTCAAAAATATAGGGTGCAAAGTTCTGCTCCATAGCACACGATTTTTTGGGTGCTACAGGTGCAAAAGTCATCGGACACCATCTTGGTGAGGGTGGTAGGGCAGGCATTGGGAGCGTGCGCCAGAAGAATGCAGAGTGTGTAGATTGTGATGTCAATCAGCATGAAACACAGATTTGATGTCAGCGCTTCCATTTTGGCCGTCAATGTTGGAGCTAACGCCCTGTGTTAACCCCACAAAGCTGAACATGTGTTCAGCATCAGCAAGGACCTTCTACCAGCGATATTTAAAGGGATCATCAACCACTCTTAGGTTAGTTGCTGTTTGATTTCTACTGGCTCTGTGTAAGTTTGTGGAACTGTTTGGAGCTTTCCAGAGTTATTTAAAGTTGGTGAGGTGACAGGGAGTGGTGCTGCAAGTGGACAAGGCCTTGATTCTGACTTCAAGAGTTCTGTTCAGACCACTTGCTCCCAGTCATGGGGGCTCTAGTTGTCATCCCCTTTGTGCTGCAGCATGACAGGGAGATAGAGCAGAGGCAGTGAAGAAGAGGATCAGCTGCTCGCAAAAGGAGGAGTGAGAGAAAGGCTCTCAGCAGGAGGCCTTACCCACCTAGGGTTCTCTAAGAGCAATTCTCTTACCTCAGCCTGAGCCAGGAGCAGTATGTGAGGCATGTGCATTGTACAAAGGACGTGCTCACAGAACTCTGCCACCTCTTGCAACCAGACCTGCAGCCTCACGGCAGTCGGAGGAACGGGAGGTCGAGGATTGTGGCCTATAAAAGGCCAGGAGCAGCGGCAGTCGGGAGTAGTCGGAGGAACGTGAGGTCAAGGATTGAGGCCTATAAAAGGCCAGGAGCAGCAGCAGTCGCGAGCGGCAGTCGGAGGAACGGGAGGTCGAGGATCGAGGCCTATAAAAGGCCAGGAGCAGTGGCAGTTGGGAGCAGTCAGAGGAATGGGAGGTCGAGGATCGAGGCCTATAAAAGGCCAGGAGCAACAGTCGGGAGCGGCAGTCGGTGCAGGGACAAAAGTAAACAAAGAAGGAATAAGAAATTGAAGTGTGACGTCACAGCCAAGCGGGTAAGTGATTGTCTGGTGGATTGGTGAGTATTTAATCTTTTTTGTTTTCCTTTTCTTTTCTTATCAGTAGGTAACCTTTGGCATTGTTGCCAAATTAAGTTTATTTAAGGGTTAAATCATGGCAGGAGAGCCCAGACCAGTGTTATGCTCCTCCTGTGCTATGTGGGAAGTCATGGACACTTCAGTGTCCCTGACTACTATGTGTGCAGGAAGTGTGTCCAGCTGCAGCCCTGACAGACCGCATTGCGGCACTGGAGCTATGCATAGATTCACTCTGGAGCATCTGCGATGCTGAGAATGTCGTGAATAGCACGTTTAGTGAGTTGGTCACACTTCAGGTAAAGGTTACACAGGCAGATAGGGAATGACCAACAGGAAGAGCAGAGGAAGGAAGTGGTGCAGTAGTGCAGGGGTCCCCTGCGGTCATCTCCCTCCAAAACAGATACACCGTTTTGGGTAATTTTGGGGGAGATGACTCATCAGGGGAAGGCAGCAGCAGCCAAGTTCATGGCACCATGGGTGGCTCTGCTGCACAGGAGGGCAGGAAAAAGAGTGGGAGAGCTATAGTGGTAGGGGATTCTATTGTAAGGGGAATAGATAGGCGTTTCTGTGGCCGCAATTGAGACTCCAGGATGGTATGTTGCCTCCCTGCTGCAAGGGTCAATGATGTCTCAGAGTGGCTGCAGGGCATTCTGGAGGGGGAGGGTGAACAGCCAGTTGTTGTGGTGCATATAGGTACCAATGATACAGGTAAAAAATGAGATGAGGTCCTACAAGCTGAATTTAGGAGTTAAATTCAAAAGTAGGACCTCAAAAGGTAGTAATCTCAGGATTGCTACCAGTGCCACGTGCTAGTCAGAGTAGAAATAGCAGGATATTTAAGATGGATGCTTGAGGAATGGTGCAAGGGGGAGGGATTCAAATTCCTGGGACATTGGAACCGGTTCTGGGGGAAGGGGGACCAGTACAAACCAGACAGTCTGCACCTGGGCAGGACCGGAACCAATGTACTAGGGGGAGTGTTTGCTAGTGCTGTTGGGGAGAATTTAAACTGATATGGCAGGGGGATGGAAATCTATGCAGGGAGACAGAGGGATGGGGGCAGAAGCAAAAGGTAGAAAGGAGATAAAGAAAAGTGGAGGGCAGAGAAATCAAAGGTAAAATTCAAAAAGGGCCACATTACAACATAATTCTAAAAGAACAAAGAGTGTTAAAAAAACAAGCCTGAAGGCTCTGTGTCTCAATGCCAGGAGCATTCATAACAAGTTGGATGAATTAACTGCACAGATAGCTGTTAACAGATATTTGGGATTATGGAGACATGACTCCAGGGTGACCAAGGCTGGGTATTCAATATTCAGGAAGGATAGACAGAAAGGAAAAGGAAAGGAAAAGGAGGTGGGGTAGCATTGCTGGTTAAAGATGAGATTAATGCAATAGTAAGGAAGGACATTAGCTTGGATGATGTGGAATCTGTATGGGTAGAGCTGCGGAACACCAAAGGGCAGAAAACATGAGTGGGAGTTGTGTACAGACCACCCAACAGTAGTAGTGAGGTTGGGGACGGCATCAAACAGGAAATTAGGGATGTGTGCAATAAAGGTACAGCAGTTATCATACATGACTTTAATCTGCATATAGATTGGTCTAAACAAACTGGTAGCAATACGTGCAGGAGGATTTCCTGGAGTGTATAGGGATGGTTTTTTAGACCAATACGTCGAGGAACCAACTAGAGAGCTGGCCATCCCAGACTGGGTGTTGTGTAACGAGAGAGGATTAATTAGTAATCTTGTTGTGTGAGGCCCCTTGGGAAAGAGTGACCATAATATGGTAGAATTCTTCATGAAGATGGAGAGTGACAGTTAATTCAGAGACTAGGGTCCTGAACTTAAAGAAAGGTAACTTCGATGGTATGAGACGTAAATTGGCTAGGATAGACTGGCGAATGATACTTAAAGGGTTGATGCTGGATAGGCAATGGCAGACATTTAAAGATCACATGGATGAACTTCAACAATTGTACATCCCTGTCTGACGTAAAAATAAAACGGGGAAGGTGGCTCAACCGTGGCAAACAAGACAAATTAAGGATAGTGTTAAATCCAAGAAAGAGACATATAAATTGGCCAGAAAAAGCAGCAAACCTGAGGATTGGGAGAAATTTAGAATTCAGCAGAAGAGGACAAAGGGTTTAATTAGGAAGGGGAAAATAGAATATGAGAGGAAGCTTGCTGGAAACATAAAAACTGACTGCAAAAGCTTCTATAGATATGTGAAGAGAAAAAGATTAGTGAAGACAAATGTAGTCAGAATTAGATGAATTTATAATGGAGAACAAAAAAAATGGCAGACCAATTGAACAAATACTTTGGTTCTGTCTTCACTAAGGAAGACACAAATAACCTTCCGGAAATACTAAGCGACCGAGGGTGTAGCGAGAAGGAGGAACTGAAGGAAATCTTTATTAGCCAGCAAATTGTGTTCGGGAAATTGATGGGACTGAAGGCCGATAAATCCCCAGGGCCTGATAGTCTGCATCCCAGAGTAATTAAGGAAGTGGCCCTAGAAATAGTGGATGCATTGGTGATCATTTTCCAACATTCTATAGACTCTGGATCAGTTCATATGGATTGAAGGGTAGCTAATGTAATACCATTTTTTTAAAAAGGAGGGAGAGCAAAAACAGGGAATTATAGACCGGATAGCCTGACATCAGTAGTGGGGAAAATGTTGGAATCAATTATTAAAGATAAAATAGCAGCGCATTTGGAAAGCAGTGACAGGATCGATCCAAGTCAGCACGGATATATGAAAGGGAAATCATACTTGACAAATCTTCTAGAGTTTTTTGAGGATGTAACTAGTAGAGTGGAAAAGGGAGAACCAGTGGATGTGGCGTATTTGGACTTTTAAAAGGTTTTTGATAAGGTCTCACACAAGAGATTAATGTGCAAAATTAAAGCACATGGTATTGGGGGTAATGTATTGACGTGGATAGAGAACTGGTTGGCAGACAGGAAGCAAAGAGTAGGAATAAACAGGTCCTTTTCAGAATGGCAGGCAGTGACAAGTGGGGTACCGCAAGGTTCAGTGCTGGGACCCCAGCTATTTACAATATACATTAATGATTTAGATGAAGGAATTGAATGTAATATCTCCAAGTTTGCAGATGACACTAAGCTGGGTGGCAGTGTGAGCTGTGAGGAGGATGCTAAGAGGCTGCTGGGTGACTTGGACAGGTTAGGTGTGTGGACAAATGCATGGCAGATGCAGTATAATGCAGATAAATGTGAGGTTATCCACTTTGGTGGTAAAAACAGGAAGGCAGGATATGATCTGAATGGTGACAAATTAGGAAAAGGGGAGGTGCAACGAGACCTGGGTGTCATGGTATATCAGTCATTGAAAGTTGGCATGCAGGTACAGCAGGCGGTGAAGAAGGCAAATGGCATGTTGACCTTCATAGCGAGAGGATTTGAGTATAGGAGCAGGGAGGTCTTACTGCAGTCTATAGGGCCTCGGTGAGGCCACACCTTGAATATTGTGTACAGTTTTGGTCTCCTAATCTGAGGAAGGACATTCTTGCAATTGAGGGAGTGCAGCGAAGGTTCATCAGACTGATTCCTGGGATGGCAGGACTGACATATGAAGAAAGATTGGATAGACTAGGCTTATATTCACTGGAATTTAGAAGAATGAGAGGTGATCTCACAGAAACATATAAAATTCTGATGGGATTGGACAGGTTAGATGCAGGAAGAATGGTCCCGATGTTGGAGAAGTCCAGAACCAGGGGTCACAGTCTAAGGATAAGGGGTAAGCCATTTAGGACCGAGCTGAGGAGAAACTTCTTCACTCAGAGAATTGTGAACCTGTGGAATTCTCGACTACAGAAAGTTGTTGAGGCCAGTTCTTATGGTTAAATGGATCAAGGGGTATGGAGAGAAAGCAGGAATGGGGTACTGAAGTTGCAAAAATGATCAGCCTTGATCATATTTAATGGTGGTGCGGGTTCAAAGGGCTGAAAGGCCTACTCCTGCGCCTATTTTCTATGTTTCTATGTTTCTGTTTCTCACACTAGGACAAGGACAGCACTGTCAATGGCTAGGAAGGTGACCATGACCCCGAATTCCTTTGAGTCGGGATCCTTCCCGGCTGGAGCAGGTGACATCTGTAACATCTTCCAGTTCGCTGTCCACTGCTGCATAAGAGAGGTGACAGACTTCATTGTCTTCTTTCTGAACAGAGAGAAGCAGGCAGAGTGCACATGGCTTTGCCAAGATAGCAGGCTACCCTATGGTGCAGGGTGCCATCGACTACACGCAAGTGGCTTTGCGGGCACCTCATCTAAATGCCAAGATGTATCGCAACCGCAAAGGTTTCCACTCACTGAATGTGCAGTTGGTGTGCGAGCATGCTCAGCATACCATGATGGTATCCTGGTAGCAGTCATGATGCATTTATTCTGCGCCAGTCTGCTGTTCCCTCAGTCTTTGAGCTATCGAGACAAATCAGAGACTGGCTGCTGGCCGACAAGGGCTATCCCTTGACCACCTGGTTCATGACTGCCCTCCGCAACCCAACCACACGTGGCCAGCATGCTTACAATGTGAGACATGCTGCCACACAAAACATCATAGAGAAGACCATTGGGGTGCTGAAGCAACAGTTCTGCTGCCTGAAGCGCTCTGGAGGAGCCCTGCAGTATTCATCAGGGCGCGTCTCAAAATTCTTCGTCGTCTGCTGCATGCTCCACAACCTCGCCATTAAACTAATATGGCAGGGGGTGGGAACCTATGCAGCGAGACAGGGCGAAGTAATATGGAGTCAGAAACAGATGGTAGAAAGGTAAAAAGCAATATTGGGAGTAAACAAAGGCAAGAAACAAAAAGGGCCACACTACATCATAATTCTAAAAGGACAAAGGCTGTTAAAAAAAACAAGCCTGAAGGCTTTGTGACTTAATGCAAGGAGTATCCGTAATAAGGTGGATGAGTGAACTGTGCAAATAGTATTTAACAGATCTGATGTGATTGGGATTACAGAGACGTGGCTCCAGGATGATCAGGACTGGAAACTCAACATCCAAGGGTATTCAACATTCAAGAAGGATAGAATAAAAGGAAAAGGAGGTGGGGTAGCATTGCTGGTTAAAGAGGAGATTAATGCAATAGTTAGGAAGGACATTAGCTTGGCTGATGTGGAATCTATATGGGTAGAGCTGCAGAACACCAAAGGGCAAAAAACGTTAGTGGGAGTTGTGTACAGACCTCCAAACAGTAGTAGTGATGTTGGGGAGGGCATCAAACAGGAAATTAGGGGTGTATGCAATAAAGGTGCAGCAGTTATCATGGGTGATTTTAATATGCATATAGATTGGGCTAACCAAACTGGAAGCAATACGGTAGAGGAGGATTTCCTGGAGTGCATAAGGGATGGTTTTCTAGACCAATATGTCGAGGAACCAACTAGAGGGGAGGCCATCTTAGACTGGGTGTTGTGTAATGAGAGAGGATTAATTAGCAATCTCATTGTGCGAGGCCCCTTGGGAAAGAGTGACCATAATATGGTGGAATTCTACATTAGGATGGAGAATGAAACAGTTAATTCAGAGACCATGGTCCAGAACTTAAAGAAGGGTAACTTTGAAGGTATGAGGCGTGAATTGGCTAGGATAGATTGGCAAATGATACTTAAGGGGTTGACTGTTGATGGGCAATGATAGATATTTAGAGACCGCATGGATGAACTACAACAATTGTACAGGGGTCTGGCGTAAAAATAAAAAAGGGAAGGTGGCTCAACTGTGGCTATCAAGGGAAATCAGGGATAGTATTAAAGCCAAGGAAGTGGCATACAAATTGGCCAGAAATAGCAGCGAACCCAGGGACTGGGAGAAATTTAGAACTCAGCAGAGGAGGACAAAGGGTTTGATAAGGGCAGGGAAAATAGAGTACGAGAGGAAGCTTGCAGGGAACATTAAAACGGACTGCAAAAGCTTCTATAGATATGTAAGGAGAAAAAGGTTAGTAAAGACAAATGTAGGTCCCCTGCAGTCAGAATCAGGGGAAGTCATAACGGGGAACAAAGAAATGGCAGACCAATTGAACAAGTACTTTGGTTCAGTATTCACTAAGGAGGATACAAACAACCTTCCGGATATAAAAGGGGTCAGAGGGTCTAGTAACAAGGAGGAACTGAGGGAAATCCTTATTAGTCGGGAAATTGTGTTGGGGAAATTGATGGGATTGAAGGCCGATAAATCCCCAGGGCCTGATGGACTGCATCCCAGAGTACTTAAGGAAGTGGCCTTGGAAATAGCGGATGCATTGACAGTCAGTTTCCAACATTCCATAGACTCTGGATCAGTTCCTATGGAGTGGAGGGTAGCCAATGTAACCCCACTTTTTAAAAAAGGAGGGAGAGAGAAAACAGGGAATTATAGACCGGTCAGCCTGACATCAGTAGTGGGTAAAATGATGGAATCAATTATTAAGGATGCCATAGCAGTGCATTTGGAAAGAGGTGATATGATAGGTCCAAGTCAGCATGGATTTGTGAAAGGGAAATCATGCTTGACAAATCTTCTGGAATTTTTTGAGGATGTTTCCAGTAGAGTGGACAAGGGAGAACCAGTTGATGTGGTGTATTTGGACTTTCAGAAGGCTTTCGACAAGGTCCCACACAAGAGATTGATGTGCAAAGTTAAAGCACATGGGATTGGGGGTAGTGCGCTGATGTGGATTGAGAACTGGTTGTCAGACAGGAAGCAAAGAGTAGGAGTAAATGGGTACTTTTCAGAATGGCAGGCAGTGACTAGTGGGGTACCGCAAAGTTCTGTGCTGGGGCCCCAGCTGTTTACATTGTACATTAATGATTTAGATGAGGGGATTAAATGTAGTATCTCTAAATTTGCGGATGACACTAAGTTGGGTGACAGTGTGAGCTGCGAGGAGGATGCTATGAGGCTGCAGTGTGGCTTGGATAGGTTAATTGAGTGGGCAAATGCATGGCAGATGAAGTATAATGTGAATAAATGTGAGGTTATCCACTTTGGTGGTAAAAACAGAGAGACAGACTATTATCTGAATGGTGACAGATTAGGAAAAGGGGAGGTGCAACGAGACCTGGGTGTCATGGTACATCAGTCATTGAAGGTTGGCATGCAGGTACAGCAGGCGGTGAAGAAAGCAAATGGCATCTTGGCCTTCATAGCGAGGGGATTTGAGTACAGGGGCAGGGAGGTGTTACTACAGTTGTACAATGCCTTGGTGAGGACACACCTGGAGTATTGTGTACAGTTTTGGTCCCCTAACTTGAGGAAAGACATTCTTGCTATTGAGGGAGTGCAGCGAAGGTTCACTAGATTGATTCCTGGGATGGCGAGACTGACATATCAAGAAAGACTGGATCAACTGGGCTTGTATTCACTGGAGTTCAGAAGAATGAAAGGGAATCTCATAGAAACGTTTAAAATTCTGACGGGTTTAGACAGGTTAGATGCAGGAAGAATGTTCCCAATGTTGGGGAAGTCCAGAACCAGGGGTCACAGTCTAAGGATAAGGGGAAAGCCATTTAGGACCGAGATGAGGAGAAACTTCTTCACCCAGAGAGTGGTGAACCTGTGGAATTCTCTACCACAGAAAATTGCTGAGGCCAATTCACTAAATATATTCAAAAAGTTCAGTCCTTACTACTAGGGGGATCAAGGGGTATGGTGAGAAGGCAGGAATGGGGTACTGAAGTTGCATGTTCAGCCATGAACTCATTGAATGGCGGTGTAGGCTCGAAGGGCCGAATGGCCTACTCCTGCACCTATTTTCTATGTTTCTATGTTTCTATGAGGGCACAGCCCCTGCCACCAGGAATACGGCGACCAGCTGAGAAGGAGGCGGAAGTGGAAGAGGAGGAAGCGGAATGGAGAAGGCAACCCAGACAGCCCACTTCTGCCCGGGCTGTCCGTGATCGACTCATCCGACTGCAGGTCCTATGAACGCAACCCCAATTCCACAATCACCAATCGTCCCACACCTTACCATCCCTCTGATACAGACCATCGCAGCATCATCTTGGAATGAAAGCCAACACAAAACAAACATTCCAAATCAAATCCATCCAATATAACATAAAAAAGTCAACTTCGATGGTATGAGACATGGATTGGCAAGAATAGAAATGGCAAATGTTACTTAAAGGGTTGACGGTGGATAAACAATGGCAAACATTTAAAGATAACATGGATGAACTTCAACAATTGTACATCCCTGTCTGGAGTAAAAAATTAAACGGGGAAAGTGGCTCAACTGTCGCTAACAAGGGAAATTAAGGATAGTGTTAAATCCAAGAGACATATAAATTGGCCAGAAAAGCAGCAAACCTGAGGACTGGGAGAAATTTAGAATTCAGCAGAGGAGGACAAAGGGTTTAATTAGGAGGGGGGAAATAGAGTATGAGAGGAAGCTTGCTGGGAACATAAAAACTGACTGCAAAAGCTTATAGATATGTGAAGAGAAAAAGATTAGTGAAGACAAACGTAGGTCCCTTGCACTCAGATTCAGGTGAATTTATAATGGGGAACAAAGAAATGGCAGACCAGTTGAACAGATACTTTGGTTCTGTCTTCACAAAGGAAGACACAATTACCCTTCTGGGGACCGAGGGTCTAGTGAGAAGGAGGAACTGAAGGAAATCCTTATTTGGCGGGAAATTGTGTTTGGGAAATTGATGGGATTGAAGGTCGATAAATCCCCGGGGCTAGAGTACTTAAGGAAACGGCCCTAGAAATAGTGGATGCATTGGTGATCATTTTCCAATAGTCTATCGACTCTGGATCAGTTCCTATGGACTGGAGGGTAGCTAATGTAACACCACTTTTTAAAAAAGGAGGGAGAGAGAAAGCAGGTATTTATAGACTGGTTAGCCTGACATCAGTAGTGGGGAAAATGTTGGAATCAATTATTAAAGATGAAATAGCAGCGCATTTGGAAAGCAGTGACAGGATCGGTCCTAGTCAGCATGGATTTATGAAAGGGAAATCGTGCCTGACAAATCTTCTAGAATTTTTTGAGGATGTAACTAGTAGCGTGGACAAGGGAGAACCAGTGGATGTGGTGTATTTGGACTTTCAAAAGGCTTTTGATAAGATCCCGCACAAGAGATTGGTGTGCAAAATTAAAGCACATGGCATTGAGGGTAATGTACTGACATGGATAGAGAACTGGTTGGCAGACAGGAAGCAGAGAGTCGGGATAAACGGGTCCTTTTCGGAATGGCAGGCAGTGACTAGTGAGGTGCCACAGGGCTCAGTGCTGGGACCGCAGCTATCTACAATATACATCAATGATTTAGACGAAATAATTGAGTGTAATATCTCCAAGTTTGCGGATGACACTAAACTGGGCGGTGGTGTGAGCTGTGAGGAGAATGCTAAGAGGCTGCAGGGTGACTTGGACAGGTTAGGTGAGTGGGCAAATGTATGGCAGATGCAGTATAATGTGGATAAATGTGAGGTTATCCGCTTTGGTCGCAAAAACACAAAGGCAGAATATTATCTGAATGGCGGCAGATTAGGAAAAGGGAAGGTGCAACGAGACCTGGGTGTCATGGTACATCAGTCATTGAAGGTTGGCATGCAGATGCAGCAGGTGGTGAAGAAGGCAAATGGTATGTTGGCCTTCATAGCTAGGGGATTTGAGTATAGGAGCAGGGAGGGTTTTCTGCAGTTGTACAGGACCTTGGTGAGGCCTCACCTGGAATATTGTGTTCAGTTTTGATCTCCTAATCTGAGGAAGGACGTTCTTGCTATTGAGGGAGTGCAGCGAAGGTTCACCAGACTGATTTCCGGGATGGAAGAACTGACATATGAGGAGAGACTGGATCGACTGGGCCTGTATTCACTGGAGTTTAGAAGGATGCGAGGGAATCTCATAGAAAAATATAACATTCTGACGGGACTGGACATGTTAGATGCAGGAAGAATGTTCCCGATGTTGGGGAAGTCCAGAACCAGGGGACACAGTCTAAGGACAAGGGGTAAGCCATTTAGGACTAAGATGAGAAGAAACTTCTTCACTCAGAGAGCTGTTAACCTGTGCAATTCTCTACTGCAGAGAGTTGTTGATGCCAGCTCATTGGATATATTCAAGAGGATGTTAGATATGGCCCTTATGGCTAAAGGGATCCATGGATATGGAGAGAAAGCAGGAAAGGGGTACTGAGGTGAATGATCAGTCATGATCTTATTGAATGATGGTGCAGGCTCGAAGGGCCAAATGGCGTAATCCTGCACCTATTTTCTCTGTTTCTATGTTTCTCATCACTCTTGTGCATTCCTTTCCATGTGCCTTTGCCTGTCCAAGTGCACCTACAAAGTGCTACCCCAGTGGCTGCAGATTGCAAAGATTGTGATTACTCCAGCTGGCAGGATCAAATTACACATCCCAGATAAACTGTTGGGTGTGTCTTGTCCTTCAAGGAGACCGATCAGAAATTCTGTGTTGCAAATAGACACGACCAAATTTTTCTGGCAGTCAGTGTGTATCCAGTGAGTAAGTACCTCAACTTCACGTTTGTCAATGTATTTGAATGCCGAGTCTTTCAGCGCAGCTTCTGGAGGAACAGGGCAGCTTGCACAGCAACTTCCTGATTTCCGCGTTTAACAATGCATGTGCGGATGCCTGAATTTGCTGTACGATTTACTCAATAACCGGTAACGCTGATAGCCTTGCCGTTATTCTTACCATAAAATATGGGCTAATATGATCACTTCCATTGCTATTTCTCCATGAGTGTTCTAAGTTGAGAATATGTCATAGTCTCTGGTGTGATGTTATTATTACTAATAATAATAATAAAAAAACTTGCTGGATGGGCATGTAATTAGCAACGGTAGAAGATTTTGGTAGGAAGAATAAGGAGGCCACATATTACATGGAAAATAAGTGTCTAAATGGTGTGGAGAAACTGTGGGATCTGGTGTTATCGATACACTAAAAGTAGTGATGCAGGTTAAAAAGGCCATACAAAAATCAAACAAAGCACTGGGGTTCATTTCTGGAGGGATAGAATTGAAAAGCAGAGAAGTTCTGTTCAAGTTGTATAGAACCTTGGTTAGACCACACTTTGAGTATTGTGAATAGTTCTGGTCTCCATATTATAAAAAGGATATAGAGGCACTGGAGAATATTTACTGGAATGATAGCAGAACTGAGAGGTTATACCTATTTGGAAATATTGAGCAGGTTGGGGCTCTTTTCCTAGAAAATAGTAGACTGAGGGGTGACCTGTTAGAGGTCTTCAAGATTATGGGCTCGAACCACCACCTTTGTGCTTATCGCCCAAATATGGGCGTTATTTCCGGTGTGGGTAGCAAAAAAGGGTTTTCAGATCGCCAGCTTCTCGCCCATTCTCAAAACACCTAGTTTACATTTTTGAGAAATGGGCATTACCGTGACCGATATCAAATGGGCGGTAGCATTAAATTTTTTTGATCTTCTGCCGTAAAGTGTGGCCATCCTTAGCAATGGCATGGCAACGCTCGATTCCCGCGATTCTGAAGGTCAAGGATCACCATGACATGCGCAGAAGAGGAGACAGAGAGAGAGGGAGCTCAAAGGGACTGAAGGAGTGGCTGGGTGTGGTGTGGCTGCTATGGGAGGAAGATGGGAGACTTTAGAGGTTCACAGCAAGTAGGCAAACAAAAATTAGCTATTATCAGCCACATATTAGACCGAATTTGTCCTATACTGGAGAGAGAGGAGGAGGCATCACAGCACGCTGTGGAGACTGACGCTGGAGAGAGCAGTAAGGTGGGAGAGGAGCATCTTGGAGACCGCAAAAGAGCCAGGAGTTTCTCAGACCAGGCAAATGCCTCCCTCCTGCAGGAGGTCGAGTCATGCTAGGGTGATTTGACACAGGGAGGGCGTGAGAAGCCCACCGCAAAGGCCTACCAGAGGATATGGACCGAGATAGCAGATGTGGTCTCGTCGATGACTAACGAGGTGCGTGAGGGCAACCAATGCCACAAACGATGGAACGACCTTGTGGGATCTGCAAGAGTAAGTATTACATTGATTTACATGTACTTATATATTTATATAATTTGATTTGTAACAGTCATGAGTGCCTATCATCAGATGTGAGGTCTTGCACTTTTACCGGGAACGTTTTACTCAAAGCCTGCGGTCACGGTGTACGTCTTTAGGTAAAGAATGATAATAATCATAATAATCGTGATTACATCTGTCGATTATGTGTTGTATCAGTCTCTGTGACAGTACCTAGCAATGATATCATGCAAGGATCTCATGCCATGTCGTTCTGTCACCTTTTACAGAAGAAGCTATCGAAGATGAGGTCCGTGCAGAGGCGAACGGGTGGGGGGGCCACCAATCCCCAGCGACATCACAGAGATAGAGGAGCGAGTGCTCGCACTCGTGGGAAGCACCCCTGGATAGCCACGGACGCATCTGCAGACCCTGAAGTGATGCCACGTGAGTAAAGCTAACACTACTGCGTGATGTAAATTCAATAGATGCCACACTTCTCATATCCGAACAATCATATATGATCGATGATCTTTAAAAGTGTCATAGAAATAATGCTGGCCTCATGAAAATCATTGCAATGTACAATGTGTTGATGGTCATGAAATGTGATGTCTGCGATGATGAGAGCGGTGGTGCTTTTGTTGTGCATATGCTGCGTGTAGCGCTGGACTCACCTTCTCACCCTAGCACCCCCTTTTCCTTTAATAATCTCATTTGTGTTTTGCAGCTCAGCCAGCAGCGCGGCCCCAGGTAAGGCCACAGACGCCAGAAGGTGGGGGCGTGGGGCAGGAGTCAGCGGACGATCCGACTACATCTGGTGCTGAGGAGCTCCGATTGTCGCCCGTCAATCCGCTGGGTCTGTTCTCGAAGGATGAGAGCGCGGACTTCGAAGAACCTGCATCGCCATGCTCCAGAATCCATTCCACCCCAAGCCATCTAGAGGTCTTCCAGTCATTCCCACCCCCACTCTGGAGGTATCGGCCCCAAGAACTTCTCCACAGAGCACCCCATTTGTCCCCAGGTCGGCGCCGATCCCTCGCCATCTCATGGACGCAGCAGGTTTGTTCCAAGAATGCGACATGACAGCGGAGAGATGGTACAGTTGTCTAGGAGGTCTGTAGACTTTGGTGACCAGCTCATCGAAGCATTGGGGGGAATATCCCGACACCTGGCCACCATGACCGAGTACATTCCGCGCATGGCGGAGTCCCTGGCTGCGATAGCCAGGAACACAGCTGGCACAGGCCTCCCAGTGGTCCCCGAGCACGGCACTCCAACCCTAGGTTCCGCACCACCACTGCAAACGACAGATGAGAGCAAGGACCAAGATCCTGCTTCTGCATCAGAGAATGTTGCCCACTCAGCACCCCCCATTCCCGTACCTGTGCAACCACCGCATCTGCCTTCAACCCCCAATGAGGCACCATCTGAGGAGCTCCTCGGCCAGGCGCCATGGAGTGAGGAGGGGAAGGGGTAGAGGTGGGGAGAAGAATGGGAGGGGGGACGGAAAGTGAGGTGCATGTCCGCAGGTGATGGCTGTGTTATATCTCCATCTGGGTGTATGCAATTTGTTACAATGTATGGGGGCTGGGGACCACGCTCCTCCTTTGCCTTTGTATTCTGTATTGCTGGACATATTAAACATGTGACTGATGTCAATGGTGGAAAAAGTGGAGTGTTGGCGGGAGTTGGGTGTTATTGCCTGTGATACTTATGATTTCAGACTAATGTTGGAATAAACTTTTGTTATTGAACATAACCTTGTTGCGCATTGTCTCAGATAGCTGGACCATTACACACTGGTGATTCCTTACCATGAAAGGGTTAAATACAACTTAACATCAATCAACGTAAACTTTACTGGCACCAATGTGATGGGCACCATTGATATCTGAGCTGCACACACACAGCAGTGCTCTTTTTGGCAAATCTTTCCGATATCAGCTCCTCACGTAAGAGTGGGATTTAACAAATGCCAGCCACACCGCTGGCGTTCGTTCCGACTAGTTCCACTTTTGTGGGCGGTTTTTTGAGCGAGCGATATTATGGGTGATATTTGTGCAAAGTGGTGAAATTAACAATGGGCGATCTCCATGGCTGCTAGTTTGGGTAAATATGCTCTTTATGACAAAAGACAGTGGGCGGGCGTTCATATTGAATCTCGGCGTTAATTCCGTGTGGAAAGTAACGCTGGACGATATTATGGGCATTGATTTCGCCCATTCTGCTGATTACGCCCCAATAAAGTGGACAGGCAGTAATATTTTCCCCCGGCGTTAAGCACATTGGGAAAATAACACTCAGCAATAAGTCTCCTAAAAAAGCCCGTCAGTTTCTATTTTGTGCCAAAATGGGCGATATATGGGTGTTATATGTCATTTCAGCAGTAAAATGGGCGTAAGTGGGAGTTAAGCATGCAAAAAAAGTGGAGCTTATGAAAGAGTTTCTAAGGGTAGATGTCGAGAAGATGTTTTCACTTGTGGGCAAGACCGGAACCAGGGGCCATAAGTATAAGATAGTCAGTAATAAATCGAATAGGGAGTTCAGGAGAAATGTCTTTACTATAAGTGATTGTGGAAACCGTGACTACAGGGAGTAGTTAAGGCAAATAGTGTAGATGTATTCAAGAGGAAGATAGATAAGCACATGAGGGTGAAAGGAATAGAAGGATATGTTGATGGGGTTTGATGAAGAGGGGAGGAGGCATGTGTGAAGCATTAACACTGGCATGGACTTGTTGGGCTGAATGACCTGTTTATGTGCTATAAATCCTTTGTAAATAAGTAAGGCTGGTCAAAATTCTCACAAATAATAGTCAAGATGGGAGTGGATTAGGGCGAATATCTTAAATTCAGATATTTAACATATTAAGGATTTGCTCAATGCACTCTGGTCTTTATGTCAGTACATCATGGCCCTGAAATTCCGGATGGAGGCTTCCTTCGGACAAACGCCTCCGACCCCAAAACATTTTCCAAAAGTACCTGATGGTCCCGGAGGCGCCTTGGATTGTGGTGGGAGGCCTTCTTTTCCCGCGCATCGGAACGCACGTTGAAGCTGGAGCTGGAGTCACATGGGCCTGGACCACCAATCATGGTACAGTATTCTCATTGATAATAATGGGAACTCCGTGTCCCTGAGTTCCTATGACTATCAATGAAAATATCCCCTAAAACACCCAAACACAACATAAAAAATAACAAAAACACCTCACATATTTAAAATTAATTGAAATTAAAGTTAATAAAGTGTTTTAGAAAAAATATATATTTTTTAGATTTTTTTAATGCGTTTTAATAGGGTTTAAAATAAACTTACCTTAGTGGACAGGGTTTTTAACATAAAAATGCGTGTTTAAATTTTATTTTTATACGTTTTAAAACTTTTACACTGGCAAAAGTAGGCTATGCACCTGCTTTTACCAGGTGCAAGAGTTTGAAGGACATTCGCTGGGCATGAGTTGGGCAAGTAGCCCAATCTCTCCCGTGTGGATGTTCTTCCTACGAGGATACGGAGGATCTGTCAAGAGAGATCTTGACAGATTGGAAAAGCCGGTTTTCGGCGCATGCGCATTTCGTGCCAAAATCCGGCTTTTGCCAGGCCTCGCTGGGTCCGGAATACGTACGGACCCAGCGGGCCGGGATTTCAGGGCCCATGAGTTCCAGCCCCACTCCAGAACTTGAGCACATAATCGAGGTGAGAAAATGCTGCAATGTGACCTCTTTTGAATGTGATGATAAACCAAGGCCCTCTCAGGTAATGCAAAAGGTACCATGGCACGATTTGAAGAACAGCAGGGGAGTTTTACTGGTGTCCTGGCCAATATTTATTTGTCCACCAACATCCCTAAAACAGATTATCCGGCTGTTTATTCTCATTGCTGCTTGTGGGATCTTGCTGTGTGCAATTTAGCTGCCGTGATCTCCACATTACAACAGTAATTGCACTTTAAAAAAATACTTTGGTTGTGAAGTGCATTGTGATGTTCTGAGGCCATGAAAGGTGCTATATAGCAACAAGTTATTTTTTTCTAAATACTGAGAATGACATTTCTATAGCTAACATTATGGCAGACTTTCTTGAGGGAAAAAAAATATGTAGGCCAGCAACCCATTCCCACCAACTGTCTTTCTTATCCACAGCACTCTCCCTCCAACTATCAGCTTGCTATTATTCTCCTCTCCCAAAGGCTGCATGTCCATGCCTTAATCCTCCAATCTCCACTGATCTGAATTCCTCTTGCTCAGTGCTACCCCTTCCCCCACCCCACTGGCTTAATTTTCTAGTCGCTGGCACACCCCGACCCCCACATTGAGACGATTTCCCAGGCAGAGATGCAGTCGACTGAACAACACTTCCTACTTTGCCTTTCTCACCATCCATCTTCCATAATGTTTTCCTTCTTCTCCCTTCCTCTCTCCCAACCTTGTTTCCTCCCCTCCTCCCTTTTTCTCCCCTTCCCCTCCTGTTCTTTCTCAATCTTCCATCTCTCATTCCCCCTCCCTTTCCTTTCCTTCATCCACCTCATCAAAGATCGCTCCCTTCCATCCTTCATTCACCATTCCTCCTTCAGTCCCTCTCTCTCTCCTTCCCCTTCTCATTATCCTCCTCCCCCTCTCTTGAAACCTCCTTCCTACTTCACCCCTCTTCTTCTCTCCACTTGCCTTTCCCACCTTCCCTTCATCCTCCTACTTGCTTCCTCCCACTTGCCTGTCGGCTCCTTCACACTGGTTCCAAGTACTCCAAATGCAGCGAAACTAACATTACCTCCTTTCTTTTGTATTCTATGCCTCTGGATTTACCGGTTCTGGTCAAACCCTCATTTCACACCTCACCCGATTGTAAGACAGTTCTCCAACACAAAGCCGCTCCATTCCTGCTGGGAGGGTTTGGCTAAACTTACCTCTAAAGATTCTATCGAAATTTTTTATAACCTTATCCACTTACGCTGATAATTTTAATAACCTGTGTATTTGCATCGCAAAATCCCTCTGAAGATCTTATCAATTATGGCGTTGTTTCTTTCCCTCTAGTTTCTGTCAATAAATATTACTTCACATTTCTCCACTTTGAGCTGTATCTACCATCTATCTGTCCATTCTGCTACCAAGTATAATGAGCAATATTCTTCCCCCAGCCAAACCACCAAAAACAGATGATCTGGTCATCCCTACAGCACTGTGGGAGTACCTTTACCACACAAACTGCAGCGCTACAAGAAGGCAGTTCATGACCACATTCTCAAGGGCAATTAGGGATGGGCACTATTATATCTGTAAGCACTCTAGTAATGACTCCACGAGACAAGGTATTGTACTTAAACTGTGGTGACCTTAGTCCATTTATTACAGCTCCTGAGTGATGGTACAACATGGTGAGCTCCCTTTTATACCTGGTTACCTGTCGTGTACAGGTGACACCTAGGTCTCCACCAGTTGCACCCTCTGGTGGTACAAGCATAGTTATACAGTGTGAAGGTACATCCAGTAGTCTTATATAACTGTGTACAGGGAGTATACTTATATTATACATACACAACAGGCACTAAATGCTGATCTTGCCAGCGATGGCCACATTCCGTGAGTGATTTTAAAAATATCATTTACTTGCTATTTGTGGAATGTTGCTGTGTGCAAAATGGCTACTGTACTTGCCTACATAATAACAAGTGACCACACCTCAACAGCAGAACATTGGCTGTAAACTGCATTGGGATGTTCCGAAGACATAATCAGGTGCTATAAAAATAAAAAAAATTTCTTTATTTCCAACCATCTCTCCATCCATATGGCAATATTTCCATTAATTCCACAAGTCTGTGGGCTCAATTTTCCCAGGTCATTTGCACCGTTTGTTCTGGCATAATTATTTAATTCAAAGTTTCCCCTGGAATCTGCGCCAGCGTAACTGCTTTAGTTAGGATTTTTCTGTGTTAGGTTTTTTTGACGCCAGTTTTCAGCATTTTTCGCAGTTTGCCCCAAAATTGATTATCCTCGGTCAGCGTATCTGGCCACTCCCGAAAAACCTTCTGGTGAATTAACAGAAAGCAGCGCACATTGAAAAATCGGCGCTGAAAGACACCATTGGTTTTCATCGAAGTTTTTGGAGGGAGTCTCTAACACTTGAAATATCCATAACAAAGTTCAACTTTTTTTTACCTTTCAACGGAGTACATGGAAGTTTCTTGGATTTCTGAAGTTCTCATTTTTTTTAACTCACACGCCACGACTGAACGTCTTCAAGCAGGGCTGGAGAGTCGCAGCGTCGGCTGTCAGAATCGGCCCCGCGCCCGGACACAGGGGCTCGGCTTGAAAACAAGCTCGGGGGTGGGGGGGAGGGGGCGAGAGAGGTGAAGATTGGAACACTTCTGAACTGAGCCCAGGGAGGGAGGTGGCGATCGGAAGGTTGCTGCACTAAGCACAAGACTGCAATGGGTTTGGGGAAAGGGCAGGAGAAGTCACAAGACCTGAGTGTGGTCTATCCATACAGACATTGGGGAGAGAGAACAAAGAACCTGTCCTGCCTGCCTGCCTGCCGTTTCGAGCTTCTTGCAAAGATAAAATTTAACTATGGGGGCAATACTGACAATGTTATACCTTGTGCGAGCCTTCTACATGATGGTGCTACGCAGGAGACAATTGATTCGATGTCATCGCATGAGGAACATCAGAGCCCATAGGGTGCTGGGCAGGAGGCCTTACCCACATCGGGTATATCGAGACAGGCATTCATACCTGCACCTGAGTGATGCAGACTGTGTCAGAAGGCTGTGTTTCTGCAAAGAAGTTGTAACTGAGATCTGTGAGTTGGTGAAAGCAGAACTGCAACCTAGAAGTGTCAGGAGGACTGCTTTGTCAGTTGAAGTGAAGGTTACAGCTGCACTTCCATTCTATGCATCCAGATCACAGAAACATAGAAACATAGAAAATAGGTGCAGGAGTAGGCCATTCGGCCCTTCGAGCCTGCACCACCATTCAATAAGATCATGGCTGATCATTCACCTCAGTATCCCTTTCCTGCTTTCTCTCCATACCCCTGGATCCCTTTAGCCGTAAGGGCCATATCTAACTCCCTCTTGAATATATCTAACGAACTGGCATCAACAACTCTCTGCGGTAGAGAATTCCACAGGTTAACAACTCTCTGAGTGAAGAAGTTTCTCCTCATCCCGGTCCTAAATGGCTGACCCCTTATGTTAGACTGTCACCCCTAGTTCTGGACTCCCCCAACAACGGGAACATTCTTCCTGCATCTAACCTGTCCAGTCCCGTCAGATTTTTATATTTTTCTATGAGATCCCCTTTCATTCTTCTAAACTCCAGTGAATGCAGGCCCAGTCGATCCAGTCTCTCCTCATATGTCAGTTCTGCCATTCCGGGAATCAGTCTGGTGAACCTTCGCTGCACTCCCTCAATAGCAAGAACATCCTTCCTCAGATTAGGAGACCACAACTGAACACAATATTCCAGGTGAGGCCTCACCAAGGCCCTGTACAACTGTAGTAAGACCTCCCTGCTCCTATACTCAAATCCCCTAGTTATGAAGGCCAACATGCCATTTGACTTCTTCACCACCTGCTGCACCTGCATGTCAGATAGAGGCAGAGAGGTTGTTTCCACTGGTCGGGGAGATTAGAACTAGGGGTCACAGCCTCAAAATACGGGGGAGCCAATTTAAAACCGAGTTGAGAAGGAATTTCTTCTCCCAGAGAGTTGTGGATCTGTGGAATTCTCTGCCCAAGGAAGCAGTTGAGGCTAGCTCATTGAATGTATTCAAGTCACAGATAGATTGATTTTTAACCAATAAGGGAATTAAGGGTTACGGGGAGCGGGCGGGTAAGTGGAGCTGAGTCCACGGCCAGATCAGCCATGATCTTGTTGAATGGCAGAGCAGGCTCAAGGGGCTAGATGGCCTACTCCTGTTCCTAATTCTTGTGTTCTTATGTCAACCTTCAATGACTGATGTACCATGACACCCAGGTCTCGTTGCACCTCCACGTTTCCTAATCTGCCGCCATTCAGATAATATTTTGCCTTTGTGATTTTGCCACCAAAGTGGATAACCTCACATTTATCCACATTATATTGCATCTGCCTTGCATTTGCCCACTCACCTAACCTGTCCAAGTCACCCTGCAGCCTCCTAGCATCCTCCTCACAGCTCACACTGCCACCCAGCTTAATGTCATCTGCACACTTGGAGATTCCTTCATCTAAATCATTAATGTATATTGTAAAGAGCTGGGGTCCCAGCACTGAGCCCTGTGGCACCCCACTAGTCACTGCCTGCCATTCTGAAAAGGACTCATTTATCCCGACTCTCTGCTTCCTGTCTGCCAGCCAGTTCTCTATCCACATCATTACATTACCCCCAATACCATGTGCTTTGATTTTGCACACCAATCTCTTGTGTGGGACCTTGTCAAAAGCCTTTTGAAAGTCAAAATACACCACATCCACTGGTTCTCCCTTGTCCACTCTACTAGTTACATCCTCAAAAAATTCTAGAAGATTTGTCAAGCATGATTTCCCTTTCATAAATCCATGCTGACTTGGACCGATCCTGTCACTGCTTTCCAAATGCGCTGCTATTTCATCTTTAATAATTGTTTCCAACATTTTCCCCACTACTGATGTCAGGCGAACTGGTCTATAATTACCTGTTTTCTCTCTCCCTGCTTTTTTAAAAAGTAGTGTTACATTAGCTACTCTCCAGTCCGTAGGAACTGATCCAGAGTCGATAGACTGTAGGAAAATGATCACCAATGTATCCACTATTTCTAGGGCCACTTCCTTAAGTACTCTGGGATGTAGACTATCAGGCCCTGGGGATTTATCGGCCTTCAATCTCATCAATTTTCCAAACACAATTTCCTGACTGATAAGGATTTCCTTTAGTTCCTCCTTCTCGCTAGACCCTCGGTCTCCTAGTATTTCCGGAAGGTTATTTGTGTGTTCCTTCGTGAAGACAGAACCAAAGTATTTGTTCAATTGGTCTGCCATTTCTTTGTTCCCCATTATAAATTCACCCGATTCCGCCTGCATTTGTCTTCACTAATCTTTTTCTCTTCACATATCTATAGAAGCTTTTGCAGTCAGTTTTTATGTTCCCAGCAAGTTTCCTCACATACTCTATTTTCACCATCCTAATTAAACCCTTTGTTTCAAGCTACAACTGAGGATGTGTGCGTCATCTCTCAACATGCAACACATGTCTGCATTCAGCAGGTATCAGCTGTGTTGTATATGGAGAAAGAGTCAGACTGAACAGAGCTCAAAGTAAAGTGTGACCTTAGTCTTTTATTGCAGGTCTCCAGAATGCCTCTCCAACCTATGAAGCCTCCTTAAATACCTGTGCTCCCAAAGGATTGTGGGATACCTTTGGACTTCAGGGGATGAGCCCTCTGGTGGCTGTACAGAGTAAATACAAGTATACATATATAACAACACTCCCCCCGCAAAGTCAATAGTGTAACTATTTACTATGTGAGTCAATCTGGGGCCCTTCTTGCCCTGGTTGATCATCTCGGTGTGAAAGCTGGTGTTGCTGAATCATTTGTTAGGCCCTCATTGGGCTGCTGTGCAGCTGGTCTTGCTGGGTTGCCTGGTGTGTTGGGCCCTGCTGGGCTGCTTTGGATGATAGGTTCTGCTTCGTGGTCAACCGTGGTTCCAGTTGCCACTGGTGTGTATTTTGGGGGATCAAAAAAGGTAGGGTGCAAGGTGGGTTGCTCAGGATAGTCCGTGAAGCTGAGTTTGATTTGGTCCAAGCGTTTCCGGTGAATGAGTCCATTTGAAAGTTTGACCCGAAACATCCTGCTCCCCTCTTTGGCCACGACAGTGCCGGGAAGCCACTTGGGACCTTGTCCATAATTTAATATAAATACAGGATCATTGATTTCAATCTCATTTGACACATTTGCGCTATCATGGTATGCACTTTGTTGAAGCTGCTTGCTCTCCAGCTGTTCATGTAGATCAGGGTGAACTAACGAGAGCCTTGTCTTAAGTGCTCTTTTTATGAGCAGTTCAGCAGGTGGGATCCCAGTGAGTGAGTGGGGTCTCGTGCGGTAACTAAGCAGGACTCTGGATAAGTGAGTCTGCAGTGAGCCTTCAGTTACCCTCTTCAAGCCTTGCTTGATGGTTTGCACTGCTCTCTCTGCCTGACCATTGGACGCTGGTTTAAACGGGGCAGATGTGACATGTTTGATCCCGTTATGGGTCATGAATTCTTTGAACTCAGCACTTGTAAAACATGGCCCGTTGTCGCTCACCAGGCCGTGTGTGGCAAACATGGCCCACAAGCTTTCAGTAGTGATAGCGGACGTGCTAGCCGATATTATCTCACATTCAATCCACTTGGAGTACACGTCTACAACCACAAGAAACATTTTACCCAAGAACGGGCCTGCATAGTCGACGTGTACCCTAGACCACGGTTTGGAGGACCAAGACCATAACCGTAGCGGTGCCTCCCTGGGTTGCTTAACTGCGAGCATGTATTACATCTGTGAATGCAGGACTCTAAGTCTGCATTGATACAGGGCCACCACACATGGGATCTGGCTATAGCTTTCATCATTACGATGCCTGGGTGGGTACCGTGGAAGTCATTGATGAAGGTGTCTCTGCCCTTCTTGGGGATCACTACTCGATTGCCTCACAGACGACAGTCTGCCTGTATAGACATTTCATCTTTGTGCCGCTGTAATGGCTTTATCTCTTCCTGCATTTCCACTGGGACACTGGACCAGCTCCCGTGAAGCACACAGCTTTTCACTAGAGATAATAAGCGGTCCTGGCTTGTCCAGGTTTTGATCTGCTGGGCAGTGACGGGTGATTGCTCACTCTTAAATAACCATGACTAGATCTGCGGGCTGCGCCATTTCCAACCCTGTGGTGGGCAATGGCAGCCTACTGAGAACACCGCGGCAGTTTTCTGTGCCTGGCCTGTAACGGATGGCATAGTTGTATGCGGACAATGTGAGCGCCCATCTCTAGATGCGGGCCGATGCGTTGGTATTTATCCCTTTACTCTCGGAGAACAGGGATATAAGTGGCTTATGGTCAGTGTCCAATTCGAATTTTAGCCCAAACAGGTATTGATGCATTTTCTTTACCCCAGTGACACACGCTAATGCTTCTTTCTCAATCATGCTGTAGGCTCTCTCAGCCTTAGACAGACTCCTGGATTCATAAGCAACCGGTTGCAGTTTCCAGAAATCATGAGCTTGTTGCAATACACACCCGGCGCCATATGACGACGCATCACATGCTAGTACCAAATGCTTACATGGATCATACAACACAAGCAATTTATTTGAGCATAACAATTTTCTTGCTTTTATAAAGACATTTTCTTGACTTTTGCCCCAAACCCATTCGTCCCCTTTTCGTAGGAAGACATGCAGTGGTTCTAACAGTGTGCTGAGGCCTGGTAGGAAGTTACCAAAATAGTTCAGGAGTCCCAGAAACGACCGCAGCTCCGTCATGTTCTGTGGCCTCGGTGCGTTCTCGACTGCCTCCGTCTTCACATTGGTCGGCCTGATGCCGTCCGCCGCAATCCTCCTTCCCAGGAACTCCACTTCAGGTGCCAGGAAAATGCACATCGAGCGGTTGAGTTGACTAAGAACCTGCTCCAGGTTCTGCAGATGCTCGACTGTGTTCCGACCTGTGACCAAAATGTCGTCCTGGAAGACCATGGTGTGCGGGACCGACTTCAGTAAGCTTTCCGTGTTTCTCTGGAATATCGCCGCCACCGATCGGATTCCAAACGGGCATCTGTTATAAACAAAAAGACCTTTATGTGTGTTGATGCAGGTGAGGGCCTTCGATGATTCCTCCAGTTCCTGCGTCATGTAGGCTGAAGTCAGATCCAGGTTCATGAATATCTTTCCTCACGCCAGCGTTGCAAAGAGGTCGTCAGTCTTTGGTAGTGGGTATTGGTCCTGCAGGGAGAAACAATTGATAGTTACTTTGTAATCGCCACAGATTCTGATGGTGTCATCTCCCTTGAGGACTGGGTCGATAGGACTGGCCCACTCATTGAATTCGATCGGGGAAATGATGCCCTCTCTTTGCAGCCGGTCTAGCTCGATCTCTACCCTTTCTCTCATCATGTACGGTACTGCTCTCACCTTCTGATGGATGGGTCGCGCCCCCAGAATTAGGTGGATCTGCACTTTTGCTTCTTGGAATTTCCCGATACCTGGTTCAAACAGCGAAGGAAATTTGTTTCAGACCTGGACACGTGAAGTGTTGTCAGCGGGCGATAGCGCTCGGACGTTGTCCCAGTTCCAGCGTATCTTTCCCAGCCAGCTCCTGCCGAGCAGCGTGGGACCATTGCCCCCGGTACCACCCAGAGTGGTAGCTTGTGCACCGCTCCATCGTAGGAGACCTTTATGATAGCATTGCCAATTACAGGAATCAGTTCTTTCGTGTAAGTTCTTAGTTTCGTGTGAACTGGAGTTAAGACTGGCCTTGAGGCCTTGTTGCACCACAACCTTTCGAAAGTCTTTTTGCCCATGATAGAAAACATAAAAAATAGGTGCAGGAGTAGGCCATTCGGCCCTTCTAGCCTGCACCGCAATTCAATGAGTTCATGGCTGAACATTCAACTTCAGTACCCCATTCCTGCTTTCTCACCATACCCCTTGATCCCCCGAGTAGTAAGGACCTCATCTAGCTCCTTTTTGAATATATTTAGTGAATTGGCCTCAACAACTTTCTGTGGTAGATAATTCCACAGGTTCACCACTCTCTGGGTGAAGAAGTTCCTCCGCATCTCGGTCCTAAATGGCTTACCCCTTATCCTTAGACTGTGACCTCTGGTTCTGGACTTCCCCAACATTGGGAACATTCTTCCTGCATCTAACCTGTCTAACTCCGTCAGAATTTTAAATGTTTCTATGAGGTCCCCTCTCATTCTTCTGAACTCCAGTGAATACAAGCCCAGTTGATCCAGTCTTTCTTGATAGGTCAGTCCCGCCATCCCGGGAATCAGTCTGGTGAATCTTCCTTCCTCAGGTTAGGAGACCAAAACTGTACACAATACTCCAGGTGTGGCCTCACCAATGCCCTGTACAACTGTAGCAATACCTCCCTGCCCCTGTACTCAAATCCCCTTGCTATGAAGGCCAACATGCCATTTGCTTTCTTAACCACCTGCTGCACCTGCATGCCAACCTTCAATGACTGATGTACCATGACACCCAGGTCTCTTTGCACCTCCCTTTTTCCTAATCTGTCACCATTCAGATAATAGTCTGTCTCTCTGTTTTTACCACCAAAGTGGATAACCTAACATTTATCCACATTATACTTCATCTGCCATGCATTTGCCCACTCTCCTAACCTATCCAAGTCACTCTGCAGCCTCACAGCATCCTCCTCGCAGCTCACACTGCCACCCAACTTAGTGTCATCCGCAAATTTGGAGATACTACATTTAATCCCCTCATCTAAATCATTAATGTACAGTGTAAACAGCTGGGGCCCCAGCACAGAACCTTGCGGTACCCCACTAGTCACTGGCTGCCATTCTGAAAAGTACCCATTACTCCTACTCTTTGCTTCCTGTCTGACAACCAGTTCTCAATCCATGTCAGCACACTACCCCCAATCCCATGTGCTCTAACTTTGCACATCAATCTCTTGTGTGGGACCTTGTCGAACGCCTTCTGAAAGTCCAAATATACCACATCAACTGGTTCTCCCTTGTCCACTCTACTGGAAACATCCTCAAAAAATTCCAGAAGATTTGTCAAGCATGATTTCCCTTGCACAAATCCATGCTGACTTGGACCTATCATGTCACCTCTTTCCAAATGCACTGCTATGACATCCTTAATAATTGATTCCATCATTTTACCCACTACCGATGTCAGGCTGACCGGTCCATAATTCCCTGTTTTCTCTCTCCCTCCTTTTTTAAAAAGTGGGGTTACATTGGCTACCCTCCACTCTATAGGAACTGATCCAGAGTCAATGGAATGTTGGAAAATGATTGTCAATGCATCCACTATTTCCAAGGCCACCTCCTTAAGTACTCTGGGATGCAGTCCATCAGGCCCTGGGGATTTATCGGCCTTCAATCCCATCAATTTCCCCAACACAATTTCCCGGCTAATAAGGATTTCCCTCAGTTCCCCCTCCTTACTAGACCCCCCGACTGTCTCACGCCCGTGTCCAGCTCCATTGATACCGGGAGTCCATTTAGTTCAACATTCAGCATTATTGGGGGACAATTCGTGGTGAATATGTGCACCCCATGTACCTCTGCCTCCTCGATCTGAGGCTCTGGTTCATTGTGATCCTCCGTGGATCTGTCCTCCTCTGCAACATGGTGGTTTGCAGGTTTAACAGGCTTTGCAGCTTGCCTGCACACTCGTTGGAGGTGTCCAATTGTTCCACAGCCCTTGCAAACGTACTCTTTGAATCGGCATGAATTGGAACGATGATCACCCCCGCAGCACCAACAAAGTGTTAATGGCCTTGCATTCATCACCCTTGATGGTGGACTCTGAGACATCTGTGGACGTGTAGCTGCAGGTACTTGTGACCTGCCCTCTACGTCACGATTCGAAAACAACATCACTTTGTTCACAGTAGCAGCACTTGTGTTCTGAGAGATTTGTTTAGTATTGTCACTGGTGGCAATGAATGCCTGGGCTATCGCTATGGCCTTACTCAAGGTTGGGGTCTCTACAGTCAAAAGTTTGCGGAGTATGGTTTCGTGGCCAATGCCAAATACGAAAAAGTCTCTGAGCATGTGCTCCAAATGTCCTTCATATTTGCAATGTCCTGCAAGGCGTTTTAGCTCGGCGACATAACTCGGCACTTCCTGGCCTTCAGACCTTTTGTAGGTGTAGAACCGGTACCTCGCCATCAGAACGCTTTCCTTCGGGTTCAAATGCTCTTGGACCAGTGTGCACAAATCGTCGTACGATTTCTCCGTGGGTTTCGCTGGAGTGATCAGATTCTTCATGAGGCCATACGTTGGTGCCCCACAGACGGTGAGGAGGATCGCCCTTCATTAGGCAGCACTCTCTTCCCCATCTAGCACATTGGCCATGAAGTATTGGTCGAGTCGCTCCACAAAAGTTTCCCAATCATCTCCTTCCGAGAATTTCTCCAGGGTGCCCATTGTTCTCTGCACTTTGGGTTCGCTATCTGTATCTCGTCGCCAGTTGTTGTGTATGGAGAAAGAGTCAGACTGAACACTGTGAGCTCAAAGTAAAGTGTGACCTTCGTCTCTTATTGCAGGTCTCCAGAGTGCCTCTCCAACCTGTGAAGCCTCCTTAAATACCTGTGCTCCCAAGGGATTATGGGATCCCTTGGAACTCCAGGGGATGAGCCCTCTGGTAGCTGTACAGAGCAAATACAAGTATTCATATATAACAAGCTGCATTGTATGCACAGAGGAATGACTATATAAAGTTCCCCTTGACTGCCCAAGCAATGCGTGACAGGACTGTAGGCTTCTCCAGGATTGCTAACTTCCCAAAGGACAGGGCTGCATTGATTGTACCCACATCGCCTTGCAAGCACCTTTGGAGGATTCTGAGATGTAGGAACAGAAAAGGCTTCCACTCCATTAATGTACAGCTCGTGTGTGACGACACGCATCGCATCATGTCAGTCGATGCAAGATACCTGGGAGCACCCATGATGCATTCATCCTATGCGAGAGCCATGTTTCCGCAGCAGCCAGAAGGGCAGAGCTGGCTACTGGGAGACAAAGGGTACGGCCTCGCCACCTGGCTCATAACAACCCTACGGGTAACCTGGACGGAAACTGACCGGGAATACAACATGTCCCTCATTGCGACGCGCAGCATTGGCATCTTGAAACAGTGTTTCCGATGCCTGGACCATTCCGGAGGCTACTTGCTATACTCCCCTGAGATTGTCGGTCAGTTCACTGTTGTGTGCTGTATGCTGCATAACTTAGCCATCATGAGGCAGCAGCAGCTGGTAGGAGAAGACCCACCTGTGGTGAGAGTGGCTGATGATAATGATGAGGAAGATGCAGATGACGAGGAGGAGGATGAGGATGAGGACGAGGAAGCCATGCAACTACCTGAACCGAAGCACGACGGCGGTGGAGGGCGGGCCATCGTGCCCCTTTAACGATTGCTCGAGCCTTGCGCCACCAGCTCATCCGTGAACGCTTTGCTACCTGAAGGCTCAGCGACAACTATTCCACATGGACCATGTTTACTGTTTGGACCATTCTGTAATGTTGTGTTGTGTTAATGGAACAAATGATGGAAATGATTCTTGTTTATTTCAAAAATTGTGTTAATAATCGAACAAATAATGGAAATGATTCAGGTTTAATGTAAAATATTTTTTTTTCTAAAGATTAACAAATAGTTCTTTGTACGTAATTTAACTTTAATAAAATTATTCCTGTATCAAACTTTAAAGTTTTCAGTTACGATCACTGACAAATTTTAAGATCATTTAAAAATTCTAAGATCACTTAAAAACTTTAAGATCACTTACTAACCTTTAAACTTGTAAATTTACATAACTTACAAAAATCTTTTAATTTGACAACAACATTAACAATAATAATAATAACAACAACAACAGCAGCAGCAAAGAAAGGCCGCACCCATCTCTCCTCCACCTTATTCTAAGACCGCCCGCCACGCTTGTTCTTGTTCACTCCAACACCCCTGCCCACAGGCGGTGGCGCAGTGTTTCTGTGGTTGGTACCAAGCTTATTCTTTCTAAGATCTCGGGTAGTGCGCACCTGTTGAGGGGGGAGGGGGGGCAGTGGGCGGTGCGGCAGGTGGCAATGTGAAGGGCCTGGCTTGGGGTTCTTCAGAGGCTGGTGTGGGAATTGGGTGGCAGTTGATTCTGTCAATGGGCGCGGGGTCAGCAGTTAACTCCACCCTCATGCGCCCTGACAGTGTCTCAACAACCTGAAACATTCCCTCCCTCATGTTGAGCAAAACTGTCTCAAATACCTGTGACATTCCCTCCATCATGTTCACTGACAGCGCATTACTTACCTGTGACAATCCTTCCCTCATGGTCAGTGACATCGTTCCCTTTTCTCGTGAGATTGCTGTTACTTCTCCCGACAGTCCTGCTACCTCATCACCCACCCCACTGATGGTGTCCAGGAGTGATCGCATAAGGTCAGTGTTCTCCCCACTCATTGCCTTCATCTGAACCACTTCTGTTAGATCCTGCACCTCAGGAGGGCGCGGTTGAACTCTCCTTTCCCTCCTCCCCATGAGTGTGGCTCGCACCCCACCACTGGGACCCACAGCTTCATAAGGTGGGGCCCTGGGTGTGTCTTGCTGCACCCCACCACTGGAACCCGCAGCCTCGGAAGGTAGGCCCTGGGTGTGCATTGCTACACCACACCACTGGGATCCGCAGCTTCGCTGCACCCCACCACTGGAACCCGCAGCCTCGGAAGGTAGGCCCTGGGTGTGCCTCGCTGCATCCCACCACTGGGACCCACAGCCTCGCTGCACCACACCACTGGGACCCGCAGCCTCGGAAGGTAGGCCCTGGGTGTGTCTCGCTGCATCCCACCACTGGGACCCGCAGCCTCGCTGCACCACACCACTGGGACCCGCAGCCTCGGAAGGTAGGCCCTGGGTGTGCCTCGCTGCATCCCACCACTGGGACCCGCAGCCTCGCTGCACCACACCACTGGGACCCGCAGCCTCGGAAGGTGGGGCCCTGGGTGTGCCTCGCTGCACCACACCACTGGGACCTGCAGCCTCGGAAGGTGATGCCCTGGGTGCGCCTTGCTGCACCACACCACTGGGACCCGCAGCCTCGGAAGGTGGGGCCCTGGGTGTGCCTCGCTGCACCCCGCCACTGGAACCCGCAGCCTCGGAAGGTGATGCCCTGGGTGTGCCTCGCTGCACCACACCACTGGGACCCGCAGCCTCGGAAGGTGGGGCCCTGGGTGTGCCTCGCTGCACCACACCACTGGGACTCGTAGCCTCGGAAGGTGGGGCCCTGGGTGTGCCTCGCTGCACCCCGCCACTGGGACCCGCAGCCTCGGAAGGTGATGCCCTGGGTGTGCCTCGCTGCACCCCGCCACTGGGACCCGCAGCCTCGGAAGGTGATGCCCTGGGTGCGCCTCGCTGCATCCCACCACTGGGACCCGCAGCCTCGGAAGGTGGGGCCCTGGGTGTGCCTCGCTGCACCACACCACTGGGACTCGTAGCCTCGGAAGGTGATGCCCTGGGTGCGCCTTGCTGCACCACACCACTGGGACCCGCAGCCTCGGACATTAGGAACCATGGAATGTCCCACCAACACTCAAACTCCTAGTCATGAAAGGGGCTGACACCTCAATGGGTGACACCTGCACCTCCACCAAAGTCAGTAAAACAGTGGAGGCTTCATTCATCTCCATCCCCTCCCCCTCACTCTCACCCCATGCTCTTGGTCTGGAGGGTGGGATTGGAAGATGTTCTCCTCTTCAGGCTCGTCCTCATCTGAATCTTCTTCTGCATCATCAGGGTTGGACTCAAGTTCTGCAAAATATAACAGAACACAGACAAATGGTTAGCAGCAGAGAAGGGGGCAGGGTGGGTTGCATGAGTAGGCTCACACAGCACAGGCAGCAGGCTGATTTGAAGGACCATGATGAATGATAGCACATTGCATCAACCGAAGCGTAGCTGATTGAGACATCCCCAGGAACTGAAGCATGGCTAGCACGCGCAGTACTTAACATTTAGCAAAGCCAGACTGTAGTGGAGTATTTAAAATAAACACTCAACACTAGGGGCCCAAGTTTCCACATGATTTGCGCCTGATTTTTAGGAGCAACTGGTGGAGAACGGACTATCTTAGAAATCGCAATTCTCCACATTTTTTTTTCTGCAGTTCCAGTCAGGTAGAACAGTTCTACTTTGGAACAGAATTTTTTCTTCAAAAGGGGGCGTGTCCGGCCACTGACGCCTGATTTCAAAGTTTCCACAGTGAAAACGTACTCCAAACTAACTTAGAATGGAGCAAGTGAAGATTTTTGTAGAACTGAAAAAACCTGTTCTACACATTAAAAAATCAGACGCAGGTTACAAATTAGGCGTCCAGAACGAGCTGTGGGGGGGGGGGGGGGAAGTCATTAAATTCTACAATAAATCCTTATTTATACTTATACAAATATTATACAAATAAATCCAACCTGAATAAACATTTATAAGCAAAGAAAAGATTAAATAAACCATCTTCCTACCTGTGTGAAAGTGCTTCAGCCAGTCTCACAAGTTCGTTCGTTCGTTCCCGACGGCAGGGGGGAGGAGGAAGCCGTTCCAGACGGCAGGAGGGAGGGAGTGCGGGCCCGCCCACCCGCCCGAACGCAGCGGGGGGGGGGGAGGAAGACGTTCCAGACGGCAGGAGGGAGGGAGTGCGAGCCCGACCGACCGACCGCCCGCCCGTCTGCCCGAACGCAGCGGGGGGGGAGGGGGGGGAAGGAAGCCATTCCAGACGGCAGGTGGGAAGGAGACAGTGAGAAGGCTGCAGGAAGCCTCAGTGCTGATGTGCTGATAGCAATGTGCTTTTATTAAAAAAATTAAAAAAATTAAACAGCTACAAAGAACTACAAAAATGGCCGAGTGCCAATGTTTCCTTCACACTGCGCGTGCGCGAACGCTCCAACGCGCACGCGCAGGGTTGCCGGCAGGAAAAAAACTAATTTAAATAGTACCCGCCCCCTCCCACTTACAAAATCGGCGTGAGTGTAGGCTCCGCCCCCCTGGGCGCCGCGCCAAACAGACAAGGAGCTGCAGAACGCTCCAGAATCGTGAGTTTTTTTCCGCTGCCGTTTTAGGCGCGAAAAACGGGCGCCCAGCTCGGAGGGGCGCCTGTTTTTTATCGTGTGGAAACTTGGGCCCTAGGTCTGGGTTTGAAGATTCAAGTAGTCTTTATTTTGCACCAGTGGGGAGCTTACCTGCTGGTTGTCTGTAGCCAGGCCTCTCCAATGATACAAAGTGGCAAGCAACCTTTTATACACTTGATGATGCATGTCAGCCTCGTGCACGGTCCCCCCATGCCGTTTAATTGGCCCAAAGCCCGCGTGCACAATTGTTGATGAACTAATTCCCTTTCGCATCACACAATCATTCGCCAAAGTCTCATACCAAATGGAGTTTTTCCAACATGTCAATTTTGATTCCTTGCCCTGTTTAACTGCCCCTCTGGGCCTCCTGTGGTTCAACAATTTGGCTATTTGTAATTGTCCTCAGGTTACACAGCTTGTAACAATTAATCATTCTGACATGTTAGAAAGTTGATCACTACAAAAGCCTATTTCTGCTCATTGTAGTTCCAAGATCCATTCTTAACCCTTTAATTATAAAGGAGCTCGGAAGCACCACTTCAGTCCCCCCTTTTGGTACTTGGCTACCCAGCCCAAGATTACCAACCTAATTCTACTTCATCCTGTGTCCCCTGCTCCGTTCTGTGGTGATTAGCCATGCGGTTTGGGGGGTTCGGGACGTAACCTACATATCAAAATATTTCAGGGTACTCAGCTAACAACTTTCGCTGTTCCATAATTAAAGCTTTTGCTTTCCTTCTCCGTTGCCTCTTTCTGCATGCCATGCATAACCCAATTCTCCATCCAACAGCTAGCCCTAACTGTATGACCACCAATATGTGAGAGGCTATACGAATCCACGGATGGATATTCACATTGATCCCCAATTCCATACATGTTCCCACCATTGAGTGTCCTTCAGGGTTTCTTCAAGGTCCTTTGAATGCTGTTAAGCTCATAATAAAGTGATGCAACTGAGTACTGTTGACAATAAGTAAGTGTGACCTTAGCTCCTTTATTCAAACTCCAGAGTGTTGGTACATGCTGGGATCCCTTAGGACTCCAACAGGTAAGCCACTCTGGTAGCAGTCTGATACAGGTTGCCTAGGGTTGCATACATAACATCACTCCCTCCCAAAGCCAATAGAACACTTATTTACAGGGTGAGACAATCTGGGGCTTTTCGCTCCCTTGTCGATCGTCTCGGTACAAATGCAGGTGTGGTTAAGTTGGTTAGTTTTTCGCTGGGCTGCTGGGCAGCTGGCTTTGCCGGGCTGCTGGGAATGGTGAGTTCAGCTTCTTGGTCAACCGTGATGTCGGTTGCCACTTGTGTGTGTGTCGGAGGGTCGAAGTTGGTGGTGTCCTCTTCAGGTTGCTCGTGGCTGCTTGTCAATCGCAGTTTGGTTTGGTCCAAATGCTTTCTGCAAGTTAGTCCATTGGCAAGTTTGATCTGAAACTCCCTACTCCCTTCTTTGTCTATGACGGTGCCAGCAAGCCATTTGGGACCATGTCCATAGTTGAGTCTTTGACTCATACAGGGTCTTTGACTTCAATATCGCGTGACAAGTTTGCGCGATCATGGTACATGCTTTGTTGATGCCACCTGCCCTCGACGTGATCATGGAGATCAGGGTGGACAAGGGAGAGCCTTGTTTTGAGTGCCCTTTTCATTAGCAGCTCGGCTGGGGGAACCCCGGTGAGCGAGTGGGGTCTGGTGCGGTAGCTGAGCAGGACTTGGGACAGTCGGGTCTGCAGGGAACCTTCCGACACACATTTCAATCTTTGCTTGATGGTTTGGACTGCCCGTTCTGCCTGGCCGTTGGATGCGGGCTTGAACGGGGCAGATGTGACATGCTTGATCTCATTGCGGGTCATGAATTCCTTGAATTCAGCACTGGTGAAGCACGGCCATTGTCGCTGACAAGGATATCAGGCAGGCCGTGCGTGGCGAACATGGCTCTAGGCTTTCGATGGTGAAAGTGGACTTACTTATAGACATTATTACACATTCAATCCATTTTGAATAAGCATCCACATCAACCAAAAACATTTTGCCTAGAAATGGACCCGCAAAGTCAACGTGGATCCTAGACCATGGTTTGGAGGCCATGACCACAAACTTAGCGGTGCCTCTCTGGGTGCATTGCTCATTTGAGAGCAAGTGTTGCATTGGCATACGCATGACTCCAAATCTGAGTCGATGTCGCGCAACCACACATGGGATCTGGCTATAGCTTTCATGATTACTATGCCTGGTTGGGTACTGTGTAGGTCGTGTATGAACGTTTCCCTGCCTTTCATAGGGAAAATCACGTGATTGCCCCACAAAAGACAGTCAGCCTGTATGGACATTTCGTCTTTGCGCCGCTGGAATGGCTTGATCTCTTCATGCATCTCCGCTGGGACGCTGGACCAGCTCCCATGGAGGACACTGTTTTTTACAAAGGATAGTAAAGGGTCCTGGCTGGTCCAGGTCCTGATCTGGCGGGCCGCAATAGGTGACTTTTCATTTTCGAATGCATCCATCACCAAGAGCAAGTCTGCAGGCTGTGCCATTTCCACCCCGGTGGTGGGCAATGGTAGCCGACTGAGAGCATCAGCGCAGTTCTCTGTGCCTGGTCTGTGGCAGATTACATAGTTGTATGCAGACAGCGTGAGCGCCCATCTTTGGATGCAGGCAGAGGCATTGGTATTAATCCCTTTGCTCTCTGAGAATAGTGATATGAGCGGCTTATGGTCAGTTTCTAACTCAAACTTGAGACCAAACAGATACTGGTGCATTTTTTTCACCCCGTAAACGCATGCCAGAGCTTCTTTTTCAATCATGCTGTTGGCCCTTTCGGCCTTGAACAAACTCCTGGACGCATAGGCGACCAGTTGCAATGTTCCCAATTAGTTAGCTTGTTGTAACACCTACCCGACCCCGTATGAAAATGCATTGCAAGCTAGCACTAAACGTTTACATGGGTTATACAGAACAAGCAGTTTGTTGGAACATAACAGATTTTTGGCTTTTCCAAAAGCAGCCTCTTGTGATTTCTCCCATACCCAGTCGTCTCCCTTGCATAGCAGCACATGTAGGGGTTCTAGCAATGTGCTTAACTCGGGTAGGAAATTACCAAAATAGTTGAGGAGTCCCAGGAACGACCGCAGCTCCGTCACGTTCTGTGGTCTCGGCGCGTTCTTGATGGCCTCTGTCTTGGCGTCGGCGAGTCTGATGCCATCTGCCGCGATTCTTCTCCCTAAAAACAAGACCTCTGGCACCAGGAAAACACACTACGAGCTTTTCAACCTGAGTCCCACGTGATCTAGCCGACTTAGAACTTCTTCCAGGTTCTTCAAGTGTTCGATGGTGTCCCGACCTGTGACCAGTATGACGTCCTGGAAAACCACGGTGCACGGAACCGACTTTAGCAGGCTCCCCATGTTCCTTTGGAAAATTGCCTCGGCCAATCGAATCCCAAACAGGCATCTATTGTAGATGAACAGACCTTTGTGCGTGTTGATGCAGGTGAGGCCTTTCGAAGATTCCGCCAGCTCCTGCGTCATGTTGGCCGAGGTCAGGTCCAACTTGGTGAACATCTTTCCTCCAGCCAGCGTCGCAAATAGGTCGTCTGCCTTGGGTAGTGGGTACTGGTCCTGTAGCAAAAAACGGTTAATCATTACTTTATAGTCCCCACAAATTCTGACCGTGCCGTCGCCTTTGAGAACTGGAACAATCGGACTGGCCCACTCGTTGAACTCCACCAGCGCGATGATGACTTCTCGCTGCAGCCTGTCCAGCTCAATTTCCACTTTCTCTCGCATCATGTATGGCACTGCTCGTGCCTTGTGGTGGATGGGTCGTGTACCGGGAACCAAGTGGATCTGCACCTTCGCCACCGAGAAACTTCCGATGCCTGGCTCAAACAACGACGGGCACTTGCTCAGAACCTGGGCACATGCAGCGCCATCGATGGACGAGAGCGCTCGGATGTCGTCCCAGTTCCAGTGGATTTTTCCCAGCCAGCTTCTACCGAACAGTGTGGGGCCATCTCCTGGTACAATCCATAGTGGGAGTTTGTGCACTGCTCCATCATAGGAGACTTTCACTGCTGCGCTGCCAATAACAGGGATCAGCTCTTTAGTGTAAGTTATTAGCTTGGTATGAATGGGGCTAAGCTTGGGCCTGTGTGCCTTGTTGCACCACAGCCTGTCGAAGGCCTTTTTGCTCATGGTAGACTGATGCGCACCTGTGTCCAGTTCCATGGATACTGGAATTCCGTCCAGTTCGACGGTGGACATTTCGTGGTGAAGGTGTGTACCCCATAAACTTCTGTCTCCTCGGTTCAAGTCTCTAGTTCAGCGTGATCCGCCATGGATCGATCCTCCTCTGCAACGTGATGGTTTGCAGGGTTTGCAGTTCGTCTGCCCATTCACTGGAGGTGTCCCATTGTTCCACAGCCTTTGCACACATAGTATTTGAAGCGGCATTGATGATCACTTCCACAGCGCCAACAAGGTATTAACTGCCTCGCATTAACAATTGATGGCGGACTCTGGGTCATCTGAGGTCGTGCAACTGCCGGCGTGTACGTTCTGCCATATGCATTCCTGCCTGAAAACGATGTTACTTTGTGTACAGTACTTGCCGAAACCTCTTTATGCTACAAAATTTGTTTGGTGTTATCGCTGGTGGACATGGGCTATCGCTATGGCTTTGCTCGGATTCGGTGTTTCAACAGTCAATAGTTTGCAAAGGATAACCTCATGGCCAATGCCAAGCATAAAAAAGTCTCTTAGCATTTGCTCAAGAAATCCATCGAATTCACAATATCCTGCAAGGCGCCTTAGTCCGGTGACGTGGCTCTCCACTTCCTGGCCTTCAGACCGTTGACATGTGTAGAATCGATACCTTGCCATCAGAACGCTTTCCTTCGGATTTAGATGTTCCCGGACCAGCGCACACAGTTCTTCTGATTTGGTTGTTGGTTTCATGAGGCCATAGGTTGTTGCCCCACAGACGATGAGGAGGATCGCCCTTCGTTTGGCAGCGTTCGCGTCCCCTTCAAGCTCTTTGGCCACAAAGTATTGGTCGAGTCGCTCCACGAAGGCCTCCAATCGTCCCTTCTGAGAATTTCTCCAAGATACCAACAGTTCTCTGCATTTTCGCGTGGTTGTTCGTTACCTTGTCGCCAGTTGTTAAGCTCATAATAAAGTAATGCAACTGAGTACTTTAGACAATAATTAAGTGTTACCTTAGTTCCTTTATTCAAACTCCAGAGTGTTGGTATAGCATGGGAGGCCTGCTTATATACAGTGCTCCCAAGGGATGCTGGGATCTCTTGGGACTCCAACAGATAAGCCCTCTGGTGGCGGTCTGATAGAGGTTGCCTAAGGTTGCATACATAACAAATCTTCCAAATTTCATGATAATGACGTATGCTTTTCTCAGTGTCCTTTTTCAGTTGAGTCAAATGTTCTTTGAGACAGGGAATGTCTTGCCAACTTGGTATGTCATTGTTCCATTTCATCATCCCATCTCGGGTTGTTTAAAGTGATGTTCTCAATGCATTCCTCTCTTCGTGGGAATAGGTATCGATGGCCTATTTTGACCACAGCTTTAGGCGTAAAACAGAAATTAGGTTGTGGGATCGCACATATGACATTACCATGCTTGTACTCATTTTCTTGGTAGATATGCAGTACATCCCATCATCCTAGGCTGCCACCTCCCTGACTAAGGGGGCTGATTTCCAACGTGCAATTAACAGTCTGAATGAACCCGCATGCTATACGTTGCCCTCCTTCTATGGGATATGAGCACACTATCACATCCAAATATTGCATGCAGCCGTCGATGTGCACCCTTGGAATGGGCCACTTAGTTTCACTGCATAGGGGGACATACTGTGGAATAAAATCCGGGATTGACCTTGTATCTCGCCTATATTCTGTACAGCCTCAGAGATTCGGGCTCCGCGCCCTCTGTCTGTGGGATAGCTAGGACCATACCTATCAATTTCACTTCTCTGATAATACAATTACTTGGGGACACGAACACTTGTGTTGTCTTGCGAACATCGCAGAAGGTAGTACCGTCCTTAGTCCATTTGGACAACTGCTCATTACTTATCCAATCCGGTATTTTTCCCTATTTCATCTGGTTTACATTGTATCGGATATTCCCCAGTAACCACATGCGATACATTGCACATACTAGTTCTTTATCCATTTCTTGGGCTAAAGTATGTAGTCGCGCACTCATCTTATTGATAGTCTGGGCATGGGGCTATAGGATCTCCTCGACTTGCAGCATTTGTCTGGCGACCTCGTCCCCTGTTTCTGACAACTGAGAAGTTTAACAGCCCCTCTGGGCCTCCTGTGGTTCAACAATTTGGCTATTTGTAATTGTCCTCAGGTTACACAGCTTGTAACAATTAATCATTCCGACATATTATTTCCCTTTAAACACTTTTAGAAAGTTGACCACTACAAAAGCCTATTTCAGCTCGTTTTAGTTCCAAGATCCATTCTTAACCCTTTCATTACAACAAAGCTCAGAAGCCCCACTTCACAAACTATGGAATTTGCAGGACTTACCCTCTCCCTTAAGTATGGGTCCAGCTTGTGCAGTGGTGGTTGCTTTTCTCCAGGCAGGTCACATCAAAGCAGCGACCCTATCTTCCAATGATATCAGTGGTTTCAGATTTGCCGGACCTCTTTCCCTTTTATTATGTGCCGTTTTCCTCTGCAAAGATGAAAATGCAACTTTTTAGAGAGGGTGTCTTTCTGCTGGGTGGGACATATATAGCTCGTCACATTTACAATTGCAATTCCATTGAATAAATGAAAATATTACTTACACTAACTATTTGACCAAGGTCCTGCCACTTCTTTTTGCACTGGCCTCCAGATCTCGTGGTGGTCACCATTGCGCAGTAATCTTCTGCAACTTGGTTTCTGCATTTCTTCATTTCTTTGAGAAGAACTTTTATGTGACCTCTGCTGGTGTCCAGCTCCTGCCATCTGGTCTCAGTCACAGTAACTAGTGCCTCCAGTTCATCCTGTAAGAAATTCTTGGTCCTTGTACTGCGTTGCATTTTGTATTGCTGCAGATTCGATTTTTCCAATGCTCCCACTCAGCACTCCTTCTCACACACACACAACTGGATCTTTAAAAATGGCAGATTGCCAACCCAGAGCTGTACTGTGCATGCACGTCGATTGAAATAACGTCAAAAACGTCACTTTTTTTGTCGCGCATGCGCAGAAGATGCGACATCGGGTTTTTTTGCGCAGCCAGCAGGCTCCACCCCCTGCGCGGCACCAAGTTTGAGTTATACATCGGGGAAACTTAGACAAAATATTTCTGCTGCATTTCTGGCCTAGAAAAATGGGCGTAACTCTGGCAATACGCCAGAAAACCGGCTTGGGCAAAACTGAGCCCAATCTTTTTGCCATACGTTTCTTATGTGATATTTTGTCAAATTCTTTTTTGAAAATTCACACAAGTTAAATCACTTGTATTTCCTTTATTAGTCCCCTCTATCAGTTTGTCAAATAATTCTATAAGGAAATAGAATTACATAGAACTCTCTTCTTAGACAATCCCTCGGAGTCAAGGATGACTTGAAGTAAGAGAGAACAGACAGCACAGAAACGGGCCATTCAGCCAAACCAGTCCATGCTGGCATTTATGCTCCCTAGAGCTTCCTTCCATCTTTCCTCATCTAACTCTAACAGCATAACCCTCTATTTCCTTCTCCCTTATATGTTTATCTAGCTTCCACGTAAATGCAACTGAACTATTCACCTCAACTATTCCCTGTGGTAGCGAGTTCGACATTCTCCAATCTCCACTGATCTGAACTCCTCTTTCTCAGCACTGGCCCATGCCCTCATCCCGAATGAATATCTGGTCATTGGCACACCCCCACCAATGGGACATCCCAATTTAGAAATTGTGGTTTTGATTCCATAGTCTAAATCGTTAATATAAATTGTGAACAACACTGCCTTTTCAAAATTCATCCTGACGGAACCTAATTAGCTCTTTTGTTTCCAAGTGCTCAATAATTTCATCCCGTATTATAGACTCTGGTAGTTTAGCAACTGAAGTAAGACTAACTGGCCTATAACTTCCTGGTCGATTCCTGTTTTTTAGCTGAAAATGGAAGTCACATTTGCCTCCTTCCTCTAATCGTTTTTCTTTCCACAGAAATTTGTAAAATTACAGGCAAAGCCTCTGTTATTTCTTCCCGAGCTTTCCTCAGGATCCTTGTATAGGAACAATCAGGTCTTGGTGATTTGTCTACTTTATGTTTGAGTAACTTCTTTAGTACCATTTATCTTTGAATATTACTTTCCCTAATTGTTTTACACCCAACACTTGTGGTTCTACAATTCAAATATCCACCTCCTCTGGGAAAACTGAGGCAAAGCACTTATTTGGTATTTCTGTCATTCCCTTATTCTCAACTACACGATTGGCTCCTTTATCTCTTAGAAGCTCTACCCACACTAGAACATAAGAAATAGGAGCAGGGGTAGGCCATTTGGCCCCTCGAGCCTGCTCCCCCATTTAATCATCACTCTGACTATCTTTTTATTACTAATGTAATTTGTCAAGCCTTTTTATCTGCCTTTATGTTTTTTGCTAATTTTCTTCCAGGCTCTCCTTTGTCTGTCTAATCTTATTTTTTGCAGCTTTTTAAAAATCTTCACATTTGCCCTGGCTTTCATTTGTATTATCTGTCTATAAATACTAAATAATAACTGTAGTGTATGTAGGCACTAAAGAGTAATGACTCCACGAGGCAGGGTATGATACTTAAATTGTGCAGACCTGTAGTCCTTTATTTGCAGCTCCTGAGTGACGACACCAAGCTGTGAGTTCCCTTTTATACTGGGTTACCTGCCGTGTGCAGGAAACCCCTAGGTCTCCAGCAGCAGCACCCTCTGGTGTGCAGTATAAGGGCACATTCAATGTGGCATAACAGTGTTACAGACATCACACAGTAAACAGGCATGCATACACAACAATACTCCTCCATGAGCATTTTTCATATCCTTATTGTCATAATCAGGAGAAGTGATCAGTGGGGGGCTATGGGAGGTTGTGGTGAGGGTTGTGTGGTTGTCAGGTGTGCCCTCTGTGCTTGAGGCTGGCCTCGTATGTTTCCCCTCCCTCACACACAAACCAAGTGGATGTCACTGTTGTGGGATCCCTCGGGGACGTAGCCACGGCCGCAGTGGGTGGTGTGGGTAGTTGTGGGGTGGTGGGCAGGGCCACAAGACTGGATGGGCTCCTTGTCCACCAATTGGGATGAGGGTCAGGTCATCCCAGGGTTTGCCAGGGAAACTGGAGGGTATTGGCCTTATGCTCCTGGTGTTGGTCCTGGTGGCCAGGGGTTGTAGGGCTGGTTTGGTGCAGGTTGCCATTGGTGGTGGCTGGGCTGCCCATTGACCACTGTCCCTGTAGTGGGTCTGCTCCCACTGCCTGTGTGTGTGTCCTGCAAGGGGCATCACATTCATTCCAAAGGTCCAGACTACATGGTCAGGTAGCCTGCTGGACCTGGGGGTCTCCCACAGGGGGATTCTATTGGCATCAGCATGGTCCCTGTAGGACCCAATGTCCTTTGGTAGTGTCCGACCGGTATACATGACACCTTGGCTCTGATCATACATAGTCGAGCCTGCATTATACATTCTAGCATTTGCATCACTTTTTGGTGTCCTGGTTTCAACAGACATGGTTACATTAGGCATTTCACAATCTCTATCATTACTGTTAAGCATAATAAACTTGTTCTTAACCTTACTGACACCTGCATTCATATCATTAGTCACATTAGTTAAACCAGCATCACAATTAATTGTTACATTGCATACATTTTCATACTTGCACCCTTTAAATTTAGCTTTAAAGTCCATGTACTCAAATAGTTGAAAATTCCCCTTTAAATTTCTTTGGTTACCGGTTTCCTTTAAGGGAGCCTTCAAATCCGATTGGTATGTGACACTCCTCCATGCTCACTGGTGGCATGGCGGTGGCCATTTTGATTACGTGTTTCTCCTTGTGCTGCTGGTGCTGCAGCCATTTCCTGGCTTTCCTGCAGGAGGGCTGTGGTGGTCTTTTCTTCCACAGCGCCACTTCGCCTGATGTGGACCCGGTTCATCCAATTCCTGCCCAGCAGCGTGGGACTGTCGCCGGCTACAATCCACAGGGGGAGTTTGTTCAACACGCCACCCTGGGAGACCTGGATGTCTACGCTACCAACGATTTGGATTTTACCTTTGGTGTAGGTGAGCAGCTTTGCCTGGACAGGAGACAGTTTTGGTCGAGTGGCAGGATTCATACAAATTTTTTCAAAGGTCATTTGGCTCATCACAGACTGACTCATGCTTGTGTCGATTTCCATGGAAACTGGGACCCCGTCGATGTCCACTTCCATCATCCACAGAGAACTTTCGGTGGAGCAGGTAAAGATTCCATACTCTACTTCTAGGGTTTGAGCAACTTCCTCTTCATCTGTGTCACAGCCCCGGTGATCAGCCAGCTCCTCAGAGACGCAGTGAGTAAGACGGTTTCTGCACATTCTCTGAAGGTGCCCTTTCTCTTTGCAGCCTTTGCATGCATAGTCTTTGTAGCGGCACTGGTGGGCCCTGTGGTTTCCTCCACAGCGCCAGCACGGGGCCATCCGGTTTGCCCCATGTGGTGGACTCAGGGTTGCGGGTCTCGGGGAAGCATTTCTGCCTTTAGAAGTATTCATGCGGTGCGCTGCGCTCGCCGGTTTTAGAGTCCTGGGTCAGTATTCACCTGGAGTCGCCGGCCGAAACCATGTAGGCCTGGATCACTTGTATTGCTTTCTGCAGGGTGACCGTGATGTCAGCCAAGAGCAATTTGTGTAGGAGGCCTTCGTGGACGATTCCGATGACAAATATGTCCCTTAGTGCTTCATTAAGGTGGTCGCCAAAATTACACGGTGCAGCTTGTCTTCTTAAGTGTGCAGCATACTTGGCAATTTCTTAGCCCTCAGGTCGCCGGTAAGTGTAGAACCGGTGCCTGGCTGTGAGGATGCTTTCTTTCGGTTTTAGTTGTTCCTGTATGATTGTTACAAGTTGCTCATAGCTCTTCGTGGTTGTCTTCTCCGGGGCTAGTAAGTCCCTGATGAGACCGTAGATGGTGGGCTCACAACTGCTAAGCAGGATGGCCCTGCGTTTGTTCGGTAGTGTAGTCGGTGTGTCCCCGTCCAGGTCGTTGGCTACAAAGATATGTTCCAATCTTTCCACAAAAGCGTCCCAATCTTCCCCCTCTGTAAATTGCTGGAGGTTGCTGAGGTTAGACATGTTGAGCGTGTAGTCCGTGACCTCGTATTCATGTCGCCAGTTGTAGTGTATGTAGGCACCTTTAGTCATGACTCCACGAGGTAGGGTATGATACTTAAACTGTGCAGACCTGTAGTCCTTTATTTGAAGCTCCTGAGTGACGACAACAAGCTGTGCGTTCCCTTTTATACTGGGTTACCTGCACTGTGTAGGCAACCCCTAGGTCTCCAGCAGCAGCACCCTCTGGTGTACCGGTAAGGTGTGTGCAGTATAAGGGTACATTCAATGTGGCATAACAGTGTTACAGACATCACACAGTAAACAGGCATGCATACACAACAATAACTTGTATTTATATAGCGCCTTTAACACAGTAAAATGTCCCAAGGCGCTTCACAACAGATAAATTTGACACTGTGCCACAAAAGGAATTAAGGCAGATGATCAAAAGCTTGTTTAAAGAGGTAGGTTTTAAAGAGCGTCTTAAAGGAGGAAAGAGAGGGAGAGAGGCATAGAGGTTTAGTGAGGGAGTTCCAGAGCTTCGGGCCCAGGCAGTTGAACGCACGTCCACCGATGGTTGAGCAGTTATAATGAGGGATGTTCAAGAGGCCAGAATTTGAGGAGCGCAGCCATCTGTGGGATTGTGAGGCTGAAAAAGATTACAGAGATAGGGAGGGGCAAGTCCATGAAATGATTTGTAAACAAGGATGAGAATTTTGAAATCAAGGCGTTGTTTAACTGAGTTTTGGATGACTGTGTGGAATGTGGAAGGCTGGCCAGGAGTGAGTTGGAGTAGTCAAGTCTAAAGGTAACAAAAGCATGAATCAGGGTTTCAGCAATAGAAGAGCTGAGGCAGGGGCAGAGGCGGGCAACGTTATGGAGGTGGAAAAAGGCAGTTTTAGTTATGCCACGGATATATGGCTGGAAACTCATTTCAGGGTCAAATATGACACCTAGGTTGCGAACAGTCTTGTTCACCCTCAGATTGATGCTAGGGAGAGGGATGGAGTCAGTGGTTAGAGAATGCAGTTTGTGGCAGGAACCAAAGATAATGGCTTCGGTCTTCCCAATATTTAATTGGAGAAAATTTCTGCTCATCCATTACTGGATGTCGGACAAGCAATCTGACATATTTTGTTTTATTAGTTTCAAATTTGATTTAATCTCCCTGATGTTTTAAAACTAGAATGTATTTGATTTGTATCTCTTTCATTTCATGTTTAAATATTTCCCATTGCTGATCTAGTTTTAGTTGCCAATTTTCCCTTCTATTCAATCTCCCTTTTTCAAGGTCCCTTTTTAGCTCACCATAACTTTTTTTTCTTCAAATTTTCTTTTTCCTTTTTAATTCTCACACCAAACCACATTATATTGTAATAACTGCTTTCAAAATTTTCCCTTAGTTTTAGACCACCTACTTGCTCTACTTGGTTATCCATGACCAAGTCAAGTCACACTTCCTTCCTTGTTGGAGGAATGAGAAAACAACCCTGAACACAATGCAAAAAAAAAGCTTCTGTTTCTCACCAGATTTTCCAATTCCAGTCTGTTATGGATAATTAAAATCTCTCAGAATGACAACTCTATTGTTAATACACATCCCTCTAATGACACCTGTCACTAGGATTTCATGAAAGCACAATGGTCGGTATGTGAAAGTTTCACACTATGTCTGCACCAATAGAATGCCACTGGGCATAACTCCAATGTTACCAGAACAAAGGGCACTAACAAGTGGGCCCTTTTTACAAAGTGAGCACCACCGATATAACTAGCCCATCCAAACTAAAAATGCATGCGTAGCATTAAAATCCGATGCAGTTTTCATTGTTGATAAAACATTTTGGGGTGGAGTTTCTGCTTTGGATGCAAACGGCAAACTGGGTGCAAATTGTGCTTGAAATTGTGCTGTTTTTCCAAAGTGAAGTTATAGTTCAAGTTTCTGCCTGAGCTCATTTGCATAATCCCAAAGGTAAAATCTTCCAAGAATCAGCGGAATCGGGCACTGTAATAGAATGCGATTGTTTATTATTTTCCTTGCATTAAAAAATACTCATTGATGAAGTTACGAGTGGTAACCTGGTACAATTTTATTAATACAGCTGAAAATGGGTTTAACACAAAAAATAAGCAGTTTTAATTAGTGAGTCTAGTCTACCATCTGTGAGTAACCTGATGTTAAATCATTGCAAAAACTATACTGAACCATTTACTAGTTTCATTGGTGTACACTAGTCAGTTTCTTAGTGAATTAAATGTTTTAAAATGCGCCCACTAGTACCTTTGTGCTTTAAAAAAAACCTTAATTATAAGAACCTTAATTTGAAGCGCCTCCTCAAATGGTCGCAAATGAGCACAATCGGCAGAAACTCCACATCCTCGTTATTTTAATCTTCGACCGTGGCCAGTTATGTGATATTTTTTAAACGAGAGTTAAAGATTGTGGAAACACAATTTACGGTTCACGTATTTGCACAGGTTTGGCTGATTTCAGCTGGATTGCGCTGATTTAGCAGGAACTCTCGCCCAATATGTCCTGTGATGCCCCCCCCCCAATGCAGGAGGCTTCAAGCAAACGAGCGGACACCGTGTGATCGTGACTGGGCACATATAGGGCCGTGGAAGAGTGGCAAGCAGTTGCATTCTTCACTCACTCAAGCAATCTTTCGCAACCTGGATCTATGAAACTCTTTTTGGAGTTCACCTGCAAAACATAAAACATTAAACGGTGCCACCCGACCTGGGTGACACTCCAGACATTTACAAGGCCCTTTTTTCCCCCCCTTTTTTTTTTGTGTTTTTCTTTTTTTTTTTTGGGCACTAAATTCACAATTTTTCCCCAGTGCCCCCTATAAAAGGGAAGGGGACACTAAAAGCACCGGCAATTAAAACAAATTAACTTTAAAACGTAAAATCAAATTAAAATTTGGTTGCCGGGCGTGATGATGCACTCCAGTCCCTCCGGTGCCCACCTCTCGCCTGGATCTATGAATGGAGGGGGGCGGGGGACATGTGCTGTATGAATTATGAATAATACTCAATGGTACGTGTTATGTATGTAACTATGTAATACTTGCCAGCAGAGGGCGCGACTGTCAGAGTCCTAATGGTCACCTGCACACACATGCAGAGCAGTTTAAAAGGCTGGTTGCCATGTTGTTTAGAGTTGTAATAAAGAAGACTAAGGTCACACTAAGTTTAGCTCGCAGTACTCAGCCTCGTGGAGTTCTTCTATACACAACAACTGGCGATGAGTAACAGAATACGAACCTTCATGCAATGATGGCTGCCGTTGGAATATTAGAGAGATTCGTAAAGGGTGATGATTGGGAAGCCTTCGTCGAGCATCTCGACCAGTACTTCATGGTCAACGAGCTGGAAGGAGACACTAACGCGGGCAAGTGCAGAGCGGTTTTCCTCACCGTCTGTGGGCCTAAAATATATGGCCTCATCAAGAATCTGCTCGCACCGACAAAACCAACGGAGAAGGAATATACAGAGTTGTGCACACTGGTTCGGGACCACCTCAAGCCGAAGGAGAGTATCCTCATGGCCAGATATCGTTTTTACACGCAACATCGCTCTGGGGGCCAGGACGTGGTGGATTATGTCGCCGACCAGAGAAGCCTCGCAGAATCTTGCGATTTTGGAGCTGCGTTGGGGAAAATGTTGCAGGACTTTTTCGCGCTGGGCATCAGCCACGAGGTAATTCTTTGAAAGCTGCTGGCTGCTGAAACCCTAGACCTGAGCAGCGCCATCGTGATCGCCCAGGCATGCATGGCCACGGAAGATAACACCAAACATCGAAGCTCACCGGCAAGTACTGTGCATAAAATGAGGTCGCTAGCAGACCGAACTGCATATGGCAGGGCCTATACGTCTGTGGCTGCAAGGCCTGTGATGACTCAGAGTCCGCCATCAGGGCTGAATGTGAATAATTAGCACCGTGTTGGCGCTGTGGGGGTAATCATCGGGCCCATCAATGTCGATTCAAGCATTACATGTGCAAAGGCTGCGCAACGATGGGGCACCTCCAGCGAATGTGCAAATGTGCTGCGACATACCACGTGGCAGAGGATGATCGATCTGGCGTGGATCGTGCAGCACAGGCAACTCAACAAAGAGCTCTCCTATAATGCTGAAAGTCAAATTAAATGGAGTTCCATTATCCATGGAGTTGGACACGGGTGTGAGTCAGTCAATAATGAGCCAGAAGGCTTTCGAGGAACTGTGGGGCAATAAAGCACAAAGGCCCAAACTGAGCCCGAATAATGCAAAGCTGCATATCGACACCAAAGAGCTCATACCAGTCATTGGAAGTGCGGCAGTGAAGGTATCGTATGATGGAGCTGTGCATGACCTATCACTGTGGATTGTTCCAGGCAATGGCCCAATGCTGTTCGAAGCTGGCTAAAAAAGATTAGATGGAATTGGAACGACATCAAATCACTATCTTCAGTGGATGACGCCTCGAGTGCTCAAGTGCTGAGCAAGTTTCCCTCGCTAGTCAAACCAGGCATTGGCAACTTCACAGGCGCCAAGGTACAGATCCATCTAGGCCCCGATGCACGGCCCATCCATCACAAGGCTCATGTGGTTCCGTACACGATGAGGGAGAAAGTCGAGATTGAACTGGACAGACTTCAACGCGAAGGAATCATATCGGCAGTCGAGTTCAACGAGTGGGCCCGTCCAATTGTTCCGGTGTTGAAAGGTGATGGCACGGTCAGAATCTGCAGAGACTATAAGGTAACGAGTCTCACTACAGGACCAGTACCCACTGCCCATGGGAGATGACCTGTTCGCAACGTTAGCAGGGAGAAGTCGTTCAGCAAGTTGGACCTAACCTCCGCCTACAGGACACAGGAGCTGGCTGAATCTTCGAAAAGACTGACATGCATCAACACACACAAAGGGCGGTTTATATACCACAGGTGCCCTTTCGGGATTCGCTCAGCTGCAGCCATTTTCCACTGGGAACATAGGTTCAGTCTTTCGGGTGGTCTACGCTCCCTCGTGGAGCGCCGCAGTTGGGGCTCTGGTTGTTGGACACTGATGTGAGTGTCTGTCACCTGTGGTGATTCCGGCCTGTCCAGGCTGACCTCAGGGACTGTGCATTCTTCTGATTGCTCTTGTTGCACGTTCGCTGGTGGTTCTCATGGTCCATCTCATGGTCTTCTTCAGGTTCCTCCGTGTCCATGCTGAACCTTTTATTTTACTTGGTCCAGATGCTTACGGTTAAGTTTTACCATGATGATCCTATTCCCCTCTTTGCCAATTACAGCACCCTCAAGCCATTTGGGCCCCATGGCGTGATTGAGGACAAATACAGAATCATTTATTTCTATACATCTCCTCCTTGAATTACGGTCATGGTACGTGTTTTGTGACTTGTGCTTGCCCTCAACTATGTTGGTCAGGACTGGGTGGATGAGGGACAACCGAGTTTTGAGTGTCCATTTCATGAGTAGCTCTGCGGGCGGGACCCCCGTGAGCGAGTGCGGGCGGGATCTATAGGCCAGCAGGAGGCGCGATAGGCGGCATTGTAGGGAGGGTCCTTGAATCCTGGGCATACGTTGCTTAATGATTTGGACTGCTCGTTCCGCCTGGCCATTGGAGGCCAGCTTGAACGGCGCAGTCCTGACATGGTTGATGCCATTGCCCGACATAAACTGCCGGAATTCATAGCTCGTGAAACAGGGCCATTATCACTAACCAGGATGTCCGGCAAGCCATGGGTTGCAAAGATCGCACGTAGGCTTTCCATGGTGGTGGATGATGTGCATGAATTCAGGATGATACACTCGATCCATTTAGAGTATGCATCTACTACAATGAGGAACATCTTCCCCATGAACGGGCCCGCGTAGTCAACGTGAATGCGTGACCATGGCTTGGTGGGCCAGGGCCACGGGCTGAACGGGGCCTCCCTGGGGGCATTACCCAGCTGGGCACAGGTTGTGCACCTGCGAACACAGTGTTCCAGATCTGAATCAATTCCAGGCCACCAAACGTGTGACCGGGCAATGGCCTTCATCAGCACAATGCCTGGGTGCTCGCTGTGGAGTTCCCTGATGAATGCCTCCCTCCCCTTATGGGCCATAACTACCCAGCTGCCCCATAGTAGGCAGTTGGCTTGGATGGACAGCTCATCCATCCGCCTGTGGAACGGTCTGATCTCCTCAGGTCATGCGGGTGCCCAATCCCCAGTCAGGACACATTTCTTAATCAAGGATAGGAGGGAATCCCTGTTTGTCCAGATTTTGATCTGGTGGGCTGTGATGGGGGAGCCTGCACTGTCAAAGGCATCGACAGCCATGACCATTTCAGCGCTTTGCTCAGCTTCCCCCTCGGTGGTGGCCAGTGGGAGCCTGATGAGCCCATCAGCGCAGTTTTCAGTGCCGGGCCGGTGCCGGATGGAGTAGTCATAAGCAGCTAGCTTGAGAGCCCACCGCTGTATGCGAGCTGATGCGTTGGCATTGACAGCTTTGCTGTCTGACAACAGGGATGTGAGTGGCTTGTGGTCTGTCTCTAACTCAAACTTCCTACCGAAGTGGTACTGATGCATTTTTTTTACACCATAGACACATGCAAGCGCATCCTTCTCGACCATCCCATATCCCCGTTCTGCTTGACAGAGTGACCTGAAGGCATAAGCCACAGGTTGTAGCTGACCCTCAGCATTACCCTGCTGCAACACGCACACAATCCCATAGGACGATGCATCACATGTCAGAACTAAACGTTTACAGGGGCCGTACAGGGTCAACAACTTCTTTGAACAAAATAGATTTCGCGCCCAATCAAAAGCCCGTTCCTGACAGTCCCCCCAAAACCATTCGCAACCTTTACGCAGGAGCACATGTAGCGGCTCCAACAACGTGCTCAAGTTCGACAGAAAGTTCCCGAAATAGTTCAACAGTCACAGGAATGAACTCAGCTGCGATGTGTTGCAGGGCCTGGGTGTTCGTCGAATCGCCTCGTGTTTTACCGAATCCCATCTGCAGCAACCCTCCTGCCCAGAAACTCAACCTCAGCAGCTAAGAACATAAGAACTTCTTGAGTCGCAGGCCTACCCGGTCCAGTCAGCGTAGTACCTCCAGGTTGTGGAGGTGTTCCTCGATGTCTCGACCCATTATGAGGATGTCGTCCTGGAATACGATCATCCCCGGAAAGGATTTAAGCAGGCTTTCCATGTTATGTTGAAAAATCGCAGCCGCTGATCGAATGTCAAACGGGCACCTGTTATACGCAAACAGTCCCTTGTGCGTGGTGATGGTGGTCAGTAGTTTGGATTCGTCGGCCAGTTCTTGGGTCATATAGGCTGAAGTTGGGTCCAACTTGGTGAACAGCTTGCCACCTGCCAGCGTGGCGAAGAGCTCCTCCGCTCTTGGGAGCGGATATTGGTCTTGTAGGGACACCCGATTGATGGTGGCCTTATAATCGCCACAGATCCTGACAGAGCCATCCGCTTTTAGAACGGGAACGATGGGGCTCGCCCAGTCGCTGAATTCAACAGGCGAGATGATGCCCTCTCACAACAGCCGGTCCAATTCCCTCTCAATTTTTTCCTGCATCACATACGGCACCGCTCTGGCTTTGTGATACACTGGCCTGGCGTCCGGGATGATGTGTATCACTACTTTCGTGCCTTTGAAAGTCCCGATGCCCGATTGGAATAGTGACTCGAATTGTTGTAGGACTTGTGAGCACGAACTTCACTCCACCGAGGACATTGCGTGAACATCCCCCATTTCCAGTTGATCTCGGCTAACCAGCTCCTCCCCAACAGTGCGGAACCATTGCCCAGGGCAATCCAGAGTGGCAGTCGGTTCACTAACCCATTGTGTGTGACAGCCATCATTGCACTGCCTAGCACCGGAATGATTTGTTTGGTGTAAGTCCGTAATTGTGTCTCAATATGTTCTAATTGGGTCTACTGGCTTTGAGTGGCCATAGCTTCTCAAATTGCTGAACGCCCATGAGTGACTGGCTGGCCCCAGTGTCCAGCTCCATGCGTACTGGGATACCGTTCAACAAAACCCTCATAATCATTGGTGGCGTTTTGGTGTATGAACTGTGAATATTCGCCACATGGACCCACTGAACCTCTGCTTCCATCGATTTGCCCCAAAAGTCATCCTGCCTCACAAAACCCTCTTCTGGTCCATCTGCCTCATATATTAGTCTAGTTGCAGGTTTTCTGCACATGCGAGCTAAATGTCCACTGAGATTGCAGTTTCTGCAGACAAACTTTTGGAATCTTCAAGATCTAGCTGAGTGTTTTCCCCCACACCTCCAGCATGAGTAAAAGTTTCCATTGTTGGGGACAAAGGGACTATGGCCAGGAATTCCGTGCTGACTGTCCCTTTGACTGCTCTTAAGTACCCTATTAGTGGGTGTCAATGGCGGGTAAGTGGAGTTGAGTCTACAGCCAGATCAGCCATGATCTTGTTGAAGGGCGGAGCAGGCTCGAGGGGCTAGATGGCCTACTCCTGTTCCTAAATCTTATGTTCTTATGTTCATCCCAGGCCGCATTGTCCACTGTGATGGCGTGAACGTCCGTTCAGCCTGCCATTATCTCTGTTGAGATCCTGCTCTGGGGTCTATTGCTGCCTGGTAAATGTCGGACTGCCCCTGCCTGCCTGCGGGGCTCTGAGTAGCATTGATGATGTTGACTCCCTGATCCATCGCCGCATTAGAGGCAGAATTGCGCGCGTAAATCATTTTCGTCTCTTCCTCCCCCGCCATGAAAGTTTGAGCTAACAACGCTGCCCCTTCCAAGGTCAAGTCCTTGGTCTCAATTAACTTGCGAAAAATTCCCGCATGACCGATACCCTCAATAAAGAAGTTCCTTAACCTCTCCCCCCTGCAGGCATCTGTGAACTTACAGAGGCTGGCCAATGCGGAGGTCCGCTACAAAGTCCGATATGTTCTGTCCTTCACGACGTCAGTGGGTGTAGAATCTGTGTCGAGCCATGTGTATGCTGCTCGCCAGTTTGAGGTGCTCCCCGATTAATTTGCGAAGCTCTTCAAAGGTTTGTCCGACGGCTTTTCGGGTGCCAGTAAGTCCTTCATGAGCGCATAAATCTTTGGCCCGCAGCTGGTCAGATGAGCCCGTCGCTTGTCGGCCGCTGCATCCCCCAGCCAGTCTTTAGTAACAAAGCTTTGCTGAAGCCTCTCGACAAAATCGTCCCAGTCTTCCCCAACACAGTACCGTTCCTCTGTGCTACCGGTGGCCATTCTCGTGGGTCGTGAATTCCCGTTTCTCGTTGCTAATGTAAAATCCTTACTCTACAGCATGAAACCACACGAGGCACATTCCGGGGACAAGGCCACTCTGTGACCCTAACTGTTTATTACAGGACTCCAGAAGTGATGACCCTGCGTGGGACCTCCCTTTATATACCTGTGTGATCAGGTAAGGAGTGTCTCCCTCAAGTTCACCCCCTGTGGTCAAGGTGTGCATCTAAGTTGAGTGTATACAGTAATACAGCGGTGTTACATTGTAGTTACAAACATGACACCATCGAACATCTACACAACCTGGAAGAGATTCTAAGTCACCTAGACAGAGTGAGACTCAGGCTGAAATGCTCCAAGTGTGTTTTCCTGGCGAATTTTTGGGGAGAAAGATTGCAGCAGACGGCATCAGGCCCACGGACTCAACGACAGAGACCATCAAGAATGCATCCAGACTACAGAATGTGACGGAGCTGCGTTCATTCCTGGGACTCCTCAACTATTTCGGTAACTTTCTACCCAGATTAAGCACGTGGTTAGAGCCTTTGCACATGTTGCTACGTAAGGGTGACGACTGTGTTTGGGGAAAATCTAAAGACACAGCCTTTGAGAAGGCCAGGAACGTGCTATGTTCAAATAAGTTACTTGTGCACCATGACCCATGTAAACGTTTAGTGCTAGCTTGTGAAGCTTCATCGAATGGGGTTGGCTGTGTGTTACAGCAAGCCAATGCATCGGGCAACCTCCAACCGCTTGCATATGCATCTTGAAGCCTGTCTAAGGCTGAGAGAGCCTATAATATGGTGAGAAAGAGGCATTAGCATGTGTATATGGGGTTAAGAAAATGCATCAATACGTATTTGGACTTCGGTTTGAGCTTGAAACTGACCACAAGCCGCTCATTTCGCTGTTTTCAGAGAGCAAAGGTATAAATGCCAATGCTTCGTCCCGCATCCAAAGATGGGCACTAACATTATCCGCTTATGACTATGTTATCCGCCACAGACCAGGCACTGAAAACTGTGCCGATGCTCTCAACTGGCTACCATTATCCACCACTGGGGTTGAAATGGCGCAGCCCACAGACTTGCTACTGGTCATGGATGCTTTTGAGAGTGAGGGGTCACCTGTCACAGCTCGTCAGACCAGCCAGACTCCTGTGCTATCATTAGTAAAGAATTGCATCCTAAATGGGAACTGGTCAGCCGTTCCCGGGGAAATGCAAGATGAAATTAAGCCGTTTCACCAACGCAAAGATGAAATGTCCATCCAGTCGAATTGTCTCATAGAAATATAGAAAATAGGTGCAGGAGTAGGCCATTCGGCCCTTCGAGCCTGCACCACCATTCAATATGATCATGGCTATTCATGCAACTTCAGTACCCCATTCCTGCTTTCTCTCCATACTCTTTGATCCCTTCAGCCGTAAGAGCCACATCTAACTACCTTTTGAATATATCTTACGAACTGGCCTCAACAACTTTCTGTGGTAGAGAATTCCAAAGGTTCACAATTCTCTGAGTGAAGAAGTTTCTCCTCATCTCGGTCCTAAATGGCTTACCCCTTATCCTTAGACTGTGAGCCCTGGTTCTAGACTTCCCCAACATTGGGAACATTCTTCCTGCATCTAATCTGTCCAATCCTATTAGAATTTTATATGTTTCTATGAGATCCCCTCTCATTCTTCTAAATTCCAGTGAATATAAGACTAGTCGATCTAGTCTTTCTTCATATGTCAGTCCTGCCATCTTGGGAATCAGTCTGGTGAACCTTCGCTGCACTCCCTCAATAGCAAGAATGTCCTTCCTCAGATTCTGAGGCCAAAACTGTACACGACATTCAAGGTGCGGTCTCACCAAGGCGCTGTACAACTGCAGTAAGACCTCCCTGCTCCTATACACAAATCCTCTCGCTATGAAGGCCAACATGCCATTTGCCTTCTTCACCGCCTGTTGTACCTGCATGCCAACTTTCAATGACTGATGAACCATGACACCCAGGTCTCGTTGCACCTTCCCTTTTCCTAATCTGTCACCATTCAGATAATATTCTGCCTCCCTGTTTTTGCCACCAAAGTGGATAACCTCACATTTATCTATATTATACTGCATTTGCTCACTCACCTAACCTGTCCAAGTCACCCTGCAGCCACTTAGCATCCTCCTCTCAGCTCACAGCTTAGTGTCATCTGCAAACTTGGAGATATTACATTCAATTCCTTCGTCCAAATCATTGATATATATTGTAAATAGCTGGGGGCACAGCACTGAACCATGCGGTACCCCACTAGTCATTGCCTGCCATTCTGAAAAGGACTGTTTATTCCTACTTTTTGCTTCCTGTCTGCCAACCAGTTCTCTATCCACGTCAAATGCATGTGCTTTAATTTTGCACACTAATTTCTTGTGTGGGACCTTGTCAAAAGCCTTTTGAAAGTCCAAATACACCACATCCACTGGTTCTCCCTTGTCCACTCTACTAGTTACGTCCTCAAAAAATTCTAGAAGATTTTTCAAGCATGATTTCCCTTTCATAAACCCATGCTGACTTGGACCGATCCTGTCACTGCTTTCCAAATGCGCTGCTATTACATCTTTAAGAATTGATTCCAACATTTTCCCCACGACCGATGTCAGGCTAACCAGTCTATAATTCCCTGTTTTCTCTTTCCCTCCTTTTTAAAAAAGTGGGGTTACATTAGCTACCCTCCAATCCATAGGAACTGATCCAGAGTCTATAGAATGTTGGAAAATGACCACCAATGCATCCATTATTTCTAGGGCCACTTCCTTAAGTACTCTGGCCCCGGGGATTTATTGACCTTCAATCCCATCAATTTCCCCAACACAATTTCCTGACTAATAAGGATTTCCTTCAGTTCCTCCTTCTCGTTAGACCCTCAGTCCCCTAGTATTTCTGGAAGGTTAATTGTGTCTTCCTTAGTGAAGACGGAACCAAAGTATTTGTTCAATTGGTCTGCCATTTCTTTGTTCCCCGTTGTAAATTCACCTGATTCTGACTGCAAGGGACCTACATTTGTCTTCGCTAATCGTTTTCTCTTCACCTAACTATAGAGGCTTTTGCAGTCAGTTTTTATGTTCCCTGCAAGCTTACTCTCATACTCTATTTTCCCCCTCCTAATTAAACCAATTGTCCTCCTCTGCTGAATTCTAAATTTCTCCCAGTCCTCAGGTTTGTTGCTTTTTCTGGCCAATTTATATGCCTCTTCCTTGGATTTAACACTATCTCTAATTTCCCTTGTTAGCCATGGTTGAGCCACCTTCCCTGTTTTATTTTTACGCCAGACAGGGATGTACAATTGTTGAAGTTCATTTATGTGATCTTTAAATGTCTGCCATTGCCTATCCATTTAACCCTTTTAGTATCGTTTATCAGTCTTTTCTAGCCAATTTACGTCTCATACCATTGAAGTTACCTTTCTTTAAGTTCAGGACCCTAGTCTCTGAATTAACTGTGTCACTCTCCATCTTAATGAAGAATTCTACCATATTATGGTCACTCTTCCCCAAGGGGCCTCGCACAACAAGATTGCCAATTAATCCTCTCTCATTACACTAGACCCAGTCTAGAATAGCCTGCTCTCTAGTTGGTTCTCTGACATATTGGTCTAGAATACCATCCCAAAAACACTCCAGGAAATCCCCCTCCACCGTATTGCTACCAGTTTGGTTAACCCAATCTATATGTAGTGAAAGGATGCAAAATTCACAAGAACTCCCCCGGTGTTTGGGCTCATTCAAAAGGAAATTTAATTTGGGACTATCTACCAAAACGTTTGGAACCCTAAAGTGCTTATGGAAGAAACTACGAACTTTAATAGAATTTTGAACTTTTACAAGACAAATTCAAGGCTGTGGGCGGGTCTGAAAGGACCGACAGGAGACAACCTGATTAGTGAGACTACCTGGGTGTGAGGACTAAAGTAACCTGTCTGGAGAAATGGGTATTCGAGAACCCTTCTCTACAAGAGACATTAGCATTATAAAATAACCCAGAGGTAGCCATCCATCAGCCTGAATCTGGAAAACCATTTCAGCATATACATCACAAAGAGGCCCTATCTAGCTTGGATGCAAAAAACAAAGCACAAAAGGACATTGCGATTACCAAGCTAATATTTCCATCAGAAAACAGATTTCGAACATCAACTCACCCAAAACATATTAGCTTTTAACAAGCCCGTGAAAATATTACAAAGAGTCAAGCCCGCCAAATTTAAACAAAAAATCCTGAACTGATTTGGTGCCAAGATTAGATCCACTCAAACCGTATAACTGTCCCCTGTTTCCAACAGAGGTTAGGTTGCTACTACCTCAGATGACACACTTTGCCATACAACCGATGTCATCAAGTCAAGGAGAGAAACCAACGCAATAGTTGTAAACTAACTTCTCCAGCCTCGAAGTCCTGAAGTCCTGAAGGAAGGAAGAACATCACCATCGCGGCAGCCACCGACCACAACCAACGTAGTACCAACGGAAAACTATCGCGATCGACCAGACTCGAAACAAAACTCCAACGGGAAAAAAACGAAGAATCGAAAAGTTTCCACTCTACAATCTAATCCTGACCTACCAACGAGTAAAACATTACCTAAAAGACTGTAGAAACCTATTTCTAGCCAAAGAAAACAGGTACTTACCCCACAGATCCAAAACACGCCTTACCGCATCAGCGGACTCAACCCAACTGAAGATTGTGCAGCAAGAAATCTTCTACAACGTTCGGGGTACGGCAAGCAGACCCTACCACATCCAGCGAACCCTGAAACCGCGATCTACCACATAGTCCTGCCTGCCCTGGAGTCCAACCTAGCTAGAATTAGGTATTGGGAGGTGGGAGGTGTAATTCTACTGTAATTCTCTTTGAATGTAATGTGTTGTTCTCTATTAGAGTCATTATAAGCTTTTGTAACCCCCTCTGAGTGTGTAAGGTATTGTTCTTTAATAAGTTTGAATAAGTTTTGACATTGTACTTTCTTATTAGAGTAATTATAAGTTTGTAATTTCTTGACTGTAATAAAATCAAAGTTCTTTTGCATCAAACCAGTGTCCTTTGCACTTTGTCACATCCCCCAAATAAATCCAGAGTCTAGAACCCAAGGGAGTGGGAGCGATTCGAACCGCTCAAGTTGGTCAGAAGGGAACCTGACCCCCTCATAGAGACCACCCCTTACAAAATGGCGACCACGGCAGGACTCTGGTACAAGGGGTGTGATGTGGAGAGTGCTGGTTGGGGCAAAGAACCAAGATGGAAGAGAGGATTTCTTCCTATGTGTATAAAAGGTCAATGTAACTGAAGAATGGGTGCTTAGTCTATTGCGCGCTTAGCGTCCAGCTGATGCTGCAGCCCAGTGGACAGCAAGCAAAGATCACAAAGAAGCAGTAGAGAAGGCAATTTGGTTGGTCTGTCTACAGCGACAGGTCCAACTCCTAGACAGAATGAATGAAACATTACAGGCAGAGTTATGGGAATGTGCAGAGAACTACCAGGAAAGGGTTATGTCAGAACTCCGTAAGCTTAAACAGGAAAGGACCCAGATAATGGAAAGGTTTAAAAACAGTCAGGACTATTTTCAATGTCAGGTTACCGAGGCCAAAAGTAATGAAAAGTCACTGAGGAAGGAAAGCACTCGCCTCACTCTACAAGTAAAAGAGCTCCAGGAAAGATTAAAAGATGTGCAAGCAGCATATAAAGTAGCTAGCACTAATGGGTTTGAATCGGGAGACCACGGTCTCTGCCAGCAACAAATTAAAACCTTGCTCTGTCCAAGGCGAAAGGCATGGTATGCCTAATAAGCCTGGGTACACCCCAGATAAACCTGGAAGAGAAGGGGGAAACTACCCGGCCACTACCTGTGGCACCGGGGACTACACCGGTTCAGCAGCAGGAGGGGCAAATCAGTTGCGGGGCGGACAGGGATAGTGAACCACCACCACCTGTGGCACCGGGTTTCAGCTCGGCTTGGCAGCAGGGAGGAGAGGGAGGCGAGCCAGAACAGGGAGAGCCAGAACCAGGGCCAATGTGCCCGGTCCGGCAACAGAAGTTTGGCCTGCCCACCCTTGCCGGGGGTCCAGGGCCCCTGGAAAGTCAGTTTGTGGTCCCCCACACTCCCCACCAGCTTAGGGCTATGATAAGCCACCTGGGAATGCAAACTCCAAAGGGAGACCCCTCGGTTCACTTTGTGGAGGTGGAACAGGCAGGGGATATTAATGGGTGCGATGACGCAGAAATGGCAAAGGTGCTTCTCCTATCTCTACACAGCAAACTGTATCAGTCCCTCTCTACTGAGAGCAAAAGAGGACGGAAAACACTCGCTGCCGTCCAGAAAGACATTTTAGAAGCTATGGGCTGCAATGATGGAAGTCCCTTCTCCAGAATGGAGAAAACGGTGCAGCTGACAGGGGAAACCCCACAGGCTTTCGCAGACAGACTGTGGCCTGTGTACCAAAGCGCCTGTATTGGGGACATAGACAGGGATAACTTAAGCCCAGACGAGTTAGCACACTGGCTCCGAAGCCTAGTAGCTAACAGTTTACCCCGAATAAGAATCAAGGCTGAGGCCTGGTTCGACCCAAGAGATCCCCAAGCCACCGAACAGGTAGTGCTTAGGCAACTGACCTTAGCTTACAGAAACGGCAGAGGGACAGAAGAGCACTCACAAAAGGGAAGGGTTCATGAAATCCGACCTCGCCAAGATAAATGGGAATGGCGCCATGAGGGGGGAAACCCCTCCTATACAAAACGTAGCTGCTTTGGGTATGGAAAGAGTGGGCACTGGAGAAAGGATTGTAGAAATCCATGGAAGAGTAGCGCAGGAAAGAATTCTCCAGCCCCTGCCCAAAAGACCGAGACCGAGAAGCCAGTTCCACCCCACTCATTCGATACTTTTCTAACCGCACTCCGAGCCATGTTAGATGGCCCTGTGAAGGTAGCCACCGCCACCGGTACCGAAATCCCATCTGCCCCCTCCCAATCAAAACCGTGACTAGGACAGGCACAACCTGTCCACCTGTGTTCCCTCGAGTATGATGTGTGGTGGAGACCGACCATCCAGATGGAAGTGGAAAAGGTGAAAGGGACTTACCTGCTGGACACCGGTGCCTCAAGCACCCTTGTCTATGCAGCTAACCCCGCCGCCTCACCTCTGTCTAACGGGGTCCCCTAAAGCTTGGTGGGTTTCACAGGCACTGAACAGACTGGCTCATTCTCCGTTCCGCTCTCCATTCATTTAGGTGCACTTCACACTAAGTGGACTTGTGTCCTGATGAAGTGGGAGCAGGAAGGGAGAGGGATCCTGGGGGCTGACTTCATCCTAGGCCACGGGATCCTGGTGGATTTAAGAAACCACTGTCTTTGGGGGTCAGTCTATACGGGACAGGAGAGTGAGGTGATGGTTATCCCGGGAAATCAGGGAAAAGGGACGGTGTGCGCCATGCAACCAAAGTAGGGTTACGACCTTGAATCACTGGTCAGTAGCACTCCGATAGAATACCAAGAATATGTGAGGAAAAACCTTGCAGCTTTTGCCACACAAACACGACTGTGGGAGAATAAACGGGGTCGAGGTTAGCATAGATGGGGACCCTATGATCCGACCACAGAAACAGTACAACTTCCCCAGGGAGGCGGAGGCAGACATGGAAACAGCCTTGGGTTCTTTGGTTAAACAGGGGGTATTGAGACCAATAGCTACCCATGTGAATTCTCCATTGTGGCTGGTTAAGAAACCGGACAACTCCTGGAGAGCCACGGTGGACTATCGAGTACTCAACCGTAACATCCCCGCCTGTGCACCCACTGTTACTACTGTCGCCGACCTCATTGGAAGTATCCTAGCCTCCGCGACCACCTTCACGGTGCTGGATATTTCCAACGGGTTCTGGTCCATACCTTTAAGAAGGGAAGATCAGTACAAGTTTGCTTTTACCTTTAAAGGGCAGCAATATACTTGGAACTGTCTCCCCAGTATTTTCCATCAGTGTATGGCCAACTGTTTAAAGAACTTCAGCAGACCCCAGCAGCTTGCACAGTATGTGGATGACCTGCTCCTGTTCACCGATGAGGGGGAGGCGCATGGCCCACTGCTGGAGCTGCTGAAAGAAGAGGGATTTAAATTAACCCCAAGAAGGCACAGATCGGCCTGAAGGAAGTAAAATTCCTGGGACTGGCTGTGCGCGCTGGGGAAAGAGCCATTGACAAAGCTAGAAGGGAACCTGATCCCCTCATAGAGACCACCCCCTCTGGGTCAGGGAAGGCAAGCTGACCCTACTGACACCACCCCCTACAGTAGTTTAAAGTCACCCACGATAACTGCGTACTTTTATTGCACACGTCCCTAATTTCCTGTTTGATGCCATCCCCAACCTCACTACCACTGTTTGGTGGTCTGTACACAACTCCCACTAGAGTTTTCTGCCCTTTGGTGTTCCGCAGCTCTACCCATACAGATTCCACATCATCCAAGCTAATGTCCTTCCTTACTATTGCGTTAACCTCCTCTTCAACCAGCAACGCTACCCCAGCTCCTTTTTCTTTCTGTCTATCCTTCCTGAATATTGAATACCCCTGGATGTTGAGTTCCCAGCCTTGGTCACCCTGGAGCCATGTGTCCATAATCCCAATTACATCATATCCATTAACAGCTGCCTGCGCAGTTAATTCATCCACCTTATTACGAATGCTCCTCGCATTGAGACACAGAGCCTTCAGGTGAACACTCTTTGTCCTTTTAGAATTATGATGTAATGTGGCCCTTTTTGATTTTTGCCTTTAATTTCTCTGCTCTCCACCTTTCCTTATCTCCTTTCTACCTTTTGCTTCTGCCTCCATTTTACTTCCATCCCCCTGCCATATTAGTTTAAACCCTCCCCAACAGCACTAGCAAACACTCCCCCCAGGACATTGGTTCCGGTCTTGCCCAGGTGCAAACCGTCCGGTTTGTACTGGTTCCAATGTCCCAGGAATTTGAATTCCTCCCTCTTGCACCATTCCTCAAGCCATTCATCTTAACTATTCTGCTATTTCTACTCTGACTAGCATGAGGCACTGAGATTACTATCTTTTGAGGTCCTACTTTTTAATTGAAATCTAATCTCCCTAAATTCAGCTTGTAGGACCTCATCCCATTTTTTACCTATATCGTTGGTACCTATATGCACCATGACAACTGGCTGTTCATCCTCCCCCTCCAAAATGCCCTGCAGCCGCTTCGAGACATCCTTGACCCTTGCACCCGGGAGGCAACATACCATCCTGGAGTCTCGATTGCGGCCGCAGAAACGCCTATCTATTCCCCTTACAATTTAATCCCCTACCACTATAGCTCTCCCACTCTTTTTCCTGCCCTCCTGTGTAGCAGAGCCACCCGTATGGGGTAATCTCTTATGGGGTAAGCGCGTGGTTTTGCCAAAAAAAGGCAGGGAAATATTTATACGTGACCTACACAGTACCCACCCAGGCATTGTCATGGTGAAGGCAATTGCCAGGTCGCATGTTTGGTGGCCCGGCATTGACTCGGACTTGGCATCAATGCAACACTTGCTCGCAACTGAGCAATGCACCAAGGGAGGCTCCACTGAGTCTGTGGTCATGGCCCTCCAAACCATGGTCCAGGATCCACGTATATTTTGTCGGCCCCTTTCTCGGAAAAATGTTTTTAGTAGTTGTGGATGCTTAATCCAAATGGATTGAATGCTTAATCATGTCATCCAGCACGTCCACAGCCACCATTGAAAGCCTCCGGGCCATGTTCACCACCCATGGCTTGCCCGACGCCCTTGTCAGCGACACTGGACCGTGTTTCACCAGCTCGGAATTCAACGAGTTTATGACCCGCAATGGCATCAAGCATGTCAGGTCTGCTCTGTTTAAGCCCGTGTCTCATGGTCAAGCAGAGTGGGCAGTCCAAACAATCAAGCAGAGCATGAAATGCGTGATGGACGGCTCCCTGTAGACCCGCTTGTCTCGCATTCTGCTCCGTTACCACTTGCTCACCAGGGTTCCCCTGGCAGAATTGTTAATGAAGAGAGCACTCAAAACCAGGCTCTCCCTAGTCTACCTGGATCTTAATGATTACGTGGAAACACGGTGACACCGGTAGAACATGTACCACAATTGTGTGGCGGTTTCACGTGACATTGATGTTAACGACCCCGTGTTTGTCCTGAATTATAGTACAGTCATGGTCCCAAGTGGGTTGCTGGCACTGTTTTGGCCAAGGAAGGGAATAAGGAGTTTATAATCAAACTGTTAAATGGCCAAACGTGCAGAAAGCATTTAGATCAGGCCAAATTGCAATTTACTGACAACCAGGAATGACTTGAAGAGGACATCACCATCGACGATCCACCAACACACACCCAACCAATTATCGACCTCGCTGTCAATCACGAGAACGAACCCACCGTTCCTGACAGTCCAGTCAGACCAGCCATGGTGCAGTGCAGCAATGGTCCTGCCAACTCACATATGCCAGGGTTTGAACTTAGACTATCAACCAGGGAGCGAAGGGCTTCGGATCGCCTCAACTTGCAAATAATTTGTACCGAAGACTTTGGGGGGAGTGATGTTATGTATGTAACTATGTAATACTTGCCACCAGAGGGCGCGACTTGTTGGAATCCGAATGGCCACCTGCACACAGGTGCAGGGCCAGTATAAAAGATTGGCTGCCATGTTGTTTAGACACTGTGGAGTTGTAATAAAGACAAAAGTCACACTAAGTTTAGCTCGCAGTACTCAGCCTCGTGGAGTTCTTCTATACATAGGTCTTTGTCCTTCCAAACTTGTGTTCTGTCTCGAGAGAACATTTTTTTTCATTCACGGAATGTGGGCGTCGCTGGCAAGGCCAACATTTATTGCCCATTCCAAAGTGCCCTTGAGAAGGTAGTGGTAAGTCGCCTTCTTGAACCGCTGCAGTCCATGTGATGAAAGTACTCCCACAGTGCTGTAAGGGAGTTCCAGGATTTTGACCCAGCAACAATGAAGGAACAGCAATATATTTCCAAGTCAGGATGAGGTGTGACTTGGAGGTGGTGGTGTTCCCTTGCGCCTGCTGCTCTTGTCCTTCTAGGTGTTGAGGTTGCAGGTTTGGGAGGTGCTGTCGACAAAGCCTTGGTGAGTTGTTGCAGTGTATCTTGTAGATGGTACACACTGCAGCCATGGTGTGCCGGTGGTGGAGGGAGTGAATGTTTAAGGTGGTGGATGGGATGCCAGTCAAGCGGGCTGCTTTGTCCTGGGTGCTTTTGGAGCTGCACTCATCCAGGCAAGTGGACTGTATTCCATACATTCCCGACTTTGGGGAATCAGAAGGTGAGACACTCGCCGCAGAATACCCAGCCTGTGACCTGCTCTTGTAGCCACAGTATTTTAGTGGCTGGTCCAGTTAAGTTTCTGATCAATGGTGACCCCCAGGGCATTGACATGGTTATGTAACGGTGAATCATCATCATCATCACCATAGGCAGTCTCTCGGAATCGAGGAAGACTTGCTTCCAATTCTGAAGTGAGTTCTTTGGTGGCTGAACAGTCCAATACGAGAGCCACAGACTCTGTCACAGGTGGGACAGATAGTCGTTGAGGGAAGGGGTGGGTGGGACAGGTTTGCCGCACGCTCTTTCCGCTGTTTGCCATTGAGATTCGAGGTGTTCAGTGTCCTCTCGGATGCACTTCCTCCACTTAGGGCGGTCTTGGCCAGGGACTCCCAGGTGTCAGTGGGGATGTCGCACTTTATCAGGGAGAATTTGAGGGTGTCCTTGTAGCGTTTCCTCTGCCCACCTTTGGTTCATTTGCCGTGAAGGAGCTCCGAGTAGAACGCTTGCTTTGGGAGTCTCATGTCTGGCATGTGGACTATGTGGCCTGCCCAGCGGAGCTGCTCGCGTGTGGTCAGTGCTTCAATGCTGGCAATGTTAGCCTGAATGAGGACGCTGATGTTGATGCGCCTGTCCTCCCAGGGGATTTGTAGGATCTTGTGGAGACATCGTTGGTGATATTTCTCCAGCAGCTTGAGATGTCGACTGTACATGGTCCATGTCTCTGAGCCATACAGGAAGGCGAGTATTACTACAGCCCTGTAGACCAGTTTTGAGGGCCTGGTCTTAAAGCACTCTTTTCCTCAGGCGGCGGAAGGCTGGTGAAGCAATGGGGACGACAAGGATTTGAATGGAATGAAGTTAGTACGGCAGAGGCCGAATTGGCTCCAGCAAAGTTTTACTTATGGTGCATTGGCCATCATGATCAAACCCCCCCGCCCCGCACTCCTCAAAAGATTATATTGAAACTCCATGAGAATGGAAGAGAGGTTGTGTGAAGATGACATCACCATGTGTGGGAGCCGAGGGGTGTGATATCAGTGTTACAGTGATGTCAGGCACGGTATTATTGGTGCGCCTGAGCCCGGTCTGATTACAGTAACCGCGGTGCTGCCTGTGAACGTGCAGTGCGCCCTCCAAGCGCTCAGCGCCGCGGAGCTCGCTCAGTCACACCGACAGCCAGGAGCCGCAGACCGAGGACTGCTCGGCATCACACCACACGGGGCTCGGAAAGGACGCTCGCCGGCTGGTTGAAGTGAGTAGATAGCTGCCCCCGATCCCGATCCCTTCCGGGCAGCCTTGTGTCTTGTGTGTTTGGGCCCCCGGTTGAACCCGGCGGCGGGGTGAAAAGTTGCGGCGAACGGACGGACGGACATGCAAGGTGTGAGGCGCCTCCTGCAGCTCTCCTCCCGGCCCCAGCGGTAAGTTCGGGGTCCGGGGTTGTGCGGTGAGCGCGGCGCCGGCTGAGGGAGAAGGATGGCGGTGGCTCGGCCTCCTTCGTGATTCAGGTCCCCCCCCCCCCGACCCAAGGCCCGTCTTCGCGGCAGGCGCAGGTCAGCGGGATAAGCCGAGGCCTCCACCCGCCATTCGGCGGCGAAGGGTGAAGGTCATTGGGTATTCCGGGGCCCGGCAGCACCGTGTGTTGGGATGGCGGGGAGCACTCCTACTCCCCGGGCCGGGCCGACAATAAACCGCCGTTGAGGCCTTGTCCCGGAGCAGTAACGAGTCACCGGGGCAGGTTAGAGGGGGCCGGTGAGTCAGTCAGCCCCGCGGTAACTTTGAATTGGGTGTGTAACAGGTTTGAGCAGTGCTGCACCCCGGGGCAGAGAGTGAGTCATGTCCCCTCTGCATTTGATTACATTGTGTGCCCTTCACCGTGAATGGGCATTTCTTTCCAGGGGTACGACGCCCCATCGTACTCGGTGTATTTTACAGTACATTTTTCTTGTTCTTTATGATATATTTCATCGTGTGAGAGTGCACAAAACAGGCTACTCGAATGTCTGATTTTATTTAGTGAGCAGCAGAACTATGCAGACCAAGAATGGTGGTAGTCAGCGACCACAGTCGCCAACCCTCTCCCATTCAATCGTTTCTGCTTTTATTACAGCAGCAATAGGATTCAGGTGGAGCAAGGGAACAGGATGTAGTTTGGGAGATCTGTTGAAGTTTACAGCACAGTCAGAGGCCATTTAGCCCATTGTGTCTGCCAGCTCTTTGCTAGTGAAATCCAAAACCAATCCCACTGCCCTGAAGTCTCCCCACAGTTTTGATCTTTGCTTTAAATGTTTATCTACTTTTCCGTTATGATGTGATAGTCTTTGCCATAACTATTTCCTGCGGCAAAGCATTGCATACTCTCACAACTCTGCATAAAGAAATTTCTCCTAATTTTTGCCCTTGCTCTTCATGACTGTGATATATTCACAGAGCACAGCACACACAGCTTCCTAACATGGCAGGCAACTCTCTCGGAAACCTCCGGAAATCTGCCTGTTCTGTTTATTATTCACCCTGCACTTGCAGTACACAATACGTCCACATCCACAGTGTGGAGCTACAAACATTACAAGCTTACAGACATTACACTTCTCCCTCCTTAATGAAGAAGCCATCATAACAAACATCATACATAACTTTCATGTTTATACATAACACAGGATATAAACTTATTTTTTTTCCATATTTACAAATTTAACTTTACCACTTGAATTCTGTTTCGAAGAGGATACCTTTGCTCTCGGAACAAAACCTTCCAAACATGGTGTTGAATCTAATCTCATTCGAGGCTCATACTGAGGAACGTTTTCCTCCATGGAATTTCCTTGATTTTCATTTGAAGTCACTCTAACTTCAGGCTCTTTGTTTTCCTGACTCGGACTCAGACTTTCATTCTGATTCTCTCCTGGATTTGTTGCCAGTACATTGGATTTAGGATTTGCGACTGGTATATCAAAACTATCTGATGAGTCAGAAATAATTGAATTATTCCCACCTTCAACTCCTTCCATGTCTGTAGGTAAAATATGATCAATATGAACAAACCTAATCTGTCCATTATCAAACATCTTTACCAAATATGTGCGAGGACCACATATCTTCACCACTATTCGTGGTAACCACTTTAACCATTTATGGTGATGGTTCTTCACTCTCTTCTGGTTTAATTTCACACTTCTCTTTTGCTCTACCTCCATCATGATTCTTTTTCTGTTTTAATTGTGTCTCTTCTATGGACTGTGCCACATTTGGTTTTAACAACGAGAATCTGGTTCGTGGCTGTCATTTGAGAAACAACTCTGCTGGTGTTCTACCAGTAGTTGTATGAGGAGTATTTCGATATGTAATCAAAAAATTAGCCAATTTGTGATCCAATGACAACTGTCGTTTCCTTGGATTTGGATCTAACATTTGTTTTATGAGGGCACGTTTTACAATTTGTACAGTGCGTTCTGCTGCACCATTCGAAGCAGGATGGTATGGTGGAACCTTGGTATGTTTCTCACCATTTTTGCTCGTGAATTGTGCAAATTCTTCTGAACGAAATTGTGGTCCATTATCCGAAACAATTTCTTCAGGGAGACCAAATGAAGAAAATAATTTTTGTAAAATGTCCAATGTTTTACTTGTTGTTATTTTCCACATTGGAAACACCTCAACCCACTTCGAATGACTATCAATCACAGTGAACAATTGTTGTCCTTCTAACTCAGCAAAATCAATGTGGCGCCTTTGCCACACCCTGGCAGGCCATTTCCATGGCTGTAATGGTATGGATGGCAGTTGCTTGCTTACCGATTGACATGTCGTACACTGACTCACGATGTACTCTATCATTATCAAGACTTGGCCACCATAAATAACTGTGTGCAAAACTCTTGGTCAAGCACATTCCCAGATGCTGGTCATGGAGATCTCCTAATAATTTGGACCTGAATTTATTTGGTATAACCACTCTTGAACCCCACATGATACAATCTTTATTGACTGATAATTCATTCCTACGAATGAAAAATGGATGTGTATTGTTGTCTGTTACCTGGTTTGGCCATCCATTTGCAATATAACCATACACCTTTGATATCATTGGGTCACGTTTGGTTGCTCTGCCAATCTCTTCAGCTGTGACTGGCAGCTCATCAATGTATGAAAAATAAAACACTTCTTCCCTATCGAGTGTAACTTGTGATGGGGCAGGCAATCTAGACATTGCATCAGCATTACTGTGATCAGCTGATCGTCTGTATTCAATATCATATGTATATGCTGACAAAATCAAAGCCCATCCCCATCTCTGCATTCGGGCTGCAGCTAATGTTGGAACTGGGGACTTTGGATAGAGGATTGCTGTTAAGGGCTTATGGTCCGTAACGATGGTAAACTTATGACCATACAAGTATTTGTGAAACTTCTTGACCCCAAAAATTAATGCCAAAGCTTCCCTTTCAATTTGCACATAATTACTCTCACTGGCACTGAGAGTGTGTGAAGCAAAAGCAATTGGTCTCTCCTCCCCACTACTTAATCCATGAGAGATTACTGCCCCAACTCCATACGGAGAGGCATCACATGCTAGCTTAATCTCCTTAGATATGTCATAGTGAACTAACATGGTGCTCTCTCCCAATTTGCTTTTACACTCTTTGAATGCTGTATCGCATTCTTTTGACCACTTCCAATGGACCTGTTTTTTCAAAAGTTCGTACAGTGGATGTAATACTGTTGCCAAATTTGGTAGGAACTTCCCAATAGTTCAAAAGACCCAAGAATGAACGAAGTTCAGTGACATTCCTGGGAGTGGTTGCATTTCCAATTGCATCCAATTTTTCCATGGTTGGATGTAAACCATCTTTGTCTACTCTGTACCCTAAGTACTCCACTGAGTTTTTAAATAATTCACACTTTCGAGCAGACACTCGTACTCTGTGCTTCTCTAGTCTTTTGAGGACTTCATTCAATATGTTGTTATGAATTTGCCTATTTGGTGCTAAAATTAGTATGTCATCCAAATAACATACTACCCCTTCAATACCTTGCAAAATCTGGTTCATCACCCCATGAAATATGGCTGGGGCGGAAGACACTCCAAATGGTAGCCTATAAATTGATATAGGCCTAGATGAGTATTTATAGTCAAACATGACTTGGACTCCTCATCTAGTTCAAGCTGTAAGTAGGCATTTGTAAGATTCAGTTTTGAGAAGATCTGACCACCTGTCAGTATTGTGAACAAATCTTCTATATTCGGCAATGTATTGGGAACATTACCCTCTAGAACCTGGTTTACGGTTACTTTATAATCACCACGCAATCTTACCTTACCATCGGACTTGGGTACATCAACAATGGTTGTAGCCCAATTACATTGATCTATCTTACAAATAATGTTCTCAGTTTCTGGTCTTTTGAGTTCTTGCTCAATTTTCTCCTTGAATGCATATGGTACGGAACGTGGCTTGCATAAACCGATCTAGCGTCCTTCTGTACCCTGGCACACGCCTTGAAGCCTTGGATCGGACTGCCCGTTTCGTAGTACACCTTCGGATACTTCTTGATAACCTCATCCGTTGATGAAAATCTCACTTCCACAGAGAAAATCTTACTCCAATCCAGCTTCAGTGAGCGCAACCAATTTCTTCTTAGTAATGCAGGCTTGTCTCCTTTCACTACTATTAGAGGCAAGTTCTGAAATTGATCTTTATATTTCACCGGTACGGTGACACCACCTACCACAGGAATTTTCTCTCCCGAGTAGCCTCGCAGCTCTATCTTGGATTTCTTCAGTTGAAAATCACGCAATTTGTCGAGGTACAGCGACTCCGGTACTACACTCACGAATGCACCAGTGTCAATTTCCATTGGTATCTTGAATCCAGCAACACCTATGTGGATTTTGATGCTTTCCGAATCGCTGTCCGTTGACATCGTGCTCCTGATGGTGTGTAACTCTTAACATCTCGTCCTGTTGTTGTTCTTCCATGCTATGTAGTCTCTTGGGATTTCTACTCATAGCTTTGAACGCTGGACTCATAGCTTTGAAAGCTGGTTTACCCTTCAGTCAACATGCCTTCGCACGATGCCCAGTCTTTCTGCAGAAGAATCACTCTGCCTTCACGTATGGACAACTTTGAGCAATGTGTTGTCCCAGATACGACTTCGCTCTGGTAGAATTTCCAGTTTCTGAGACTTTCGGCCATGCCCGTCTTTTACTTTGAACCTGCAGGTGATTTATCTCGATTGACTGACGACCGTAATCATTATTTAATTCTTGGGAATATTGTTCGGCCATGCTCATTGACCTCGCTGTCTGACAAGCAATCTCAAAAGTCAAATCATCCATCGTCAATAACTTACTTCTGATCGCATCATTTTTCACCCCACAAACAAAAGGATCCCGTAATGCTTGGTTTTAGAAAGTTTCCAAAATTACAGTGCATCAATAGCTTTTTTAATGCTACGATGTAATCATTGATACTTTCATCAGTCTTTTGATTCATAATCCCGAAACGATAGCTTTCAGCAATTTCTAACGGTTTGGGGTCATAGTGCTGCTCCAACTTCGTTAAGCGTTGTGACCTTTGGCTTGTCAGGCACAAGCAGATTTACAAGAGTGTCATATAGTGCCGGACCTGCCTCCGATAAGAAAATCGCTTTCTTACGTTCCAACACAGCCCGGACTACATTGTGTGGAACTTCGACTATGTTATTTGCAATGAAATACAATTCTTGCTGATCCACATATGCTTTAAAACGTTCCCGGTTGTGTCTATATTCACCCAAACGTCCCCATACATCTGCCATTTTAATCTCTAGCTGTTCACACCGTGTGCTGTATTTTACCTCGGATTTTGTAGCTTTTTTTCAAAGACAGAAACTTCAAAAGTCTTCTGTCGGCTGGCTGAATCCTTCAGCTTTAAATCATCCAAAAAAATCCCATTTTCCGTCGCCAAATGTGATCTATTCACAGAGCACAGCACACACAGCTTCCTAACATGGCAGGCAGCTCTCTCGGAAGGCTCCGGAAATCTGCTGGTTCGGTTTGTTATTAACCCTGCACTTGCAGTACACAATACGTCCACATCCACAGTGTGGAGCTACAAACATTACAAGTTTACAGATAATACATTACAATGTCACTATCTTCCCAATTGTGGGGAAACGGCCTTCGTCAATTCACTCTTATCAAAACTCTTGAATGTGATTTTCAGAGCACATGTATGTGTTACACATCCTGTACAAGTTGGCAAAGATGACATTACTCTGGAATAAAACAGGTCGCAGTGCTGGTGTCCTCAACTAAATCAAAAATTTCAAGAAGAGCCAATAAGTTTTCCCTCCCCAGATTCCTAAAAAGTTTGTATCAGATAAACAATTTTACTTTGGCCACCAGCTTCCAAGCTCAGCAATATGCCCTGGCTTCGTGAATGGGAGGTAATCCCCATTTTCCTATTCAGCTGCATGGTCTGCTGCTCTATTACAGAGGACTTGGCGTGACTGTGGTAGGGACTGAACCCAGGATCACTGGCAGTTGATTTGACAAGTGGATATGGTTTGTCTGTGTGTGGTTTCCCAGAAGTGAGCTCATGCTTATCAGCAAAAGTTTAATGTGGTATGCATGCCATATCAACATTAACCCTCCACTACACCCTGTGTCACTTGTACATTTTCAGCAGGAAAAGGATAAATTGAAAGAGAAAACTGGACATTTTAGTGATCATATTTCTCTTCGGACGATTTTCGAAAACAAATATCTGCAACAGTTGATTTTGATTTTTCTTTTTTCCCCTCTTTGTTGCCTCCTCAGTGAATTAAGACTGAATTTACAGTACAATATTGGGGTCACAACGAAGTGAATCTGCTTGGTACTGACGCTGAACGTGTATAAATACACCATGAGTGTTGGTTTGAAGCAGTTTTGGCTTTGCACCGACACTGAACTTGTGTAAATAACTAAGTTGTAGTGTGAATATACCTTAAGAAATTGCAATCTGAATCTGAAGTCACTGCCTGCCTCTCCTTTTAGTAAATTTTGTAAAATTCATATGCCTTTTTAAATATAGCAATTTCACATTACTGGGGCCACAGAAAATAATTATTCCTCGCTGTATCATTTCTAAATGAAGGACCACATCTGGGGATTTTGCAGTGGTTCAAGAATGTGGTCCTCCACCATCACCTCGAGGGTAACTAGGGATGGGCAATAAATGCCGGCCTTGCCAGCAATGCCCACATACCAAGAATTTTTTTTTTTAATTGCATCAATTAGGGTACTAAGCACATATTTCCAACTGCCTTGTGATTTTATTGAGCACCCCTGACTAATGTTGACAGCTTCCCTAAAGTTATCTCAGTCTTGCACCTTATTCCTAATTAGGACAGTTATGTCAGTATAGCACCTTAGTCCTAATGAGGACAGTTTTGAATTTTATTCTTGCTGAGAATGTTATTAGTTCTCAGCTTCTGTTGAAGTTATACAAAAGTAAAATACAGCAGATGCTGCCAAACTGGTCAAGATCAGGTAAGATCAGGTAAGATCAGCATTGACTGGAAATCAGATCTGTGAACTTGAAATTTGTAGAGTTAAGTTACATGTTGCCTTTACAAACTTGAGGCATTGGGAGAATTCCAGCTCATACTGTCTGATTTGGATTCCTTCCATCTTTAGGACTTTGAAAACACAAACTAGTTGGCACTTAAAATCATTGCATTAGTGAACCATTTCTTGGTTGAGACTGACCTTTCATTATTGCAATGTATAGCTTGATATTTGTCTCAGATTGATTTGTCATTTCAGAAAGGCTTTCTTAGAATAAAAGGTTTTGGCTGGAATTTAATACAAATTGTCCAATAATCTGTCTCCAGCTGATGGAGCTTTCAATTTGAGATGCTATTCATGATTTATACATAAGTTTGTGTTTCTGCCAATACTTTTTCTGCAGCTAAAGTACAGTAATTCAGTATATTTACTGAACTATCTCTTATTTGCAGCCTGCAGCCAACAAGAAACCTGAGAATGAATAACGCTGCCGTCAAGAGAATAGTGACCAATATTGTGAAATCTCCTGAGGATAAACGCGAATATCGTGGGTTAGAACTCTCCAATGGCATTCATGCGTTACTTATCCATGATCCGACTACTGACAAGTCCTCTGCAGCCCTGGATGTTCACATTGGTATTAAGAGTTATATATCCTGTCTTAATTTCAACTTAAACATTAATGGTTCACCTGTGTGCTTGCTACCATGCTAAACATGAATTCTTTCTGTAAAACTGCTCCGTTCAGTAAACGAGCCACATTCATGGTCATGACTGCTATTCAGTTTATAATTATTAACCCATTTGGGATTGTTGCTTTTGGAGCAGCTCAAAAAGAATGCACATCTATGTATAATATTACCATATCCCTCAAACTGAGCCAAACAGATGTGCTGTATACTGTTACCTGGAATAGGTATGACACGTTTTAGTTAACAGAAAATTCAAAGGTTATATCCTGTGCAATCGTTAACATAATTTTAACTCGTTAAAGAAATTATCATCACAGGTTTGCCTGAACTTGAAGGCCCTCATACGTGATGCTGCGGGGTGATGAAAAACGTTAACCGTTTTGACTCTGTTATATTATTTGGTAGGGATTGTCACATGCAGTTAATTGGTTCCACTTTCAAAGTTTTAATTTTTTTCCCCAGTCCTCTTTTGCTGAAGATGCAAACTCTAATTTAATGGGTCCTGACATTCCTCTGGTATCATGTGCTGTCAGATATCCAGTCTTGGTTGAGCTACAATTTCTTCAAGTTAAACAACGGGAAAACCAAAGCCATCACCTTTGGCCCTAGCCAAAGGCTCCGTACCTTTCCCACCGATTCAGTCACCCTCCCCGGCCACTTTCTCAGGTTGAACTATATATACTGTTTGCAACCTTGGCGCCGATTTGACCTGGAGCTGTGCTTTGGAATCGATATCTTGCTTTGCAATGACCTCTGACTTTTAGCTTTGTGGCGTTACATGTCTCGGCCTCTGCCTCAGCTATCTGCAGCTATCCCTGTGTGTCTCTCGCGAGCGCGCGCGCTCCCTGTGTCTTGCGCGCCCACTCTGCCCCTCGCGCCCTCTCGCTGTGAGGAGGATGCTAAGAGGCTGCAGGGGGACTTGAACAGGTTAGGTGAATGGGTAAATGCATGGCAGATGCAGTATAATGTGGATAAATGTGAGGTTATCCACTTTGGTGGCAAAAACAGGAAGGCAGATTATTATCTGAATGGTGACAGATTAGTAAAAGGGGAGGTGCAAAGAGACCTGGGTGTCATGGTACATCAGTCATTGAAGGTAGGCATGCAGGTACAGAAGGTGGTGAAGAAAGCAAATGGTATGCTGGCCTTCATAGTGATGGGATTTGAGTATAGGAGCAAGGAGGTCTTACTGCAGTTGTACAGGGCCTTGGTGAGACCACACCTTGAGTATTGTGTGCAGTTTTGGTCTCCTAATCTGAGGAAGGACGTTCTTGCTATTGAGGGAGTGCAGCGAAGGTTCATCAGACTAATTCCAGGGATGGTAGGACTGACATATGAGGAAAGACTGGATCGGCTATACTTATACTCTCTGGAATTTAGAAGAATGAGAGGGGATCTCATAGAAACTTATAAAATTCTGACGGGACTGGACAGGTTAGATGCAGGAAGAACGTTCTTGATGTTGGGGAAGTCCAGAACCAGGGGTCACAGTGTAAAGATAAGGGGTAAGCTATTTTAGGACCAAGATGAGGAGAAACTTTTTCACTCTGAGTTGTGAACCTGTGGAATTCTCTGCCACAGAAAGTTGTTGAGTCCAGTTCGTTGGACGTATTCAAAAGAGAGTTAGATGTGGCCCTTACGGCTAAAGGGATCATGGGGTATGGAGAGAAAGCAGGGGTGGGGTACTGAGGTTGCATGATCAGCCATGATCATATTGAATGGTGGTGCAGGATTGAAGGGCCGAATGGTCTGCTGCTGCACCTATTTCCTATGTTTCTATGGGCCCAAGTTTCCACACGATAAAAAATGGGCGCCCCTCCGAGCTGGGCGCCCGTTTTTCGCGCCTAAAACGGTGCCGGAAAAAAAACGCCCAATTCTGGAGCGCTTTGCAGCTCCTTGTCTATTTGGCGTGGCGCCCAGGGGGGCGGAGCCTACACTCGTGCCGATTTTGTAAGTGGGAGGGGGCGGGTACCATTTAAATTAGTTTTTTTCCTGCCGGCAACGCTGTGCGTGCGCGTTGGAGCGTTCGCGCAGTGTGAAGGAAACATTGGCACGTGGCCATTTTTGTAGTTCTTTGTAGCTGTTTAATTTTTGAACATTTTTTAATAAAAGCACATTGCCATCAGCACTGAGGCTTCTTGCAGCCTTCTCACTGTCTCCTCCCCACCCCCCCCCCCCCCCCGCGGGAACGAACGGGTGCCTCAACTTGTGAGGCTGACTGCAGCATTCTCCATGGCTGAAGCACTTTCACACAGGTAGGAAGATGGTTTATTTAATCTTTTCTTTGCTTATAAATGTTTATTCAGGTTGGATTTATTTGTATAATATTTGTAGAAGTATAAATAAGGATTTATTGTAGTATTTAATGGCTTCCCTTCCCCCCCTCCCCCCCCCACCTCGTTCTGGACGCCTAATTTGTAACCTGCGCCTGATTTTTTTTTAATGTGTAGAACAGGTTTTTTCAGTTCTACAAAAATCTTCACTTGCTCCATTCTAAGTTAGTTTGGAGTACGTTTTCACTGTGGAAACTTTGAAATCAGGCGTCAGTGGCCGGACACGCCCCCTTTTGGAGAAAAAATTCTGTTCCAAAGTAGAACTGTTCTACCTGACTAGAACCGCAGAAAGAAAAACGTGGAGAATTGCGATTTCTAAGATAGTCCGTTCTCCACCAGTTGCTCCTAAAAATCAGGTGCAAATCATGTGGAAACTTGGGCCCTATATGTGCACTTTCAAAAAAATCAAGAGCAGGAATAGTTTTTGACATTTTTTCCCTTTTTTTCCTCCCTCCCAACATCTCTAGTGATGACTGAAATCAGATGGTAACTTTTCTAATTTCTTGCAACAGTTGGTTGAATTTAAAAATAATTTGCCTTTAAATTAGAGATGCTATACAAATACACTAATGTATTGAAGAATAAATTGGAAGCTATTTAGGTTACTCTCTTTTCATTTCAGTGTGATAAATAACAGCTGCGGTGAGAAAGCTAATAGAATAAAGCAAATCAAAATGATTTGTGAATATTATGATAAAACTTGATACTTATTCAGTGGTTACATTTTAAAATGGAATGTTATTTGCTCAGGAAATATGTGACTAGTTGTGAATCTTACCATTTCGATGTGCTACTGTTTTTAGGCCGAACTTTCGGGGCTTACGGGTACATCGATAAGGGGGGGGCGGGCGTTGCACGAGGATTCGTGGCGCAAAAACGCCAGTTTTGCCAAATTTAGGGCCCAAGTTTCGGCCTCAGTTGCTCCTGATTTTTTGGAGCAACTGGTGTAGAACAGAGTATCTTAGAAATTCAAATTCTCGGCATTTAGTTTGCTCCAGTTCTAGTCAGTTAGAACAGTTTCACTTTGGAACAGAATTTTTTTTTCAAAAGGGGACGTGTCCGGCCACTTACGCCTGATTTCAAAGTATCGGCAGTGAAAACTTACTCCAAACTAACTTAGAATGGAGTAAGTGAATATTTTTGTACGCTCGAAAAAACCTTGTCTACACTTTAGAAAATCAGGCGAAGGTTACAAATTAGGCGTAGGGAACGAGGTGGGGGGGAAGGGAAGTCATTAAATTCTACAATCAAGCCTTAGTTATACTTGTACAAATATTATACAAATAAATCCAACCTGAATAAAAATGTATAAAGCAAAGAAAAGATTAAATAAACCATGTTTCTACCTGTGTGAAACAGCAGCAGCCTTTGAGCTGCTGTGCTTCAGGCAGGTCTTTCATGTTGGAGACAGGCAGGGGTGTGGCGTCAGTGTCTCGACAGCAGCCCCAACAGCGGCAGCAAGCAGCCTTCGAGCTGAGCTGCTGTGCTGCAGGCAGGCCTTCATTCTGTTAGTGGCTGGCCGGCAGCCGAAGGATCAACACCAGACGCACGCAGCTTTTCAAGGGGGTTGAGGCCATTCGGCCATGGGATAGGAGCGGCGTCAGTGGGTGGCCGGCAGCCGAAGGATCAACACCAGACGCACGCAGCTTTTCAAGGAGGTTGAGGCCATTCGGCCATGGGATAGGAGCGGCGTCAGTGGGTGGCCGGCAGCCGAAGGATCAACACCAGACGCACGCAGCTTTTCAAGGGGGTTGAGGCCATTCGGCCATGCTTCAGGGGCGGCGTCAGTGGCTCGACGGCAGCCGAGTCCTTTTAAAAATGGCCGAGTGCCAATGTTTGTTTGACACTGCGCGCGCGCTCCAATGTGCACGCGCAGGGTTGCCGGCACCACGTTGGCTCATTTAAATTGGACCCGCCCCCCCACTACTTACAGAATCGGTGCGAGTGTTTGGCTCCGCCCTCCGCTGTGAAGAGCTCACCGCGCCAAGCTGAGATCGAGCTCCGAGGAGCCGGAGAATATCGAAGTTTTTTTCTAGCGCACTTTTAGGCGCGAAGAACAGGCGTCCAGCTCGGAGGTGCGTCGTTTTCGGCACGGGCCGAAACTTGGGGCCTTAGTCCAGGAGAGGGAGTGCTGCAAGAGAGGTCTTGGGAGGGGGAAAAAAATTCAAAAAAACATTCAAAATATATTTACAAGACACTTATCTATTGAATCACTGAAAAAAAACCTATAAACTTTTAACTTGCCTTTTTTGCAGGTTTTTATACTTACCGCTGCTGGCAGAGCTGCACTGACAGGTTTGACCTGTTGGTATTCTGGATGTAGCGTACGGGTCAGGAGAGAGCCGAAAGTCCGACGGTAACGCAGTCCGCGACATTGCATGTCGGCACACCTCTCCCCGGCGGTACTCCCCATCGCCGCTGCAAACAACGAGCCGAGGATCCCGCCCGGATTTTTGCCACGGAGGGTCAAATCGTGCCAAAAACCTGGTTGCAAACTTCTCAAAAATCCAGCCCATACTTTTTTTTGTCTAGGGAAGCTATTTTTTGGGGGGAGGGGAAATTAAACCCCCCATAACTTGAGTACAGAGTACTCTTATTTTGAAGTTACTTAATTGGATTTAAAAAAACAGTAATCACCATCTATGCTGTTTTATTTAAACTAATTCATCTAGCTGATTAATTTGTTTTTTTCCTACTAAAAGCACTTTTGAATTAACAGGAGAGTGCTGTTTGTATTGCTGCAAATCAGCAATTCATGTCTAGCATTATTAAAATTTGCAATTATACAATTTAAAAAAAACATTTTTGTAAGACGACCCAGCAACATTGTTCCATATGTACTTTTGCTGTTGTATGTTTTTAAAATGCTATCACTTACAATTGTTTTTTGCATGGCATAAGGGAAAATGTTCAGCATTAGGCACAGTATTCAGTTGACCCTGCAGTCTTACATTTTACCTCCCTTTTTGGTTTTCAGGCTCTTTGGCAGATCCCAAAGACATACCTGGCCTGGCCCACTTCTGTGAACATATGCTTTTCTTAGGGACTGAGAAGTATCCGAAGGAGAATGAGTACAGTCAGTTCCTCAGTGAACATGCTGGGAGCTCAAATGCATTCACCAGTGGAGAACATACCAACTACTATTTTGATGTATCAAATGAGCATTTGGAGGGTGCCTTGAACCGGTAAATAATGACTTCTTATAGTTTGTTTAACGTTTCTTTCTTCATTATTGCCAAGTATCTTGTGCCAGGTTCTTCTCTCTGATCTATGCCCTCACCACCCCCTTAGATGAGGAATTCCAATATGGTGCTACTCTTCAGATAGTGTCTTGGTTGAGAAATGGGGCAGTTCATTTTAGTGTGTTTGGTTCGGGAAACTTGCCAGTTGGTGAATTGATGTATTTATTTTGTATTCACATTTTGACAAGGTTTGAATAATTTCTGCAGCCTTAACTTTCAACACTTTTGCAGAGGGATTTTGTACATTTTGAGACCTTTGTACTTCTGTTTCTCCTGACTCCCCCTCTTGTTTGTAACTGTTCTTAGAAAGTAATTCACTTTCTGTGCTACAATTTAAGATGCAAGAGAGCTTAAAAGAGGAGCTCTATTCACTTGGAGGCTCCCCAGTACAGCTTGCTATGTACATTTACATTTATTAACTTTGTTTTGTGTTGCAAACTTAGATTTAGTTTCATACATGTTGTTATGGTGAGAAATGTTATGTTCTTTGTGTCCAAAATGTTATATCAAGTATTTCCTGGTTACAGAGTTAGATTACCACTTGTTCATAGTCAATGGGTGGAAAATCTAGCCCATGGAACATTGCTGCCTATGGATCCTACTCCATTCCAGTAATTACCTTTTGTCCTAATCTCCATTAATACAGAATCATTGAGATCTCATGCAATAATTGCATCCAAGCCAATTTATTTTTGGAATGTTGCCATCAATTAATTGAATAAGCGCTCATCCTGTCAATCTGAGATAGATGTGGTGGAAAGGCATTGTTCCAATTCATTGTACAGTTCTGTTCTTTCCCACCCCATATCCTTGCCAGTTACATACAATATACAAAAATGTACGAATTGAGCAAGTACCATTTATGTGAACTTCATTAGTAAATAGTCTTCTGCTTCAGTATTGATGACATTTTAATGTTATATAATGCTTTAGGCACACCTCAATGGAGCCCTCTTTAAAACAACTATAGTCATCATCATAGGCAGTCCCTCGGATCGAGGAGGACTTGCTTCCACTCCCAAAGTGAGTTCTTTGATGGCTGAACAGTCCGATACGAGAGCCACAGACCCTGTTACAGGTGGGACAGACATTTGTCGGGTGAAGGGGGTGGGAGGGCTGGTTTGCCGCACGCTCCTTCCGCTGCCTACTCCTGGCCTCTTCATGCTCCTTGCGTCGAGACTCAAAGAGCTCCACTCCCTCCTGGCTGGACTTTCTCCACCTCGGGCGGTCTGCGGCCAAGGTCTCCCAGGTGTCAGTGGTGATGTCGCACTTTACCAGGGAGGCTTTGAGGGTGTCCTTATAACGTTTCCGCTGTCCTCCTTTGGCTCGTTTACCATGAAGAAGCTCTGCATAAAGCATTTGCTTCGGGAGTCTCGTATCTGGCATGCGTACTGTGTGGCCTGCCCAGCGAAGCTGATCGAGTGTGGTCAGTGCTTCAATACTGGGGATGTTGGTTCGCCTGTCCTCCCAGGAGATTTGCAGGATCTTGTGGAGACATCGTTGGTATATATCTCCAGCGACTTGAGATGCCTTCTGTACATCGTCCATGCCTCAGACCCATACAGGAGGGCGGGTATTACTACAGCCCTGAAGACCATGAGTTTGGTGGTAGATTTGAGGGCCTGGTCTTCAAACACACTTCCTCAGGCGGCCGAAGGCTGCGCTGGCGTCCTGGAGGCGCTGCTGAATCTCCGCATCAGTGTCTGCCTTTGTTGATAAGAGGCTCCCGAGATATGGGAAATGGTCCATGTTGTCCAGTGCGATGTGAATGTACATTCCCAGGCCCAGGCTAGTGAACTTGCATCTCGCCTGGGCGTCTGGGGGAGATGTGGAGTAATTTTATACATAACTGAGAGAAAAGCACAGGAGTGAGTGCAAGTTAGCCTACTGTTTTACACTTCCTGTTGCCTTAGTAAGCAGCATTCCAGTGTCAAGTGGGGAAAGTGTAACACAAAATAAAATTTGACGGTTAGTCTATTGGAAATTAATTTCTGATGGAGTCTATAATCCTGTTATGCATTTGAAGTTTGGAACTATTGTTCCTGTGCTCTAATAATAATCCTTGAAGCTGTACTGTATCAACTTTTTTTTAAAATCTAGGTTTGCCCAGTTTTTCCTCTGTCCTTTGTTTGATGCCAGCTGTAAAGATCGAGAAGTCAATGCTGTTGACTCCGAGCACGAGAAAAATCTAATGAATGATGCTTGGAGACTGTTCCAGTTGGAGAAATCTACAGGCAACCCAGAACATCGATTTAATTCATTTGGAACAGGTTAGTGTTTCGTGTTGATTTATTAATCCTATCTCATTACATAGTCGTCATCAAGATCATAGGCCATCGGAATCAAGGAAGACTTGCTTCCACTCCTGAAGTGAATTCTTTGGTGGCTGAACAGTCCAATACGAGAGCCACAGACTCTGTCGCAGGTGGGACAGACAGTCATTGAGGAAAGGGATGGGTGGGACTGGTTTGTTGCACGCTCCTTCCTCTGCACGTTCTTGCCTTGAGACTCGGAAATGCTCAATGCCCTCCCGGTTGCACTTTCTACGCTCTTTGGCCATGGACTCCCAGGTGTCAGTGGTGATGTCGCACTTTCTCAGGGAGGCTTTGAGAGTGTCCTTGTAATGTCTCCGCTGCCCACCTTTGGCTCATTTGCCGTGAAGGAGCTCCGCATAGAGCAGTTGCTTTGGGAGTCTCGTGTCTGGCATGCCTAGCGAAGCTGATCGAGTGTGGTCAGCGCTTCAGTGCTGGGGGGATGTAGCCTGGACGAGGACACTGATGTTGATGCGCCTGTCCTCCCAGGGGATTTGCAAGATCTTGCGGAGACATAGTTGGTGATATACCGCCAGCAACTAGATGTGTCTTCTGTACCTTGTCCATGCCTCTGATCCATACAGGAGGGCGGGTATTACTACAACCCTGTGGACCATGAGCTTGGTGGTAGATTTGAGGGGCTGGTCTTCGAACACACTTTTCCTGAGGCGGCCGAAGGCACTGGAGGCCATGTTGAATCTCCGCATCAATGTCTGCTTTTGTTGACATGAGGCTCCCAAGGTATGGGAAATGGTCCATGTTGTCAAGGGCCGTGGATCTTGTGACTGGGGGCAGTGCTGTGCGGCGAGGACAGGCTGGTGGAGGACCCTTATCTTACGGATGTTTAACGTAAGGCCCATGCTTTCATATGCCTCAGTAAATATATCGACTATATCCTGGAATTCAGCCTCAGAATATGCGCAGACGCAGGCGTTGTCCACGTACTGTAGCTCACTGACAGAGGTTGGGGTGATCTTGGACCTGGCCTGGCGGTGGCATAGGTTAAACAGCTCCCCATTGGTTCAGTAGTTTAGTTCCACTCCAGTGGGGAACTTGTTGACTGTGAGGAAAACTCTAGCGATGACTTTCCCAGTGGCTGATAGCAGGGAGATTCCTCTGTAGTTGCCGCAGTCGGACTTGTCCCCTTTCTTAAAGATGGTCACGATCACTGCATCTCTGAGATTTGGCATGCTCTCCTCCCTCGGGATTGGGAGAGATGAGGTCATGTATCCACGCCAATAGTGCCTCTCCGCCATACTTTAGCGCCTCAGCAGGGATTCCATCCGCTCCCGTAGCCTTGTTCTTGTGCTTGTTTTTTTTTTATGGTTTTCCCTACCTTGTGCAACGATGGGGTTTCACGGAAGGTCGCATGCTGCGGGATGGAGTCGAGAACACTCGAGTCAAAGGCAGAGTCTCAATTGAGGAGATCTTCGAAGTGCTCCTTCCAGCGGGCTCTGACAGCTTAGGTGTCCTTGATGACTGTTTCCCCGTTCTTGGCCAGCAGTGGGGTGGGGCCTTGGGAGTTTGGACCGTAGGTAGCCTTGACTACCATGAAGAATTCTCGCATATCGTGGCTGTCGGCCAGTTGTTGTATCGCCTATGCTTTCTCCATCCACCACCTGTTCTTTAGGTCCCGAGTGTTTGGTTGGACCTCAGCCGTGAGTCGTCTGTGATGCTGCTTTGTTGCTTGAGGCTCAGAAATGCTCTGCACTTGCGATCTGTTCGTTCTTGGATCTCCTGATCATTTTCATCAAATCAGTCCTGATGTTTTCTGGTTGAGTGACCAAATGTCTCTTCACAGGCACTGGTTATGGAGGCCTGGAGGGCAGACCAAGCGCTGTGGGCATTCAGCATCTCCGGGTCATCAAGGCATGCCAGGTTAGCTCTCAAGCGCTGGCTGTATAGAGCTCTCTTAGCTGGGTCGTTAAGTGCCCTGGCATTGACTTTTTTGCGGCACTGCTTCTGCTGTCCCCTCTGCTTTGGGGCTATGTTAATGTCGATGATGGATCGGATTAGGCGGTGGTCCGTCCAGCAGTCGTCGGCTCCTGTCCTGGCTCGGATGATGACCTAGTCGAGTAGGTGCCAGTATTTGGGCGAGGATGTTGCCATGATGCCTTGTATTTGTTCCTCTGGCAGAACAGGGTGTTGGTGATGAGTTCATATTCTAGACATTTTGTCAGGAGTAGGGTACCGCTGGAGTTGGCTTTCCCTACCCCCTCTGCCAATCACGCCTCCCCAGAGAGCTGTTGTGTCTTTGCCGACCCTGGCGTTGAAGTCACCTCGGAGGATCAATTTGTCGCCTGCGAGAACGTGGGACAGGGATGTTTCGAGGTTGGAATAAAAACCCTCTTTGGTCTCATCCATTGCATTGAGTGCAGGGACGTATGCACTGATGACTGACGCATTGGTTCCAGGATAGGGTGAGTCGGAGAGTCTTGAGGCGTTCGTTAGCCCCGCAGTGGGGGTCTTTGAGATGGTCGACCCAGCTCATTTTTGATGACAAAGCTGATTCCGTGAAGGTGGCATTCTTCCTCTGGTTTTCCTTTCTAGAAAAAGGTGTAACCTCCACCTTGTTCCTTGAGCTGGCCTTCCCCTGCCCACTGGGTCTCTCTTAGGGCGGCGATGTCGATGTCAAAGCGTCTAAGTTCCTGGGCGACTATGGCAATGTGGTGTTGGGGTGGCCGCTGCACATCGGCTACCACAAGGGCTTGACAGAGCTCGGTCTTGGTCCAGTGGCAAGGAGGTCCAAGACAACTGGAGACCAGGCACTGCTGTATAGGCCTAACTGCCCACGGTGAGATGTTAACTGCAAGCTCAGCGCTGAGTAGCGCCCTTGATGGTAGATGGCCCGAGGCTTGGTTGGGGGGCAGGCATTAGGAAGGTGAGTTGTCCGCTGGAGTTCCATGGGATGTTTTAAAATTTTCTTCCAAAGTTATTTAAAAGTTTCTCCGCAGGTTTCAAAAGAAAAATTCTCCAAGTTGTTTAGAAGTTTAAACATTTTCCCAACTTGTTTAAACAGTTTCTCAAGTTGATTAAAAGTTTAAAAGTAGATTAAAAGTTAATTAAAAGTTGATTTAAAAGTCTAAAATGTAAGTCAGTAGTCTGCAACCCAGTCAATGTTCACCGCTAACTACCTCGGGCAGATACAGCCTGTCGTTGGGCCGGGCCCTCTGGCCGAAGGGACCTGGAGTGTGAGGCTGGGTCAGACCAGCTAGCTGAAGAACCCAGAGTGCATCGTTGACCCGGACTGGCTGGCTGAAGGGACCTGGAGTGCGTCGTTGGGTCAGGCCCTCTGGCCGTAGGGACCTGGAGTGCGAGGCTGGGCTGGACCCTCCAGCCGAAGGGACCTGGAGTGCGAGGCTGGGTCAGACCGGCTAGCTGAAGGGACCTGGAGTGTGTCATTGGGCCGGGCCCTCTGGCCGAAGGGACCTGGAGTGTGTTGTTGGGTCAGGCCCTCCGACCGAAGGGACCTGGAGTGCGTCGTTGGGCCGGGCCGGCTGGCCGAAGGGACCTGGAGTGCGTCGTCGGGCCGGAGGAGCAGTACTGAGGGAGCAGTAGCAAGGGCAATAGTGAAGCAGTGCAGAGAGGTAGCTGGTAGAAGAGCTTGTCAGCCAGTCAGCTCAGCCCAACAACGCACTCTGGGTCCCATTACACAGTACCAGATCTAAGATGGCCTGTTCCCTGGTTGGTTCCGCAATGTAGTGCCCAAGGAAACTATCAAGGAAACACTCTATGAACTCTTCCTCAAGGCTGTCTTGGACAATTTGGTTTGTCCAATCAATATGAAGATTAAAATCGCCCATGATTCTTGCTGTTCCTTTTTTTTTTACACGCCTCCATTATTTCTTGATTTATACTCTGTCCAACAGTATAGCTGCTGTTGGGGGTGGAGGGGGGGGGGGCCTATAGACTACGCCCATCACTGACTTCTTCCCCCTTATTATTCCTTATCTCCATCCAAACTGATTCTACATCTTGATCGTCTGAGCCAATATCCTTTCTCATTATTGCACTGATCTCATCCTTTGTTAACAGAGCTATCCCACCTGCTTTTCCTTTCTGTCTATCCTTCCGAATTGTCAAATACCCCAGAATATTTAGTTCCCAGCCTTGGTCACCTTGCAACCACGTCTCTGTAATGGCTATCAGATCATAACCATTTGTATCTATTTGTGCCTTCAACTCATCTATTTTGTTACGAATGCTGCGTGCATTCAGATAAAGAGCTTTTAATTTTGTTTTTTTACCATTTTTCCCTGCTTTGACCCCACTTTCTGTTAGCTGATCTGCTCTGCAGTGGTCTTGCATAAATGTCGCTGCACTTGGAAATGGAAAATAAACCAGGGTTCCACTTCATCATTCCTCAATTATTATTGTGTGAAATATATGTGTGTATGTTGGCTGAGGACAACATATGGCTCAAATGTGATGCCATCTGGATACATAGCATGCTAAAGTTCACTGCCACAGGTGAAGAATGGCCACTTGGATAATAAGTTTTGCAGAGGTCTTTCCAAAGCTTTAGCTTTGTGTGGGACTAGTCACACTGGACCCAAATTTCCCCAGGAGTTGCTCCGTTTTTTTTTGGAGCAACTTGATCTTTCTGGAGTATCTTTTTAGTTGCAATTCTGGCTATTTAATTTGCGCCAGTGTAAGTGAGTTAGTTCGTTTTTTTTTTAAAGTTTAATTTTTTTTTTCAAAAGAGGGTGTTCCCAGCTACATATGTCTGTTTTGGCCATTTTAAGTGAGTTTGGCCAGCAAATAGTTGCTCCAAACTAACTTAGGCCAGCGTATGTTGCCACTTCTGTCCGCACAGAAAAATCTTACCTCAAGTTAAGGAATCGGCGCAGGTAACTATATTTAAAGCATCACCAAGCACCAAACAAAGCACAAAAAGTAATAAGCATTCAATAAAAAACATAAAGAACTGAGTAAATCCTACCTTCAACTAAACTCGGCAGCGGCTGGCTGCGCGGGAGTTCCCTCGGCCTGGAGAAAGGTGCGAGAGAACGCGGCATCTGAACGGCGGGGGGGGGGGGGAGGGAGGAGGAGGGAGGAGGGGGGAGAAGGCTCAACGCAGCGGGTGAGTGGGTGGTGAACGCGGCATCTTAACGGGGGGGGAGGAGGGGGGGGAGAGAGAGAGAGATCCACAGCCCCCCCCCCGCCGGATCAAAACTCTTTCCACTCCCCTCCCCTCGATCAAAACTCTTCCCCCACACCAACCTGTCCCTTGTAGCCCTCAGCGCGGGAAGGGCAGCGGCCGGCCAGTGTGGCAAGCCACTTGGCCCGGGATAGGGACGGCGAGCGTCGGCCCCTCCCACACAGCCTGCATCTCTCACACTCGGATTCTGGAGGCTAGGAGCTACTGCGCATGTGCGCACGCTCTAGCACGCATGTTTTGAGGTCCCGGCACTATTTTCTGACCCCGAATCCAGTTGCCACGCTACGCCACCATGGAGGAGAGGCTGGGGAGCAGCCAAACATGGTCCGAAGATTTTTGGCGCCCTTGGTGTTCTACAAAAGCGGCGCACCTCTGGTGAGTGTGCCAGAAATCTGTACTGGCCAAATTTGGGCCTACTGTCCTGTTAATTTTAACACTGTTCTTGCTGTTTAGTTATCCAGAAGTAGGCACATTTTCAATATGTTGTTGACTTGACAGCTGACATAATGTGCAAAGAGTCACACTTTAGAACCGGGAACCCATTTTCAATCAGATGTTTACATTGCTATATTCATACATCAGTGTCTTTTCCTGAATGTATAAACTTATTGCTGATAGTTTTGCAATCCACGCTCTAAATTATTAAGATGACTGTTCAAACTCGTGCTTTGTGTTTAAGTATACATATTGTCCTGTTCAATTGATGCATCTAAATATGCTGTTCCTGCCTGGGAAATATATATACTGCCAGGCTAGCAAAGTAATTCTGTGTAAAATATTATGATGCATATGGATATTTTTAATTTACCTTGGGTAGTTAGGGTCCTATAAACTTTGACACTTTCTTGATGCAGTATTTCAAATTACCATTCAGTTAGTGCATCAGTAATCCGCTGAAAACAGCAAAGTAGATATATTTACTAGTGATACACTTTAACTTGAATTGTTACAACAATTAACAGCTGAACTTGACCTCGAAGTGATTTATTCTGATGTAAGCTTGTTGAAGACTGTAATGCTGAAACCCGGAATGAATCATGTTTTGTGCTATAACTTTAAATTTGAGCACAGTATATGAATCCTAAAGCTATGTACTGTACACTTCAGAATAATTTACTAAATTTGTTTCATTCACAGCTCTTAACATTTTGACTGAAGCACCTGAGTGGCTTTGTGAAAATACTGTATTAGCAATAAACGCTGGTGGATTGATATGGAACTGTATGTGTGTGACATGATCTGCTTTCCGTGCATCAAGGATCAATCATATTGGCTGCTAAATCCTCCATTATAATCAGTTCACCAGCTGCATGATCAAATCATCTTGAAACTAAAAAAAAAACAGCTCAGCTACCGCAAAGCGAAACTCTTGTGCATTGTAAAATTTGCACCTCGCGACCATTTGCATTCTGCTGCCAACATTTGAAGATTAAGCCAGCTGTTCTTGTGTTTCAAATTTAATTGACTGAACCGTAATTCAGATCTAAATTAGTAGCACCTCATTTACAGTCTTCACCACACGCTCATTGGCCCGTGCCTTAGCCCTGTTAGTGTGTGTTTTGATTCCAGTTCATTTGTAATTGTCACGACTCTCATCTCAGAAAAGGAGGAAGAAATGCAGTTTAAAATATACAAGGCTCTCGATCAGTGCCCTCTATTCTAGTGAGTCTTTTTTTGCAATGGATGCACTCTCTTCCTCAGCTGTTTACGGTTGGTGTGATGCGATTTAATTCAGAGTGGCACTTCCACTGTGAGTCTGAGCACACGTGGCTTCCATGCTGACAAAACTGCACATTTAAAAAGGGTTTACAAGATTTGAAAGAAATCATTGAAAATCGAGAAAAACAGAAAGTGAATAAATGAGTCATTAGATTTAAGAACAAAATGGAAACTGAATGGCAAAAACCGTTGAAACATTATTGGAGTATAGGTAATATAGCATACATTGCTTTACATTGACTTCTGAAAATAGTGTCCTTGAAGAATGTCTTGAGGGGCATATGTAAAAAGTGGTGGGCTTGCAGCTGTACTCTATTATAGAGCATTACAGTTTCTCCCGAATTAAAATAGCCACACTTTGTTTTAAATTAATTTATTTAAAAAAAAATTCAGGTAGTGAGCAATAGTGATTACTTTTGAACAAAACTCATTGGGGATGAATTCGTGGCTCCTATGTGTGTGTGTACGAGGTGTGCACGTGCCCGTAGGGACTGCACAAGTTCCGGGTTTAGGCATGCACCGAAACCCAGAACGATCGCACGCATCCGAAAGTAAAGTGCCTCCGCGGGCAGAAAGTTGGTCTAGACTTGACTCTTCCAATGCTGCTTGGCCAGCCTCCCATCTTGCACCCTACAAAAACTTGAGCTCATCCAAAACTCTGTTGCCTGTATCCTAACTTGCATCAAGTCCCTTTCACCCATCACGTCTGTGCTTGCTGATCTCCATTGGCCCCATGTCTAGCAAGACCTCAATTTTAAAATTCTCATCCTTGTTTTCAAATCGTTCCATGGCCACCTCTGGCCCTACAAGCCTTTGAAATCTCTGCATGTCCAATTCTGGCTTCTTGTGCATTCCTGATTTTAATCATTCCACCCTTGCGGTTGTGCTTAGGTCCTAAGTTCTGGAATTCCCTCCCTAAATTTCTTCGTCTCTTTATCTCTCCTCCTTTTAAAGGTGCTGTATATCAAATCCTACCACGAGGGCTAGGGGAATTAACACGCAGTTAATTTAATAAATCTGGAATTAAAAAGCTAGTATCCGTAATGGTGACCATGAAACTACTGGATTGTCGTAAAAACCCAACTGGTTTACTAATGTCCTTTAGGGAAGGAAACCTGCCGTCCTTACCTGGTCTGGCCTATATGTGACTCTAGACCCACAGCAATGTAGTTGACTCTTAACTGCCCTCTGAAATGGCCTAGCAAGCCACTCTGTTGTACCAAACCGCAATGACAGTCAGCACTGTGGGAATACCTTCACCACAAGGACTGCAACGGTTCAAGAACGCGGCTCATCTTCTCAAGGGCAATTAGGGAAATAAATGCCAGTGTTGCAAGCAACGCCCACATCCCATGAACGAATTTTTAAAAAAAAATGCACATTGTGCATTTAAATTGTTTTGGCCTAAACAAATATGTAGGTCAGAAATGTAGCACAATTAATGTGTAAAAATTATTTTCAAATCTCCAGATTGCGTTTCTGCCCTGGAATGTTGTCTCATTGCAAATACATGTAATAAAAATTGCTAATGGTTTCTTATTTTAAAACAAATCCGGATTGTGTTGTACTAAGTAAAATATAATAGTGCATCGCTATTGTGCTAATGAAATACTGTTCAACTGCCTTTGTAGTTAAAATTATTGTCTATAGCGACAGGTCTGCAGCATTGCACCTCAAAAGCAAGTCCAAAAAACCGTAATTGGCTCAAAACTGTTAGGTTAACTATGCTGATTCAGTCAAATATCCCATTGGCTGAATGCAGAGCAATCAAAAACTAGTTGCACTCGAGATAGGTATATAGCAAAGCTAGCAATGAGCAAGCACAACGGGCCCAAGTTTCGAGCCGTGCCTAGAACGGCGCAGTCCTGACCTGGACGCCCGTTTTTCGCGCCACAAAGTGTGCCTAAAAAAACCTCCCGTATTCTCCACCTCCCTGCAGTTCCTCTGGCCCTCGGCGCAGCGCAGCAGGAGCTGTAGGGGGCGGGGCCAGGTCCCTGCGCCGAAAACAGTGCTGGGACCTCTGCACATGTGCGCTACAGTGGGCACGCAAGTGCAGTAGCTCCAGGCGCCCCAAACTGTGTGGGATGTGCCCGAAGCACGCAGCCCCGAGCCCTGGCTGAATGGCCTCACTGGGGCTGCTTGAATAAGGCTCCTCCCACGGCCAGCTCCTGCTTCCTCCCGACTCAACACCCGCTTCCCGCCTCCGGACTGGACCCGACACCCGCTCCCCCCCGGACCGGACCCGACACCCGCTCTCTCTCCACCCCCCACCCCCGACACCCGCTCCCCTGCCCCGGCCCGGACCCGACACCCGCTCCGCCCGGACTGGATCTGACCTGTCCTCCCTCCCCCCGACCTGACCTCCCTCTCCCTCCCCCCCGACCCGAACCGAACTGACCTCTTTTTCCCCCCTCCGACCCGACCCAATGCCACCTATCTGTAAATCTGGTGCTGGGGACGGGCCCTGCCCAAAGTCTCGGGCCCGGCCCGTTCAGCCTCCCTCCACCTTCTCCTTCCCCCCCCCCCCCCCCTCCAAAATCTCCTCCCCCCCCCCCCCCCAATCTCCTTCTTCCCCCCCCCCCCCCAATCTCCTTCTCCCCCCCCCCCCAATCTCCTTCTCCCCCCCCCCCCCAATCTCCTTCTCCCCCCCCCCCCAATCTCCTTCTCCCCCCCCCCCCCAATCTCCTTCTCCCCCCCTCCCCCAATCTCCTTCTCCCCCCCCCCCCCCAATCTCCTTCTCCCCCCCCCCCCAATCTCCTTCTCTCCCCCCCCCCCCCCAATCTCCTTCCCCCTCCCCCGTCCCTCCCAATCTCCTTCCTCCCCCGTCCCTCCCAATCTCCTTCCTCCCCCGTCCCTCCCAATCTCCTTCCTCCCCCGTCCCTCCCAATCTCCTTCCTCCCCCGTCCCTCCCAATCTCCTTCCTCCCCCGTCCCTCCCAATCTCCTTCCTCCCCCGTCCCTCCCAATCTCCTTCCTCCCCCGTCCCTCCCAATCTCCTTCCTCCCCGTCCCTCCCAATCTCCTTCCTCCCCCGTCCCTCCCAATCTCCTTCCTCCCCCGTCCCTCCCAATCTCCTTCCTCCCCCGTCCCTCCCAATCTCCTTCCTCCCCCGTCCCTCCCAATCTCCTTCCTCCCCCGTCCCTCCCAATCTCCTTCCTCCCCCGTCCCTCCCAATCTCCTTCCTCCCCGTCCCGTCCCGTCCCGTCCCGCCGCCCCCCCCTTCCCGCCCGCCCCCCTTCTCTCATCTTTCTCCCTTCTCTCCTCTTTCCCCTTCTCTCCTCTTTCCCCCTTCTCTCCTCTTTCCCCCTTCTCTCCTCTTTCCCCTTCTCTCCTCTTTCCCCCTTCTCTCCTCTTCCCCCTTCTCTCCTCTTTCCCCCTTCTCTCCTCTTTCCCCCTTCTCTCCTCTTTCCCCCTTCTCTCCTCTTTCCCCTTCTCTCCTCTTTCCCTTCTCTCCTCTTTCCCCCTTCTCTCCTCTTTTCCCCTTCTCTCCTCTTTTCCCCCTTCTCTCCTCTTTTCCTCCCCTCTATCCCCCTTCCTTCCCTCCCTCTATCCCCTTCCTTCCCTCCCTCTATCCCCTTCCTTCCCTCCCTCTATCCCCTTCCTTCCCTCCCTCTATCCCCCTTCCTTCCCTCCCTCTATCCCCCTTCCTTCCCTCCCTCTATCCCCCTTCCTTCCCTCCCTCTATCCCCCTTCCTTCCCTCCCTCTATCCCCCTTCCTTCCCTCCCTCTATCCCCCTTCCTTCCCTCCCTCTATCCCCCTTCCTTCCCTCCCTCTATCCCCCTTCCTTCCCTCCCTCTATCCCCCTTCCTTCCCTCCCTCTATCCCCCTTCCTTCCCTCCCTCTATCCCCCTTCCTTCCCTCCCTCTATCCCCCTTCCTTCCCTCCCTCTATCCCCCTTCCTTCCCTCCCTCTATCCCCCTTCCTTCCCTCCCTCTATCCCCCTTCCTTCCCTCCCTCTATCCCCCTTCCTTCCCTCCCTCTATCCCCCTTCCTTCCCTCCCTCTATCCCCCTTCCTTCCCTCCCTCTATCCCCCTTCCTTCCCTCCCTCTATCCCCCTTCCTTCCCTCCCTCTATCCCCCTTCCTTCCCTCCCTCTATCCCCCTTCCTTCCCTCCCTCTATCCCCCTTCCTTCCCTCCCTTCCATCCCCCTTCCTTCCCTCCCTTCCATCCCCCTTCCTTCCCTCCCTTCCATCCCCCTTCCTTCCCTCCCTTCCATCCCCCTTCCTTCCCTCCCTTCCATCCCCCTTCCTTCCCTCCCTTCCATCCCCCTTCCTTCCCTCCCTTCCATCCCCCTTCCTTCCCTCCCTTCCATCCCCCTTCCTTCCCTCCCTTCCATCCCCCTTCCTTCCCTCCCTTCCATCCCCCTTCCTTCCCTCCCTTCCATCCCCCTTCCATCCCCCTTCCTTTCCTTCCCTCTATCCCCCTTCCTCCCCCTTCTCTCCTCTTTCCCTCTATCCCCCTTCCCTCCCCCTTCTCTCCTCTTTCCCTCTATCCCCCTTCCCTCCCCCTTCTCTCCTCTTTCCCTCTATCCCCCTTCCCTCCCCCTTCTCTCCTCTCCCCCTTCCCTCTATCCCCCCTCCTCCCCCTCCCCTCGCTGTCAGAAACACAGACACTGACAGACAGAGATAGAGACACTGACAGACACACTGAGCGGGGCATCCCAGCACGCTGTTGGAGGGCTCCCGGTGCTGCAGTTGGTAAGTAGAAAATGTTTTATTTATTGATTTAAAAAAAAAATTAATTCTTAATTTTTTTTTGATTGATTTATTGGTTGATTTATTGATGTATTTATCATTTATTATTGATGATGGCTCTTTATTTGTAAAACTGAAGTGTTTAATGTTTGTAAACTTCCCTTTAAACAACCCCCCCCCCCCCACCATTCCCTACGCCTGATTTTGTAACCTACGCCTGATTTTCTAAAGTGTAGACAAGGTTTTTTCGAGCGTACAAAAATCTTCACTTACTCCATTCTAAGTTAGTTTGGAGTAACTTTTCACTCACGAAACTTTGAAATCAGGCGGAAGTGGCCGGACACGCCCCCTTTTGGAAAAAAAATTCTGTTCCAAAGTGAAACTGTTCTAACTGACTAGAACTGGAGCAAACTAAATGACGAGAATTCCGATTTCTAAGATACTCTGTTCTACACCAGTTGCTCCTAAAAATCAGGAGCAAATCATGTAGAAACTTGGGGCCAACAAAACTACCTATTAAAATTTCACACTATTAGAACTCAAGAATCTGGAATCAGAAACTACCATGATCAAGCCAATTGAATTGTTCAAATAATTTCCTATTCTTGGCTACTATTTTCCTTCTATCAAGTTATTGTATACCGCATTGCAATGACCACGAACCGCTTTACAATTCTGAAAAGAAACTTTATTTAATAATCATTTCACATTTGAAATGTCTGCAACATAGTTCCTTGATTTATTTGGAGTTTTCATATGGGCCTTGGTGCTGCTGATCTGCAATTGCTGTGGATATGTTCAGTGAGAGAGTTATCTTCAGTGTTAAAGTTTTATTACAACACCTGTGGAAATGTGACAACTAGGTAGAAAAGGACTGAACAGTTATTGCTGGCAAATTCATACCCCAGAGGGCTGTGGATGCTCAATTGATAAGTATATTCAAAACTGAGATCAATAGATTTTTAGGCACTAAGAGAATCGGATATGGGATTTGCTCCGAATGTGGTGTTCTTCTATGTGAGAGGGAGTTGCGTCAAAGTAATTTTAGTTTTCACACTGCTCCAGTGGAAATACCTGTACAATACTCTAAATGTATCATGACAACCGATTGGTGCCCTCAAATCTGGCACTAAGCTTATTGTCTACAGGGCTGTAGTGATATCCGCCCTCCTGTACGCCTCAGAGATGTGGACCATATACAGTAGACACCTCAAATCACTGCAGAAATACCACCAATGATATCTCCGCAAGATCCTGCAAATCTCCTGGGAGGATAGACGCACCAACGTCAGTGTCCTCGATCAGGCCAACATCGAAGCACTGACCACACTCGACCAGCTCCGCTGGTGGGCCACATTGTCCACATGCCCGACACAAGACTCCCAAAGCAAGCGCTCTACTCTGAGCTCCTACACGGCAAACGATCCCCAGGTGAGCAGAGGAAACTTTTCAAAGCCTCCTTGATAAAGTGCAACATCCCCACCGACACCTGGGAATCCTTGGCCAAAGACCGCCCTAAGTGGAGGAAGAGCATCCGGGAGGGCGCTGAGCACCTCGAGTCTCGTCGCCGAGAGCATGCAGAAAACAAGCGGAAGGAATGTGCAGCAAACCAGACTCCCCACCCCCCCCTTTCCTCAACGACTGTCTGTCCCACCTGTGACAGAGACTGTAATTCCTGTATTGGACTGTACAGTCACCTGAGAACTCACTTTTAAGTAGAAGCAAATCTTGATTTCGAGGGACTGTCTATGATGATGATGATGATGATGACAGTGACCAAGATGGCAGTTGTTCACTACCAATTTACTTTTCCAAAGTAAAGAGTGTGATTTTCATTGTGGAAACATTGAAACAGTGGTGAGAGGTGGCTTTGTGGAGCATAAATGCTGACAGAGAGCAGTTTGGCTGAATAGCCTGTTTCTTGCTGTACTTTCTATCTATAAAAGCTACATGATGGACGGGAGGTGGATGTGGAGGCATTATTGGTCTGATTGTTCTGTTTCTGGCTGAAGAAGGAAGTCTGAGAGTTGGAGGAAAAGTACATTTTGAGCCTGTATAGTCTTTGGCAAAAAGTATTGTAGTTTAGAAAAATTTATACATTTATTGGCTTACTTCACATTATCACCCACTTGATTTAAGACAAAACTAAGACAAGTAATTAAATTTGCAGTAGATCAGCGCTGATACCATGTGCATTTTGAAGCAGCTTGATAACTGCAGTGATATTTTTAATATGACATATACCTTGTACATAAAGGTAAATATGAATAGTATCATGCTCAATGGGTGGCCTCACTCAAAGGGAGAGTAGATTGGAGATCTGATGACAACACTGCAGCGCCAGTTCTCTGAACTGCATTTCCTTCATATTCTAACCTTATTGGAAGAGTAGGATCAGTGGTCTGGATTTTGGGTTAATCTATCACTGTTAATAGCTCTGTTGTATGCAAAAAATAACTGAGATGTCATTTATACCCCAGTTTCTTGCTTATTTAGTGTAGAATTGTGTTTCCATAAAATTGCAATACCTTGCTTCATGTTTACCTTTAATATTGATTTAATAAGTGCCTTGAAATATGTTAATTTTAATTTGTAATCTTTCGATAAATTCACCTTTTGAAAAATGAGACATTGGATAATATACCAATAATTGGTAAGCAGAATTGCTTTTCAATTTCAAGAAATCAAAATTAAATTGAGTCATTGGAAAAATCACCATTGTAGTCACTCTGAACTGAAAGAGCAGTATGTCAGAATAGTCCCTTGTGTGTACTGAAATTGTAGTGTTCTTCAGCTGCAAACCTATTGCTGCAGCCTCCTTTTTTTGGAATTCCACATACTTTTTTCAAATGCAAAACCAGATGGTGACATGTAAAACTGAGAAAACAGTAGCTAACTTCATAGAAAACTAGAGCACAAGTTGAGCAGTGAACTAATTTATCATGCTGCCTAAAACTGCCTATCTTTATTTTCAATATTAGGCAACAAGTTCACCTTGGAAACTAGGCCAGCAGAGATGGGCATAGATGTACGACAAGAACTCCTTAAGTTTCACTCAACGAACTATTCATCAAACTTGATGGCTCTCTGTGTCCTCGGGAGAGGCAAGTACTGTATTGTGTAAAACTTGAGCCAATATGTGATTTTTCATCTTGCAATGCATTTTATCTGTTACCCTGAAAAATATTTTGAAATGCTTAACTGGACTGTTGAGTTATTCACAGCATAATTGATAGTAACTGATGTATTTAGGTATCCAGTTGCTGAAAGTGCTGATCAGTGACTCCCAGCTCTAAAGTTGCAAGGTGGCTTTTCATTTCTGTCAGACACTGGTTGGATGAGCTCTCCTTTATCAATTAGACTGCTCGATAACGTATCATCCGACAGTGCATAGAAGAAAGCTATCTGGAGTTGAGGAACCTGTAAAGAAAGACGAAAATTTGAAAAGTAATAATTCCTTTTCTTTTTTTGATATTTTAATCAATGAGTCTGAGGAATTCCAGCATTGAGATCTTGTTTCATTCTAGGTTGAGGGTGAAGACAAAATTAACATGTCTGTTGTTGGTATTTTCAAATTGTATTTGGTCTTGTAATGTATTTTTAACATTGCTTTTAAATCACCAATCAGAGGATAACATTTGATTTCAGTAATAAGTTAGAAGGATCTCAACTGCTGAATATGTATGGTTCTGCATTAGGGGTGGGAATAGATTTGAGCTCTGTAGCACTGCTAATGTACAACTAGCAAGGATGTTTTGATCTTGAGTATTTCACACTTTATTCTTTCCTGACTTTTTAAGAATCGTGAATTAATTTGATGTGTGGCAAACTATTTCCAGCAAGTTCTTTGTGAGCAAGTAAATTGCATTTACTGTCTGCATAAGCTAATCATAGGCAGTCCCTCGAAATCGAGGAAGACTTGCTTCCACTCTAAAAGTGACTGTACAGTCCAATACGGGAATTACAGTCTCTCTCACAGGTGGGACAGACAGTCGTTGAAGGAAAGGGTGGGTGAGAAGACTGGTTTGCCGCACGCTCCTTCCGCTGCCTGCGTTTGCTTTCTTCATGAGATTCCTGGGTGCTCTTCCTCCAATTAGGGCAGTCTTTGGCCAGGGACTCCCAGGTTTCAGTGGAGATGTTGCATTTTATCAAGGAAGCTTTGAGGATGTCCTCGAAACGTTTCCTCTGCCCACCTTTGGCTCGCTTGCAGTGAAGGAGTTCCGAGCAGAGCACTTACTTTGGGAGCCTCGTGTCTGGCATGCGAACGATGTGGCCTGCCCAGCGGAGTAGATCAAGTGTGGTCAGTGCTTCAATGCTGGGGATGTTGGTCTGGACGAGGACGCTAACGTCGGTGTGTCTGTCCTCCCAGGGGATTTGAACGATCTTGCGGAGACATCGTTGGTGGTATTTCTCCAGCGACTTGAGATGTCTACTGTACATGGTCCATGTCTCTGAGCCATACAGGAGGGCGGGTATTACTACAGCCCTGTAGACCATGAGCTTGGTGGTAGATTTGAGGGCCTGGTAAACACTTTCTTCCTCAGGCGGCCGAAGCAGCGCTGGCGCACTGGAGGCGGTGTTGAACATCGTCGTCTCTGTCTGCCCTTGCAGCTGATAGGCTCCTGAGGTGTGGAAAGTGGTCCACGTTGTCCAGGGCTGCGCCAGGGATCTTCATGACTGGGGAGGCAGTGCAGTACTGGGGTGGCGGGGTCAGGTTGGTGGAGGACCTTTGTCTTAAGGATGTTTAGTGTAAGGCCCATGCTTTCGTGCAAATCAGTGAAGATGTTGACTATGACTTGGAGTTCAGTCTCCGAATGTGCGCAGACACATGCGTCGTCCGTGTACTGTAGTTCGACGACAGAGGTTGGGACGGTCTTGGATCTGGCCTAGATACGACGAAGGTTGAACAGGTTCCCACTGGTTCTGTATTTTAGTTCCACTCCAGTGGGGAGCTTGTTGACTGTGAGGTGGAGCATTGCAGCGACGAAAATCGAGAAGAGGGTTGGGGCGATGATGCAGCCCTGCTTGACCCCAGTCCAGACGTGGATTGGGTCTGTGATGGATCCTTTGGTCAGGATCATGGCTTGCATGTCATCGTGGAGCAGGCGGAGGATGGCGACAAACTTTTGGGGGCAGCTGAAACGGAGGAGGACGCTCCATACACCCTCGCGGTTGACCGTGTCAAAGGCTTTTGTAAGGTCAGAGAAGGCCAAGTACAAGGGTTGGTGCTGTTCCCTGCATTTCTCTTGCAGTTGTCATGCCATAAAGATCATGTCCGTTGTACTCCGTAGAGGGCGAAATCCGCACTGTGACTCCGGGAGGAGCTCCTCAGCCACGGTTGAGGAGGATTCTAGCGATGACTTTCTCAGTGGCTGATAACAGGGGGATTCCTCTGTAGTTGTTGCAGTCAGACTTGTCCCCTTTTTTAAAGATGGTCACGATTACTGCATCTCTGAGATCTCCCGGCATGCTCTCCTCCTCCTCCCAGGTGAGAGAGATGAGGTCATGCATTCGTGCCAATAGTGCCTCTCCGCCATAATTTAGTGCCTCAGCGGGGATTCCATCTGCTTCCGTTGTCTTGTTCTTAAGCGGGTGGATGGCCTTTTCTACCTCCTGCAGGGCTTGGGTTTTGCTGAGATGGTGGCGGGTTAGCATGCTTCGGGATGGAGTCGAGGACACTCTAGTCAAAGGTAGAGTCTTGATTGAGGCGATCTTCGAAGTGCTCCTTCCAGCAGGTCCTGACTGCCTCGGTGTCCTTGATAAGTGTCTCACTGTTCTTGGCCAGCAGTGGGGCCTTGGATGCTTGGGCCGTAGGTGGCCTTTACTGCGGTGAAGAATCCTCGCACATCATGGCTGTTGGCTAGCTGCTGAATCTCCTGTGCTTTCTCCACCCACCATCTATTTAGGTCACGGGTTTTTTGTTGGACCTCTGCTTTAAGCTGTCTGTAATGCTGCTTCCCTGCTCCCGAATTGGGTTGTTTTGGGTTCAGAAATGCCCTGCGCTTGCGATTTATTAGCTCTTGGATCTCCTGGTCATTCTCATCAAAGCAGTCCTGGTGTTTTCTGGTTGAGTGACCGAGCATCTCTTCACAGGCACTGGTTATAGTGACCTGGAGGGCAGACCAAGCGCTGTGGGCATTCTGTGTCTCGGGGTCATCAAGGGTCGCCAGGTTAGCAGTGAGGCGCTGGCTGTCTAGGGCTCTCTTAGCTGGGTCTCTGAGCGCCCCGGCATTGATTTGCTGCCGTCGCCACTTTGGGGCAATATTGATGTTGATGATGGAACGGATTAGGCGGTGGTCCGTCCAGCAGTTGTCAGCTCCTGTCATGGCGTGGGTGATGTGCACATCCTTACGATCCCTGGCTCGAACGATAACATAGTCGTATATAAGTGGGAGATGACTGCAAATTTAAATTTCTGTACCTAACGGTCTGTAGTTATACATCAGAGCAGATGAGGCTAAGAGGAGATTTGATGCAGGTTTTAAAATGTTAATTTTAATGGAGTGAATAAGGAAAGATTATTTCTTCTGGTTGAGGAAACAGTGGTGAGGGGTCATGTAACCCGAGGAGAGAGCTCAGGACAAATTTCTTCACAGTTGTTGTAAATACCATTGACTATTCTAATGCTCTCCAGATCCGCCTCCTATCTTCCACCCTACATAAATTTGAGCTCATCCAAAACTCTGCTGTCTGTACCCTAACTCGCACCAAGTCCCATTCACCCACCCCTGTGCTCGATGATCTACTTTGGCTCCTGGTTTCGCAACGCCTCAATTTTTAAATTCTCATCCTTGTTTTCAAATCCCTCGCAAGCCTCGCCCCTCCCTATCAAGCCCTACAACCCTCAGATATCTGTGCTCCTCCAATTCAACCTTTTCCTCATCCCCGATTTTTAATCACTCCATCATCGTTGGCCATGCCTTCAGCTGCCTGGGCCCTGAGCTCTGGAATTCTCTCCCTAAACCTCGCTACCTCTCCTCCTCCTTTTAAGAGGCTCCTTAAATTCTATCTCTTTGACCAAGTTTTTGGCCATCTGTCCTAATATCTCCTTGTTTGGCTTGGTGCCAAATTTCTTTTGCTAACGTTCCTGTGAAGCGCCTTGGAATGTTTGATTATGTTAAAGGCACTATATAAATACAAGTTGTTGTTGGAGCATGGAATGCTTTGCCAGAGGGAGTAGTTGAAGCAGAGACCATTGTATCTTTTAAGGGAAAATTGGATACATATATGAAACAGAAGATGATGCAGGGTGATGTGGGGGGGGGGAGGGAGAGAGAGAGATACAGTGGGATTCGTTTTAGATTGCTCGAGTAAAGAATTGGCACAGGCACAATGAGCCTATGCCTATGCTGTATAGGGAAGAGGCTCATGTGGGGCATAAACATCGGCATAGACCTGTGGTGCCGAATGGCCTGTTTCTGTGTTATAAAATTCTATGTCTATATCTTTGGTTTTAATCAAGGGTTCTGGCATTCTGACTTAGGAAAATTATGATAACTGAAATATATTGCAGCAGCATGGCATATTGCATGAGAAAATATATTGGTAGATGACCCAAAGCAACATTAGAAAGTGACCAAAACCAGCAGAACATCCTATATATAATGTGCTTTGACAATTGTCTTATTTCTAGAAACTAATGTGCATTGTATTCAAAATCGTATACATTCTGAAGTGAGTACATGGCATTTTTTTTTAAACAGGACATCTGAAATGCTCTTATTTATAACACAATCTGGCAATTGATCTGCCTGCTGGTGCAAGTTACCAGACAAGAATTTATCTCATTTTCCTTTCTTCCTTTGAATGTTTTCATTGATTTAACTGTTGGTTGAACTTGTCTCTGGGCAGAAAGAGTGCTTTTAACATAGTTCATAGGAGGTTAAATAGCCTTTAACACTGCTGACAATCTGAAGGGATGAAACTGTTTTTACCTTTTACTATTTCTTTTATTTATACTGATCCAGTTTTTTGTTGTAGAATTATTTGATTTGTTTAGAGTTCCCTGTTGGTCCTCCTTTTGTGCACTTGAACTGAATTATATTTCAAGATTAGCGGTGCTTCTAAAGGTAAATTCAGCTGATAATGAGCAACACGAGATAAGGATTAGTTGTGGGATGTTGTCCTTTTAAAATATCTGGATTTGAATTTTGATACAAATCAGTATTTTCAATAGATTGGTACAGCAGTTAATTGAAGTAAGATTTTTTTCATTTGTATTTTGTTTATGAATAAAAGACAGTTATGGATTCTGAAATCCAAGTGATATTTCACCTTTTAAGTAGCTTTTTATATGCTACAGGTCAGCTATTTCCAATGACAGCTAATTACTTTTCTTGCTTTGGAAAAGACTAAAGCCATTAGCAAGAGCTTGTTCTTAAGCTCATTGCAACGGGATACTGTAAAATCACATGCTTTCTCTTTTTAAAAATATAAATAAATCCCCTCTCTCTTTCTCCACCCCACTGCCCCCCCTCCTCCACCCCCCCTCCACCCCCAAAAAAGAACAAAAATGCACTTACTGTGATGTGCGTCTCTTGGGTTCTGGCTGGGGACCAGTGAAACTCCCCTCGTTGAGGTGAATAGAATTGGAACTTGGCTGTCGAGGAATCCTTTGAATATTATTGTGCAGGTTCAGAGTTACGTTTAGCAGATATTGCACTAATTTTTAGGATTTTCTTTTTGCTGAATCAGCACTGCCATAATGCACACATTTTTACCTTGGTAAAAGTAAGACATCTAACCTTTTGAAAATACCAGTCGTCACATGTAAAGTGAAAAGTAAGTTTAGAAAGAGTACCATTTGTTCAAAATACTCCCCATTCATACATACAGAACACTCAGGAGATTTAACATTCGTGTTTGTATAACATTTTAATTTCTTGTGCCAGCTTGAAGAACGAGGATCAGACCTTCCTCCCTGCTGGGCTGCCTTCGTGATGTCACTGGTGGGGGGAGTATGACAGAGCAGCTCCAGAGAAAGCAATGAGAGCCATGACTCCAGACCAGCTCAGCTATGAGATACTAGGAAATTATAATAACTGTTCGGGAAGCAGTCTTTTTTAAACTTCTCCCTCCCTCTCTGGATTTACCTATTCTGCTAAGAATAGATAACCTTTTAAAATAGAGAGTTAAAGCTAAGCAATATTGCTGCGGCTGACCTGGATTTTACAGCAGCTATCACATGATAGGACTTGGAGCTTTATGTTAGCAGTGTGACTGTGATTTATTGTGTTTCAACTGATCTATATTGGTTCCAGAATCCCTGGATGAGATGACTGACCTGGTGGTAAAGCTGTTCGCTGAGGTGGAGAACAAATTTGTACCTGTCCCTGAATACACTGAACATCCTTTCCAGGAAGAACACCTGAAGGTATTGCATGACTTTGGTTGTATTTTTCCCAGTGGGTTTTACTTTCCCGACTATAAATAAATGGAATCAGCAAGTTTTGCAGTTGTGAACAAACGAGGACATTTTTCAGTTTATTTCACAGAATTCTGAAACTTGTTTGAAGCCTGGGATCTTGTTGAGTACAGTTTTTATATTGTAGTTTTAAAAATAGACAGAAATTGGGTGTAATTTTTTTTGGTGTAGAGCTGCAGAGTGTGACAATTTTTACAGAAAATGTGATGGTAAGAGCTTTGACTGTAATCACAACTAGGAATCTAGTATGAATTATTACTCTGGATCTTTTATATAGAATCATAGAAAGGCATTACTACATTCAAGAATGGCTGTAAACCTACCTCTTATAGAAAATAGGTGCAGGAGTAGACCATTCGGCCCTTAGAGCCTGCACCACCATTCAATAAGATCATGGCTGAACATGCAACCTCAGTACCCATTTCCTGCTTTCTCTCCATACTCCTTGATCCCTTTAGCTGTAAGGGTCACATCTAACTCCCTTTTGAATATATTTAACGAACTGGCCTCAACAACTTTCTGTGGTAGAGAATTCCACAGGTTCACAATTCTCTTGGTGAAAAAGTTTCTCCCCATCTCGGTACTAAATGGCTTACCCCTTATCGTTACACTGTGACCCCTGGTTCTGGATTCCCTAACATCGGGAACATTCTTCCTGCATCTCACCTGTCCAATCCCATCAGAATTTTATATGTTTCTATGAGATCCCCTCTCATTCTTCTATGACCCTAAATACTTGTATTGTGTGTCATAGAATTTTAACGCACAGAATTTAATTTGAGCTCATGTCTATTTTGGTTGTTCCATCTTGAAAGTAAGCTGTGAGGAGGATATAGAGTCTGCAAAGGGGTATCGGCAGATTAAGTGAGTGGCAAGAAAATGGCAGACGGAATATAATATGGGGAAGTGCAGTTAATTATTTTGGTTGGAAAAATAGAAAAACTGATTTTTTTATCAATGATAATGTTGGTATTCAGAGAGATTTGGGTGTCCTTGTACACGAAACACAAAGTTAACATGCAGGTACAGCAAGTAATTAGGAAGGTAAATGGTATGTTGGACTTTATTGCAAGAGGATTTGGAGAACAAGAGTAAGGACATTTTGTTGCAATTGTACAGGGCTTTGGTCAGACCACACCTGGGGAACTGTACAAATTTGGTCTCCATATCTCAGGAAGGATATAATTGCCTTGGAGGCGGTACAACAAAGGTTAAGTAGATTGACTCCTGGGATGAGAGGGTTGTCCTATGAGGAGAAATTGAGCAGAATGGGCCTATACTATCTGAAGTTTAGAAGAACGAGGGGATTTCATTGCAACATAAGATTCTGAGAGGGCTTGACAGGATAGATGCTGGGAGGCTGTTTCACCTGGTTGGAAAGTCTAGAGCTAGGGGGCATAGTCTCAGGACAAGGGGTCGGCCATTTAAGACTGAGGAGGAATTTCTTCACTCAGTGTTGTGAATCTTTGGAATTCTCTACCCCAGAGGGTAATTGTCTGAATTTGTATTTGGCTTCTAAATCCAAATTATTAATGTAAATTAGAAACAGTAGGGGTTCCCAACACTGGGATAGCTTACTCATCACAAACTTTCAGGAAGGATAGGAGAAAAAGGAACACTGCAGAATTAGAAACAATATTCTCGCACTAGACTGTAAGGATGTAAATGGAGAGTTGGTCCAAAACAGAATCAAATTGAACTGAGAAATGGCAATGACAGGCACATTAATTACAATATATCAGAAACCACTGAACAGGGAAAGGAAATTGAGGATGAAATTTGTAGACAAATTAGAGAGACAAATATTAACAATTGAATTACAATTGTAGGAGATTTTAATTATCTAAAAATGGACAGGGGAGAAAAAATGTTTGTGGTGAAAGGGGAATGGGGTTGCAGTGTGTTCAATACTGTTTTCTTGTTCAATGTGTTGCGAAAGAAGGTACTTGAACTGGCTGCACAATGAAGCAGAGCAGGTAGGCAACCTAAAATTATGGGAACATTTGTGAAACAGTGACGAAAATATAATTAGGTTCAGTGTAAGAATAAGAAAAAAAGTCAAGGACAAACATACTTCTCTGGAAAAAGCTTTTTATAACTGGATAAAAAGAAATCTTCGTCAGTTTTAATGAAGGAAAATTGGCAAATAGGACCTTGTATCGATGAGAAATATTTAAACTGGAGGTGGGAAACTATGAATGAGTAAAAAGTGATGGATTGATGGGTGAGACAAAAGGGTGCAAACTTAAGATCATCGCAGAGTATTAAATGAGAAGTTGAGAGAAAAAAATACTGTAATTATACAGGATGATTAGAACTTGGATTTCTCTGCCGCAAACTGTTGTCGATACAGAGTCTGTATATATTAAAAAGGAATTAGTTGCTTGAAATAGGGGAATATTCAAGTGTACGGGGAGCAAGCAGCTGAATGTAATTCGATGAAGTGGTTTAAGTCCAGACAAACAACGGTGCAGACTTGGAAGAGCTGATTAACCTAATTCTGTGCTGAAACATTCTATGATTCAAGTTGGTAGTTGTATGTTCCACTGCTTTTTGCACATCGTTTTTTATGTTGAACCCCATGGAGCTGGATTTTCAATTTTCTGAGCAACCACGTGCAACGCCAAAAAAAAATGCACCGCTTGAAATTGGCCGTTCAGGGAACCCGTACTCGGGTTGAGAAAAAACACGCTTGAAAAAAGCCTGTATTGAAGCCCCAGAAACAGCAGTAGGTATGAAGACCTACAAAAAAGGTAAGTTGAAGTTTTTATTTTTAAATTCTTTTTCAATAATTCATTACTTAAGTGTACTGTATAATGAATGTTTTCTGATTGTTTGCTTTTTGATTTTTGCTATTTTTTTTTGTGTTTTTTCTCCCCTCCCAGGGCCTGTATTTTTGGCGGTGATAGGCCTCAGGCTAAAGTTGGCAAGGACTGTGGTTTCTACCATGAATCCTTGTGCAACGTCCATTTTTACCAACAGGCGCATTTTTTTTGCAAATTTTACCCCGCTTAAAAATGCCGATTTTTTTTTTTTTTTTAAGTGGTATTTTGTCCGTAAAATAACAGGAAAAAAACTATATTGCCAAAAACTGAATTTCTAGCCCTATGTTTCTTGGCTTTTTGGGATGAAATGTATAAGACCATTGAGATTATCTGTTTGGATTCTATGGAATAATAGCAATTCTATTAATATATACAAGTGCACTTATTGGCCAGTAGTAATTATGTGAGCATTGTGTGAACACCTTCACCACATGGACTGCAGTAGTACAAGAAGGTGGCCATCCACCACTTACTCAGTGCATTTTGGGTTCGGCAGTAAATGCCGATCTTGCCAAGGATGCCCACATTCAGAGAATGAATTTTAAAAACCAAATCTAGATGTTAGCATTGCTTTCGAGTAGTGTCTTTGGCCAATAGCAATCACATTATTTTGTTTTAATTGATCCACATTTGAGTGTCAGGACTCTGATCCAATGCTGATAGAGACAACTTGGGTAGATGCAAGTATTTGGCAGGTTTCAGTTTACACAGTGATGATAACTTGCACAAATATTCATAAATTCAGAACTCCAAACTCTGTACCTGTGCATAACGAGCAACAGTGTTAATGTTGTAATCTCTCCTTTGTGTCACGAATACCTACTGTTTTGAGCCTTTAGGGAAACAGCTGCTGATTTGTACGTCCTTAGTTGTCTTACTGTCGCTTCACTGTGCCTCCAATTATGAAGGTATGGTAGAAGATGGGTTAATGCTTTTTAAGAGGTTTATTTAAATATATGGGCCCAAGTTTCGAACCGCGCCTAGAACGGCGCAGTCCCGACCTGGACACCCGTTTTTCGCACCACAAAGTGCACCTAAAAAAAAACCCTCCAGATTCTCCACCTCCCTGCAGGTCCTCTGGCCCTCAGCGCAGCAGGAGCTGTAGGGGGCGGAGCCAGGTCCCTGCGCTGAAAACAGTGCCGGGACCTCTGCACATGCGCGCTACAGTGGACGCACATGTGCAGTAGCTCCAGGCGCCCAAAACTGTGTGGGAGGGGCCGAAGCACGCAGCCCCTAGCCCTGGCCGAATGGCCTCACTGGGGCTGTGTGAATAAGGCTCCTCCCACGGCCAGCTCCTGCTTCCTCCTGACTCGACTCCCGCTTCCCGCCTCCGGACCCGACACCGACCTGACTCCCGCTCTTCCCCCCCCCCCCCCCCCCCCAGACCGGACCCGGCACCAACCTGATTCCGCTTACCCCCCCCCCCCCCCCCGCCCCCGGACTGGATCCGACCTGACCTCCCTCCCCCCGACCTGACCTCCCTCTCCCTCCCCCCCCCCCCCCTCCCCAATCTCCTCTCCTCCCCCCCCTCCCCAATCTCCTTTCTTCCACCCCCCCTCCCCAATCTCCTTTCTTCCCCCCCCCCTCCCCAATCTCCTTTCTTCCCCCCCCCCCCAATCTCCTTTCTTCCCCCCCCCCCCAATCTCCTTTCTTCCCCCCCCAATCTCCTTTCTTTCCCCCCCCCCAATCTCCTTTCTTTCCCCCCCCCCAATCTCCTTTCTTTCCCCCCCCCCAATCTCCTTTCTTCCTCCCTCCCCCCCAATCTCCTTTCTTCCCCCCCCCCCCCCCCAATCTCCTTTCTTCCCCCCCCAATCTCCTTTCTTCCCCCCCCAATCTCCTTTTTTCCCCCCCGCCCCCAATCTCCTTTCTTCCCCCCCCGCCCCCAATCTCCTTTCTTCCCCCCCCGCCCCCAATCTCCTTTCTTCCCCCCCCCGCCCCCAATCTCCTTTCTTCCCCCCCCCGCCCCCAATCTCCTTTCTTCCCCCCCCCCGCCCCCAATCTCCTTTCTTCCCCCCCCCGCCCCCAATCTCCTTTCTTCCCCCCCCCGCCCCCAATCTCCCCTTTATCCCCATCTCCCCTTTATTCCCTTCTCCCCCATCCCTCCCCCTGCTCCCCCCCTATCTCCCTCTACCCCCCTCCTCCCCCTCCCCTCGCTGTCAGAAGCACAGACACTGACAGGACAGTGAGAGACACACGCAGACAGACAAGACACAGAGATAGAGACACACTCTGGGCGGGGGAGGCCATCCCAGCACGCTGTTGGAGGGCTCCGGGTGCTGCAGTCGGTAAGTAGAAAATGTTTTATTTATTGATTTAAAAAAAAAAATTATTTCTTATTAATTTTTTGTTTGATTTATTGATGTATTTATCATTTATTATTGATGATGGCTCTTTATTTGTAAAACTGAAGTGTTTAATGTTTGTAAACTTCCCTTTCAACCCCCCCACCATTCCCTACGCCTGATTTGTAACAGCCGCCTGATTTTCTAAAGTGTAGACAAGGTTTTTCGAGCGTACAAAAATCTTCACTTACTCCATTCTAAGTTAGTATGGAGTAAGTTTTCACTCACGAAACTTTGTAAGCAGGCGGAAGTGGCCGGACACGCCCCCTTTTTGAAAAAAAAAATTCTGTTCCAAAGTGAAACTGTTCTAACTGACTAGAACTGGAGCAAACTAAATGACGAGAATTCCGATTTCTAAGATACTCCGTTCTACACCAGTTGCTCCTAAAAATCAGGAGCAAATCATGTGGAAACTTGGGGCCATAGAGAGTATGAAAGATAGAATGATGGTAGCAGAAAGAAAGAAAGACTTGCATTTATATAGCGCCTTTCACGACCACCGGATGCCTCAAAGCGCTTTACAGGGAGAATAGTAGTCGGGGTAGACATATTTATAGGCTCAGGCAGACATGGGGAGAGCAAGGTATAACCCACGGAGAGAGTGCCTCAGAAACAGGAGCATGTTGAGGGCTGCACAAGTAATTTTAAATATTGATTCACTGAATTGTATGCTGTCTTGTGGTTCTTTTCTTCTTTCTTTATCCCTTATCGTGACAAAATACATTTATAGATTAAAAAAAATTGTTCTTGAAATGTGAAGGATGTGCAGGCTGCATAATTTACCTGTCCCTGGTTGACCTGCAAAACTTTTGGTGTGCCACCACCTTGAATAATAATTATACAACTGAGTGGTGTGCTCGGTCACTTCAAAGGACATCGAGTTAATCATGTAATTTGGACTAGAATCGCGTATACGCTAGACTTGGTAGAGGTGGCAGATTCCTGTGTCATGTTCTAGTTGAGTTTTTACAACAATCTGGCAGCTGTTATAGGGGGTATGGTAGCCTCATAATTTCTGTACAGGATATGCTCTCTAACTGTATTCCTTGACATCTCTGCAGTCTTTGACATGGTCTACCACACCATCCTCCTCCAACATCTCTCCTCCATTGTCCAGCTCAGTGGGACTTCCCCTGCTTGGTTTACTTTTGTCTAGTTTGAGTGTCATTAGCGCATCTCTAGCAATGCTTCTCTTCTTGTTCCTGCATTGTTACTTTCACTTTCGGAGTTCTCCAAGTATCCATTCTTGGCCCCCTCCTCTTAATCTACATACTGCTCCTTGGTGATGTCATCCACAGATATGGGGTCTGATTCCTCATGTATGTTGATGGCACACAGCTCTACCTCTCCATCTCTCTCTCTCCATCTCTCTCTCTCTCTCTCTCTCTCTCTCTCTCTCTCTCTCTCTCTCTCTCTCTATTTCTCTATTTCTCTCTCAACCGCCTCCACTGCTTCTATGCTGTCTGATTTAAAAATAATTCTGAGATCCAGCCTTGGATGAGCTGCAGTTTCCTCCAGCTAAGCTTTGGGAAGATTGAACCCATCATCTTTGGCCCCACACAAACTCTTTAACCTCGCCTGCAACTCCATCCCCCTCCTCGGCCACTATCTTCGGCTGAATCAGACTATTTGCAACCCCGATATTTTTGACCCTGAACTGAACTTCTGACCCCCTTATCCTCCAAAAACTGCCGACTTTCAGCTCCATAACTTTGTCGGCCTCTGCCCCTGCCTCAGCCCAACTGCCACTGAAGCCCTCACCCATGCCTTTAGCAACAGGAGTAGGCTATTTGACCCCTCAAGCCTGTTCCACCATTCAGTGAGATCAAGACTGATCTGTCTTAACTTCATCCACCTGCTTTGGCTCCAGAATCATTTTGACCCTTGTCTAGCAAAAATCTGTTGATCTTCGATTTTAAATTATTAATTGAGGTAGCATCTGCTGCTTTTTGTGGGAAAAGAGTTTGGCACTTCTACCACCCTTTGCGTGAAGAAGTGCTTTCTAACTTGTATCCCGAATGGCCTGGTTCTGATTTGACGGTTATGCCCCCTTGTTCTAGATTATTCTCCTCCTCTCTTTCCTCCTCCCCTGTATCTACCGTATAAATTAATTTAAAAATCCTATAAACTTCAATTAAATAACCCCTTAACCATCTATATTCCAGGAAATGCAAGCCTAGTTTATGTAATCTCATTATTTAAACCCTTGGAGCCCTCTGGTAACATTCTGGTGAATGTGTGCTATACTCCTTCCAAGACCAATATATCTAAGGTGCAATGCCCAGAACTGTACACAATACTCAAGGTGTGGTCTAACCAGGGTTTTGTATAGCTGTAGCAAAACTTCCTCCCCATTATATTCTCGTTCTCTAGTTATAAAGGCTAACATTCCATTAGTCGTCTTATTTTTTGTACCTGACTATTTTAGTGGATCTGTGTACATGGACCCATACATGGACTCTTTGGACTTCTGCTCCGCCACTGTTCCTAGCTTTTCACTATTCACTCCTGGTGCCTAAATGCCACAAATTTAAAATGTTCATGTTTAAATTCCTCCATGGCCTACATCTCTCTAACTTCCTAATACTCCAACATGCCTCCCCAAACTCATTCCTCTGACCTCTTGTGCATTCCCCACTCACTTTACCATAATATTGGTGGCCTTGTCTACAGCCACTTGGAATTCCCTCCCTATATCCCTCTACTTCACCACCTCTCTCTCCTCCTTTAAGACTTGCCTTTAAATACATCTCTCCAACCAAGGTTTTGGTCCGCTTCCAAAAGAATTCTCCTTTGGCTTGGCATCCATTTTTTTGGATTACACCTCTGAAGGGCTTCAGGATATTTCTCTCTTACAGGTAGGTGCCATATAAATGTTTGTTTATTATCATTGTAAAATTCTAGGTTGCTAGTTGTCCTGAATTCAAACTCAATCATAGCAAATTATTAAATTTGAAACCAGTAAATTGATCCAAGCTGCTATTTTATTGTAAAAAAACACAACTGGTTCACTTGTGTCCTTCAGGGAAGGGAGCCATCACTCAATTGTTTGGCTGACACATGACTCTAATTCTAACTGGTTGACCCTTGATGCCCTCTGAAGTGGCTCCGAGCAGCTGCTCAGGCCAACTTGGGACGGGCAATAAATCTGTCCTTGCCATTGTTGCCCATAATAGTACATGTGGAATCTCATTCCTTCAGAAGTTAATTTGTGTTGGAAATTAAAAATTATTTTTTTTGCATTTTCTGTCTCTTTTTTTTTATTTATATCTCTCTCTCTCTCTCTCTCTCTCTCTCTCTCTCTCTCTCTCTCTCTCTCTCTCTCTCTCTCTCTTAATCCCATCTTACTTTCCCAATCCTCATTTTGCTTTCTGTACATGATTGAAATTTGCAATCTAGAATAAAAATACTTAACTGGAGGAGGGCTAATTTCAGTGAATTGAGCTAACAGGCTCAAGTAAAGTGTCATCAAAGACTGGCAGACAAAAATGTAAAGGAACAATACAAACAGCCTTTAAAGAGGAGATGGTTCGGGTACAGTCTTATGTACATTCCTACAAGGGAAAGCGAGGGCAACCAAAGCCAGAGCTCCCTGAATGATGAAGAAGTTAGAGAGTAGGATGAAGCAGAAAAAGGGGGCGTATGACAGATGTCAGCTTGATCATGCAAGGGAGAATCAGGCTGAATATAAAAAGTACAGAAGAGATGTGAAAAAGGAAATAAAAGGGGCAAAGAGACAGTATGAGAATAGATTAGTGGCTAACATAAAAGGGAATCTAAAGGTCTTCTATTGGCATATCAACAGTAAAAGAGTTGTCAGAGGAGTGGTGGGGCCGATTGGGGACTGAAATGGAGATCGATGCATGGAGGCAGAGGTACTAAATGAGTAGTTTGTAAGAAAGAAAATGCTGCCAAAGTCAAAGTGAAAGAGGAGGTAGTTGAGTTACTGGATGGGATAAAAAGTGATAAAGATGAGGTACTAGAAAGGCTGGTTGTAGATAAGTCACCAGGACCGAATGGAATGCATTCTAGGATGCTGAGGGAAGTCGAGGTCGAAATTGTGGAGATGCTGACCATAATCTTCCAATCCTCCTTGGATACGGGAATGTTGCCAGAGGACTGGAGAATTGCAAATGTTACACCCTTGTTCAATAAAAGGTGTAAAGATCAATCCAGCAACTACAAGGCAGTCAGTTTAACCTCGGTAGTGGGGAAGCTTTTAGAAACGATAATCCAGGACAAAATTAAGTCACTTGGACAAGTGTGAATTAATTAAGGAAAGCCAGCATAGATTTGTTATAGGCAAATCATGTTTAACTAACTTGATTTAGTTTTTTGATGGGGTAACCGAGGGGGTTGATGAGGGCAATGCAGTTGATGTGGTGTACATGGACTTCCAAAAAGCATTTGATAAAATGGCACTTAACAGGCTTGCCAGTAAAGTTGAAGCCCATGGAATATAAGGAACAGTGGCAGCATGGATACAAAATTAGTTCAGTGACGGGAAACCGAGAGTAGTGGTGAACGGTTGTTTATCGGACTGGAGGAGGATACAGAGTGGGGTACCCCAGGGGTCGGTATTAGGACCACTGTTTTTCTTGATATATATTAATGACTTAGACTTGGTGTACAGGGCACAATTTAAAACTTTGCAGGTGACCCAAAACTTGGGAGTATACTGAACAGTGAGGAGGCTAGTGATAGACTTCAAAAGGGCATAGATAGTCTGGTGGAATGGGCAGATTAAATTTAAATGCAAAAAAGTGCAAAGCGATACATTTTATGAAACATTGGTTCGGCCTCAACTGGAGTATTGTGTCCAATTCTGGGCACTGCACTTTTGGAAGGATGTGAAGGCCTTCGAGCGGGTGCAGAAAAGATTTACAAGAATTGTTCCAGGGAAGAGGGACTTGAGTTACATGAATAGATTGGAGAAACATAGAAATATAGAAAATAGGTGCAGGAGTAAGCCATTCGGCCCTTAGAGCCTGTACCACCATTCAATAAGATCATGGCTGATCATTCCCTCATTACCCCTTTCCTGCTTTCTCTCCATACCCCTTGATCCCCTTAGCCGTAAGGGCCATATCTAACTCCCTCTTGAATATATCCAATGAACTGGTATCAACAACTCTCTGCGGCAGGGAATTCCACAGGTTAAAACTCTGAGTGAAGAAGTTTCTCCTCATTTCAGTCCTAAATGGCCTACCCCTTATCCTAAGACTATGTCCCCTGGTTCTGGACTTCCCCAACATCGGGAACATTCTTCCACATCTAACTTGTCCAGTCCCGTCAGAATCTTATATGTTTCTATGAGATCCCCTCATCCTTCTAAACTCCAGTGTATAAGGCCCAGTTGATCCAGTCTCTCCTCATCGGTCAGTCCAGCCGTCCCGGGAATCAGTCTGGTGAACCTTCGCTGCACTCCATCAGATTAGGAGACCAAAACTAACACAATATTCCAGGTGAGGCCTCACCAAGGCCCTGTACAACTGCAGCAAGACCTCCCTGCTCCTATACTCAAATCCCCTAGCTATGAAGGCCAACATACCATTTGCCTTCTTCACTGCCTGCTGTACCTGCATGCCAGCTTTCAATGACTGATGAACCATGACACCCAGGACTCGTTGCACCTCCCCTTTTCCTAATCTGCCGCCATTCAGATAATCTGCTTTCGTGTTATTGCCCCCAAAGTGGATAACCTCACATTTATCCACATTATACTGCATCTGCCATGCATTTGCCCACTCAACTAACCTATCCAAGTCACCCTGCAGCCTCTTGGGTAGTTCTCCTTAGAGCAGAAAAGGTTGAGAGGAGATTTGATAGAGGTGATCAGAACCATGAATAGAGTAGATAGAGAGAAACTGTGCCTATTCGTGGAAGGGTCGAGAAGCAGAGGACACAAATTTAAGGTGATTGGCAGAGGAACCAAAGGCGACATGAGGGGAAACTTTTTTACGCAGCGAATGGTTAGGATCTGGAATGCACTGCCTGAAAGGGTGGGTGACGCAGATTCAATTGCGGCTTTCAAAAGGGAATTGTTAAGTACTTGAAGGAGAAAAAATTGCAGGGATTTGGGAAAGAGCGGGGAGTGGGACTGACTGGATTGCTCTTGGAAAGAACCAGTGCAGCCTTGATAGACCAAATGGCCTCCTTCTGCACTGTACTATTCTATGATTTTAATTGAAACCTCCTGTGTGTCTGTGAGGATTCTTCAATCTGCTTGTTTGAAGAGCTTCACTGTTTCTTCACCTGCTCACAGATAACCTGTAGAGGGCGCTGTGCTGGATCAGATGCCGGATTAGAGCAAGTCTCCACTCGAAAACCGGTGAAAACTTTGTGGGCAGTTGTCAGCGAGGTGCACAGCAAGCGCTGTTTCTTCACCACTATCCGCAAAATCTGGGCCATTAAATTCAGTTTTACAACTTGCCGTGGTGGATTTGAACTCGTGACCTCTGGGTTGCTGGTTCAGTACTACAGCCACTAAACTGTGCTCCTAAGAATGTTTTTTCTATCACCTGGAGTCTTTATTCACTCAAAAGATTCACTTTACTGGAAGTTTTATTCTTTCTTGCAAAGGCACATTCATAATGAGTACAGTACAGTTTATTGAAGGTGTATAATGATTGAAACCATTTCTCAATGAGCTCAAAACGTAAGATTAATAAACAATTTGCTGAATTAAAAAATCTTGTATATAAGCGCACAAATTGAGAATGGGCGACTTTGGAAGTTGAATCATAAAATCCCCTTCCACCTTTCTTTGTCTCATTTTCCCCTTCATTTCCTTGCTGTGAGATGTAGCGAAAAGTATGGAAACACTACATTGGTTCAGCAGTGAAATCACTGCCAGTAATTGTACTGTTCTCGGTTAAGCTTAGATTGTCTTCACCTGTAGGTCTGGAGTTGGTTACAAAAAGGCTCATCACAAATTTTAATGCTCAGCTATTACAAGTACTTGCATTTACAAGCGTTTTTGTCACCACTATGTTAGATGAAAAGGTTTGTAAAGTAAATGCAACAAAATTAATTTGGGAGAGCAAATGTGTGCATTCTTGACTTTGTCTCGAGCTGTTTTTGGAGAAATTTAGTCTTGTACAGTATGCCTAAAACTATCTTTGTAGCAGAGAAGCAAACACAGCATTGTGAACTAAGAAAATTGCCATTTATAAATAAAAATACATGTAGCACAAATTAAAATTTATAAATGTGAAGAAGACATTAAAAGTCTAAATTAACATAATAAAAATGACTAATAAAACTGGTTATTTGTTTTACAGCAACTGTATAAGGTGGTGCCTATCAAGGATATCCGGAATCTTTATGTCACTTTTCCTATACCAGACCTTCAGAAATATTACAAGTCAAATCCAGGCCACTACCTAGGACATTTGATTGGTCATGAAGGACCCGGGAGTCTTCTGTCAGAACTCAAATCCAAAGGTAATACTGAATGTTATACTTGGGGAATATGCACCAGTAGATTTTTTTTTTCTTTCTTCCTCCTTCCCCTTTTTTTAAGGTTATCTGTGCTGGTGAGGTTCTTTGTCAGCTTACCAATGATACCTCACGATGGGCCTCCAATGACCATGTCAGAGTGATGACTATTTGTCCAATAATATCCCTTTTTTCCTTTTTTATTCTTTTTTTCTTATCTTTTCCAATCCCTCCCTTTTGGCAACTCCCAGTTCAGTATGGCTTGTGGTACAAATTGGATTATTCTAATATTAAAAATGCTTCTTTGCTTTTGGAGTAGAGGGAATATGCAAAATGTACAAACAATATCCAGAAATTTGATTGATTGCAATGAACTCAACGTCTCTAATATTTTCTATCCACTGTTTAAAGATCTGGTTCCTTTTCCCTCTCTTCTGTCCTTCTCACTACTTCCTCCCCCCCCTCCCCACAACCAAATGGGCACACACCTTGGCGCTGGATGCTAGTTCTTACCTGGCCACTAGTTGCTACACAAGTGGGCCTCTGTGACTTGCCCTTTAGCTCTTGGTGATTAGTATGGTACACACCCAATTGTTCTTTAATATCTGCAGCCTGTTAGTGCATCAGTATGCTGCACTATTACATTCCCTCATGTAATATTTTATTGTACATTAGTACATCAGCACATTGTGCTGTGGCATTGCCGTGTACCATAACATGGTACTTTGCAGTAGTGCATGAATACTTTGCGCTGTAGCATTGCTTTGTACCATAGCATGAGGCAGTAGTGCATGGTGTAGTACTGCATCAGTATATTGTCTTACAGTGTAATCTTGTTAACTGTTTCTAAATGTTGAAGTGTAAAATGCTAATTTTTCAGTTCTTTTCCTCAAATATCCAATATTGTTTTATTATGGTGACTTAATTGAGAATAACCATAGTCATTTTAAAACTTTTTAGATTTTCAAAGTCAAAAGACTTATTAACATTTTCTGTGCTGCTTTCTAGGTTGGGTAAATACTCTTGTCGGAGGGCAAAAAGAAGGAGCTAAAGGTTTTATGTTTTTCATCATTAATGTGGATCTCACTGAGGAAGGACTTGGTAAGTACAGTAATTTTTTGCAGCAACTGTGATTTTATGTTCTTTAAAGTTTTATTATGCTAGACTTAAAATCATAAGTACTTTCTGATTACAACTGAATGATACAAATCAAAGCTTTAGTGACATGATATTCCAGTTTAAAAAAAATGTTAGAGAAAAGTGAAGTATGTTACAAGGCAGAAACACTTTTTTGGAGTGCAGATGACATCAAAGCTGGCAAAAATGAAGCACAAGTTGTATTTGATGCGAGCTGTGCCCCAAGATTTGCAACTTTCTAGAAACTTGCTCAAGTATTTATTGGTTTGCAATGTATGGGAATTGATGTTACTGCTAGGACAGAATTTTTTAGCAAGCAAATGCTGGCAGACTGAAAGTTTTCAGTTCTTGCAGTGGAATCATGATTTGACTTGAACAGCTGATGTTCCAAGCAGCAAGATCTGTTTACTACCTTACATGGAAATAACATGGTCTGTGCACACTAAGAAAACACAGATGAAACGTTCAAGGAGTCTTAATTCATTTGATGCTAATATGTATAACTTTGTCTTTTCTTTCTCTGTCCTTATTTATGCAGTGCATGTTGATGATATAATTCTACACATGTTCCAGTATATTACTAAGCTGCGTACAGAAGGGCCGCAGGAATGGGTTTTCCAGGAGTGTAAGGTAATGGGAAAAATATTACTTAATTTGATCATTGAATCCTTTTGTAAATCAACAACAACAACATGTATTTATATAGCGCCTTTAACGTAGTAAAACATCCCAAGGTGCTTCACAGGAGTGTTATAAGACAAAAAAATAAATTTGACACTGAGCCACATCACAAGAAATTATGGCAGATGAGCGGTAAGTTTTAAGGAGCGTCTTAAATGAAGAAAGAGAGGCAGAAAGGTTTAGGGAGTGAGTTCCAGAGCTTTAGGGCTCAGGCAGCTGAAGGCATGGCCACCGATGGTTGAGCAGTGTTAGTCAGGGATGCTCAAGAGAGCAGAATTTCAGCAGTACAGATATCTCTGGGGGAGTTGTGAGGCTAAAGGAGATTAGAGATAGGGAGGGTCGAGGCCACGGAGAGAATTGTAAACAAGATGAGAATTTTGAAATCGAGGCATTGCTTAACCGGGAGCCAATATAGGTCAGCAGCACAGGGGTGATGGATGAACAGGGCCTGGTGCGAGTTAGGACATGGGCTGCCGAGTTTTGGATGACCTCAAGTTTGTATAGGGTAGAATGTGGGAGGCCAGCCAGGAGTGCATTGGAGTAGTCAAGTCTAGAGGTAACAAAGGCTTGGATGAGGGTTTCAGCAGCAGATGAGCTGAAGCAAGGGCGGAGACGGGCGATGTAACGGAGGTGGAAATCAGGCTAAAAGTTTATACTTAAATTTCTGCAGAAAGTAACGGAGGGAAAAGGCAGATGTTCAGTCGACAATTTGAGAAAATTAAATAAACGACTAAATAATATGGATTAGAAATGTTGTTCCAATACCCTTTTTTCTACCAATATTTCACTTTTTTGATCTATAAATATTACTGCTTCTAAGAGTTAGTGTAATAGGTTTAGCATTTTGCCAGCCAATTTACTCAGGACACTGTGTAGAGGTAGGGATCTCTGGCCCAAGTTCCGGCTGTCCTGCAGAACGGCGCACCTCCGAGAGGCCCGCCTATTTTGTAGAATTAAAACTGCGCCTAAAACTTACCTCGCAATTCTCCATGTTCAGCAGGCCTGTTTAGCAGTCTGCGTAGTGCAGCACAAGCAGCTGGGAGCGGAGCTACAGCCCTGTGCCAAAAAGAGTGCCAGCAGCTGCGCGCGTGCGCAGTAGCTCCTGGCCCTCCCAGCGCGTCTTGTTTCCGGGTGACCCTATCCCTGGTCGAAGGGACGTTGCGATGTTCGCCGCCCCTATCCCGGACCGAGTGGCCTGCCTGCCTCACCATCCCACGCCTCGTCGCTGCCCGACCTTGGGCCTCGCCTCGTCGCCACTGCCCTTACCTCGAGGCCTCCTCACCGGCCCGCCCGAACACCACCTCCCCGATGGGGCCCGCCCGAGCTCCTCCCCGGTGGTGGGCCCCGCCCGAACACCACCTCGGCGGCGAGGCCCGCCTGACCAGTTCTTTGGCGGGCCCCGCCCAACCACCTCCTTGGCGCCAGGCCCGCCCGAACTCCTCCCCAGTGGTGGGCCCCACCCGAACACCACCTCAGCGGCGGGGCCCGCCCAACCACCTCCTCGGCAGGCAGGGCTGTGTGTGCTGTTGAAGGGCTCCCGATGCTCCCGAACGAATAGGTGCCGCAGCAATTTTTATTTCCTGATTTATTGATTTTTAATTTTTTTATTTTTTTTATTTATCATTTATTATTGATGATGGCTCTTTATTGCTAAAAATGAAGTGTTCAATGCCTTGGAAAATCCCCTAACTTTCCTCCACCACTCCAATCTCTGGCTACCTGCACCTAATTTCTAAAGTGTACGCAAGATTTTTCTGAGCATACAAAAGTCGACAATTACTCCGTTCTAAGTTAGTTTGGAGTAGCTTTTCGCTGCCTAAACGTGCAAAACAGGCGTAAGTGGCTGGTAACGCCCCCTTTTGAAAAAAAAAAGGAACTAAAACGAAACTAAACTAACTCACTAGAACTGGAGCAAACTAAATGCCGAGAATTGCGATTTCTAAGATACTCCGAACTAAACTAGTTGCTCCAAAAAAATAGGAGTAACTCCAGCCGAAACTTGGGCCCCTAGAATTATGGAATAGGACAGCACAGAAGGAGGCCATTTCGCCCATTGAGTCTGTGCCAGGTCTTTCGAAGAGAAAATCCATTTCGTCCCCCCACCGCCCACCGCTCTTTCCCCAAATGCTTGTAATATTGCGGGTGCACAATTGTTAATACTAAGATTGTTTCAAAACCTTGAATTAACTTCAGATGTGATTAGGATTAGGGATTATATTCCAGAAATAGAGATTTAAAAAAAAAAGTTACTTGTTGGAGGATGGAAATAGAATGCACATTACTGAAAGGTAAAGCAAAGTGTTTACTAGAATTTGGTAAGATAGGGTTACATTATTTCAGTCAAATAAGATCATTTTCTAGACTTCAAGGGCTCTGACCACTTTTCCAGAAGCTGCAGTAATATGGGCCCCAAGTTTCCACATGATTTGCTCCTGATTTTTAGGAGCAACTGGTGTAGAACGGAGTATCTTAGAAATCGGAATTCTCATCATTTAGTTTGCTCCAGTTCTAGTCAGTTAGAACAGTTTCACTTTGGAACAGAATTTTTTTTTTCAAAAGGGGACGTGTCCGGCCACTTACGCCTGATTTCAAAGTTTTGTCAGTGAAAACTTACTCCAAACTAACTTAGAATGGAGTAAGTGAAGATTTTAGTCCGCTCAAAAAAACCTTGTCTACAATTTAGAAAATCAGGCGTAGGGAATGGTGGGGGGGAGTGTTTAAAGGGAAGTTTACAAACATTAAACGCTTCAGTTTTACAAATAAAGAGCCATCATCAATAATAAATGATAAATACATCAATAAATCAACCAAAAAAATTAATAAGAAATAATTTTTTAAAAAATCAATAAATAAAAAAATTTCTACTTAACGACTGCAGCACCGGGAGCCCTCCAACAGCGTGCTGGGATGCCCCCTTCAGTGTGTCTCTGTCAGTGTCTCTATCTCTCTGTCTGTGTGTCTCTCATTCTCTGTCTGTCAGTGTCTGTGTTTCTGACAGCGAGGGAAGGGGGAGGGATGGGGGAGAAGGGGGTAAAGGGGAGAAAAGGAGATGGGGTGGGGGGGAAGGAGATGGGGGGGAGAAAAGGAGATGGGAGGGGGGGAAGGAGATTGTGGGGGGGGAAGGGAGCGGGGAGAAAGGAGATGGGGGGGGGGAGATTGGAGGGGGGGGGTGGGTGGGGGGAGGAGATTGTAGGGGGTGGGGGAAGGAGATGTGGGGGGGAAGGAGAAGGGGGAGGGAGGCTGAACGGAACGGGCCGGGCCCGTCCCCAGCACCAGATTTACAGGTAGGTGGCGTTGGGTCGGGGGGGTGGTGGGAGGGAGGTCGGTTCGGTTCGGGTCGGGGGGTGGGAGGTCAGGTCGGATCCAGTCCGGGGGTGGGGGGGGAGGCGGGTGTCCGGTCTGGGGGGTGGGGGGGTGGTGGTGAGCGGGAGTCGGTGTCGGGTCAAGAGGAAGCAGGAGCTGGCCGTGGGACGAGCCTTATTCACGCAGCCCGTGAGGCCATTCGGCCAGGGCTAGGGGATGCGTGCTTCTGGCCCCTCCCACACAGTTTTGGGCGCCTGGAGCTACTGAACATGCGCGCCCACTGTAGTGCGCATGTGCAGAGGTCCCGGCACTGATTTCAGTGCAGGGACCTGGCTCCGCCCCCTACAGCTCCTGCTGTGCTGCGCCGAGGGCCAGAGGACCTGCAGGGAGGTGGAGAATCTGGAGGTTTTTTTTAGGCGCACTTTGTGGTGCGAAAAACGGGCGTCCAGTTCGGGGCTGCGCCGTTCTAGGCGCAGCTCGAAACTTGGGCCCATGAAGCTGTGAATATCTTAATTTCTTTCAGTAGAAGATTATTAATAGTTTTCATTTTTTTTAAATTTAGGATTTGAATGCTATGGCATTTAGGTTCAAAGATAAAGAGCGACCACGAGGCTACACTTCAAAACTTGCTGGCTCATTACATGTACGTGAAGATTTTCTTGTCTACTACTACATTTTAACATTCTCTGCAGTACTTTTAAACGTAACCATGTGTTATTCTAAGATTAGTCATTTTTTTTTTCTCTTTGTGATCACACTTGCATGCAAGCAAAGAGGAATATCACAATAAAAGATGGAAGAGGGTGGGGACTGGGAAAGCACTTTCCAAGTGCATCTCCCATGCCCATTGCTTTTAATTCTACTTATCCCTAGCAGTTGACAGTTTGATGCTCAGTGAGTACAGATGTCTCCAGTACTGTCCCTATCAGATTAGTGCCCTGTTCACGCGCGCAACGAGTGATGATCTCTTCGCTGTGCGCGCCAACCCCTTTGCGCCCAGTGGGTCTCAAAGCTGGCAGACATCTACTGCTGGGCGCCCATTAAAGGGGAGGCCTTTAGCACCCGGGCTGCCATTTCTATTTGTCAGCCGACTCTTGCGTCAGCCCGATAATGGTGGCCCTCACATAGATCGGGCCACCACCATGCAGCCCGACACTCTGTTTTGGGTGCCGGGCTGCTGGCCTGGTCCATTGCCTCCCTGGTGGCCCAGTGGAGACCACCATCAAATGGCCTGCAGAGTACGCAGCAGTCCTCCCCTTTAATTGCAGGCTTATGGCCCAATTACATGTTGGGGGCGGGACTTCCAGTCCGGGCATAAAAAAGTCCCGGCCCCAGAAGGTTACCGCCACCAACCGGAGCGAAGGGCATTTTCGGGGCCATAGTGACTGACTTGGCTGGCTAATAAATGGATAGTAGAGGAACTTACAAAAGGTAAAGTTGATGTTGTCTTTTTTTAAATATACAAACATGGTGTGATGTGAATAATGGGATGTACATGTGTGGTCTAAGCATTTCTAATTTTGGTTTTGCCAAGAGGAGCCATCGAACAGGGGCCTGGGCACTTCCCACAGTAAGAGACTATAGTCTCTGGCTGTGGCTGGGTAGTGCCTAGCCATGCTAATGTACCCACTCCCCTCCTCGAGCAGCATTCACAGAAGTCAGGGGACTGTCCATGAAGAGACCCAAGAAGGAGAACTTTTGTTTTCTTGTTCAAATCCTTTTTACCTGCTCAAAATTGTACATCTAATGTGAAACATGAATTTTGAATAAACCATAACAATGATATAAACTGTAAGTTCTCAGCACACCATGTGTAGCTGCATCAAAGATAATCTGCGGAAGTTGTTTCAGTAAAAGTATTATATAACTGTTCTACTAATGCTGGCCAGTGTAAAGTATGGTTGCAGCACCATTTTTTCATAAGGCTTCTTTTTCAAAGGATTTTCCTTTTAAAGGAAATGTATAAGCAGCAGAGGATGACTGACCAAATCAAATTCTGTTGCATGCAAATCCGGAATTTATACCTGTATTTTGGGATTGCACTCTGCAATTTTGTGTGTAAACAGCAACTCACTGGCTTTGAACATGGTGTTTACAGCCTGTGATTATTAACATTGTTCATTACTTGCTGTATAGTGATATCCTTTTTTTGCCTTTTCTTCCAGTACTACCCCATTGAAGAAGTGCTTGCAGCTGAATACCTGCTGGAGGAGTTTAGGGCTGACCTAATTCAAATGGTGCTGGAAAAATTGATACCAGAGACTGTGCGGTAAGTTATTTTTGCAGTGTTAGTGGCTGCTTTTCCAATCTGCTGGCCTGAAAGTGTGAAATAAAAAATTTAGTCCTATATTATGCTGAATCAGCAGCTATCATTGTTATTTTTAAAGTAAGGAGGAAGTCAAAGATAGCCTGGTAGCTTCTGAATCAGCCATTTATTGCTGGTTACAAATCATATTTTATTGGGGTGAATTTTGCTCTCGGCAGCGAACAAAAGGCACTAGCCATTCATTACATTTGCACTTGCCCATAGACGACTTGTGGGCTTTTACACGGCAAGTTCCTGTTATCCAAAAAGTGCAGCGTCCTCTACAGAGTATCTGGGACCTGTGTGAACAGGACAAGCAACGGTGTGTCTCCTTAACCAATCAAAGTGAAGAATCGTTGCTGAGCAGTGCTGAGACTGAACCAGGAAGTGTCAGTTGGAATACTGAATTCAGTTTTTGAAAGAAAAAATCTCCAACAATAATTTAAAGCCAAAGGAATGAGACTCCACACTTGTAAAAGTTATGCAGTGCCAGAGAGGCTGCTTGGCAGTGACTTTTTTCTGTCGAGTTTAATCCATATCTGAGGTAAGTACAGGAACTTCATGGCGTTCAATGTATTTGAATGGTGAGTCACACGCAAGATGCCCTTTTCTCGCAGCTTTTGGAGATGGACAGCATCTGGGACAGCAACTTCAGTATTTCCGCATTTAACTGCACATATGCGGTCGCCGGAAGTTGCTGTCCGATTTGCACATAAATAACTGAGCACTGTTAGCCTCATTGTTATTTTTACAGCAAAATATGGCCCATTATGTCCAAAAAATCTTGTATTGAATTTAAGGAACCGAAGAGAAACTGACCTCTATACTGTGCTGATTTAATCGAAACATCCTGATTTTACAATCTTGGCAAAGCCTGTCCTGATTTTGCAGCAGAATTCCTGAATTTTCAAACTGCCCTTTCAAGCCTAAAGCTGTTGACCCTAAATTGACTTATTTCAAAGCAAATAGTTTAAGGTTTAAAACAATCAACACACAGATGTTTTAAACTTTGATTGAAAATGATTGGGGAGCGGCAAAAAATTGACCACATACCAAACGAATGCTTAAAACCTAAAAGAAAATAGATTTGTGAAAACCATAACAATAATTAAATTCATTTGAAACAAATGATAAAATAAATGAAAAAGTCAGATCATTTGAATATTCATAGCACTTTGCATCACAAAATAAAGTCTCCCTAATTTTGTGGCCTGTGTCCTTAATTTTCAAGTTTGCTAGTTGAGAGGTATGATTCTAAACTTGTCAGCAGGATTTAGTTGTAAATCAACTCCAAAGATAAGGGATAACAAGAAAATGTCTTAGATTTTCTTTCGGTGATATCGGTCATTTTGTCAGTTTCGGCCTCCAAGTTTTTAAATAATTATCTGTTATGGCAGGAGCCCCCTTACAACTCTGCTGGACAGTACTGGAGAGGAAGCAAGTGAGGATTGCTAAATATTGTGCACTGGATAGTACTTTTTCAATATGATGCCCCATATATATTCCTATCTTTTGATTGTGATTTAAAAGCATGTTCTTCAGACAATCTTGGAAGGCTGTTCATTAAACAGATCTTGTATTTGGGTGATCGGGGTCTTTGGTTAGTCTGGAAAAGGCCTGTAGTTTCTCTGAAGGTGTCATACTAGAATAGTATTCAAATACATTGCTTATGGTATTGCTTATTTCAGATGTTTCCCTGATTACTCAAAAGATTTTTCTGCTTTCTTACTAATGTAGTCCTTCAACAGGCTAGAGCTGATGCTAGCCTGGTTAATGCTCTTAAGATTTTCAAACCAGGATCTGCATTTTGGTGGGGCACATTGGCAGCTTCATTGATAACTGGTTTTATTACTATTTGTGTTTGTACTTCATTTTTGAACGTCGAATATAAAACCGACCATGCACTGACAAGCTTGTGTCATCAACCCACAACACTGCCCACCCTCAACCAGCAGCATTCCACAATTGGCTGGTAAGAACTCTGGTTCAAGAGAATTGAGCCAGATGACTTGTTTGTTTTCCTTCAAAATCACCCGGCCAAATGGAATATTTTGATAACCATTTGAAATGAGAAAATATTTCTATTTAGTCGCCGAGCTATATAAATATATCGAATATTTTTGGTGGAATGTTGAATCGTGAACAACTTGATCTTTGATTTTCACTGTTAACAAGTCAATTAGTAAGTGTAAATTTGATTTACTTCGATATCCATAAATCTACATCATTATTTTAGTTCGGTCGGTTAATGAAGTACAGCTAGCCAGGAATGTAGCAGTACTTTAAGCTACTTTGCAATAACATAGTGTGTTTAACAGCATAGTCATAGCGTAACATGCTAATTATTTGCATGAATTGGTAACATGATGTCCATTGTCTGTGCTTTGAAGACCAAATCCAGTTCTTTTGTTTCACAATTTTTTAAAGCACTTTTGGCATTTCAGAGGTAATTTTCTCAAGGACAGTGCGAATGTTGAAGATAATGATTTGATCTTTTTTGATTCTAGGCACTCGTGGAGTTACTGAAACAATGTCAATTTTGATGTGATTGTTTGTATTGTTCCCAAATGTCACTAGTTCTGCGTAGATACAGGGCCCACATCTCCTCCTGAGGGATCCAGTTGGCTAACAGATATTCCTGAAAAGAAAGAAAGGCATTAAAGCACAGGAATCGACAGACTCACCTTTACATGCATGATCTGCACAGACTTGCCTGCAGCGCAAGGTGCAGCAGGCTAATCCTGTGCACATAACTGTGCTGAATCTCCTCGGTGTGGGCATGAACCATCTCTTTTCAGAGCTCGAACAACATCTTGATGGAGTTGTGTACTACGTAGCTGCTGATCTTCCTCTTTAGTTTCATCATAACATGGAACATAGCAGAATGGTGGCCCATGGGAAATTCTTCCTGACAGCATTTATCTCCTTCATGTCCTTATCCAGCATGAGTCTTCACATGATCAATGTTAGATCCCATCAGTTTTACAAACACTTCAACAATGTCATTTAGCATCTCAGATGTCTCATTCTTTACAAAGGCATAGAATACAGCCCTACCCCTGCCATTGCTGTCCTTCACCATGATTTGGTAGAGGGGCTAGTCGTGCTCGTTTATCTTGTAGATGCCGTCAAGGAACAACATTTCAGGATGTGCCTGAAACCTGGACTGCATTTCATTTGTTGCAAAGGCAATGAAGTTGATATCATCTACGTCCATGCTAATATGCACCTGCCCAACCTCTGCGACATGCTCCAGTGCAGCTATTACAGCAGCCATGCTTCCATTCCCAGCTTTCAGTCGTGACTTGATGCTCCTGATGTCAGTCAGTGTTACAACCTTGTTGAATTTCTGCTCAATGTACTTCTTCAGCTGCTTACTTTGAGGTTGGAGCTTGACCAAGTCTGCCACATGGTGCGTCTCCTCTGGACTGAGACGCCGCTGCCGGGGTAAAATGGAAGGAATTCCTTCCTCGGTACAGGGGCTGTGTGTACAAGGTGGGACAATGTGACACACACTTTCACCACCACGTTGTTGTAGTTCAAAGTAAGCGTGGCCTCGCATCTCATTGCAAGGTACCTGAAACACAATAGATTCGGGGTCTATTATCGGCCTCTCTTTTCAACTGCAGACAGTGCTGTGAACATGAACATCACCATAACCAAGCAGATGCATTAACACTTACCGCTGAGTTGAATGGATGCATGGCTGCCCGTAGTGGACACAGCACAGTTTCACAAACCGGTCGGGGGTGGGGATTTGCTTGCGCCTTCCGTTTCTTCTGATTTGCCGTTATGTGCGAGCATGCCTTGTAGAAGAGGGTCCCAGTCGCCTGCAAGAAGGGAAGTGAGTTGATTTTTACTGAAATCTGAGACTTTTGACAGAAATATACACATAGCCTGCAGCTGAACACAAAATAGAGAAGCAAGCACAGGTACCTGTTGGAAGTCCTCCAATTTCGAAGTAATCTCTTCATAGGTATCAAACTCCATAGTTGTGAAGATGTCCTTGAATTGCTGGATTGTATTGGTGGACAATTGCTGGGTTGTATCGGTGGACACCTCACTTGCCACCGCCGGCTGCATCTCTACTGCACTGTTATTTGCACCAGAAAATATGCACCTGGAAGTAAGAAAACACAGCTCTCTCAGTTGTACTAGAAAGTAAACACGATCGGAGGATCAGGAGCTCGGGGCTGCGGGTGGCACTGGGCCCGGTAGGAGGCTCGGGGATTCGGGGCCCGGTCGGAGGCCCGGCTGCTGCGGGGGTTCGGGGCCCGGTCGGAGGCCCGGCTGCTGCGGGGATTCGTGGGCCGGTCAGAGGCCCGGCTGCTGCGGGGATTTGGGGCCCGGTCGGAGGCCCGGCTGCTGCGGGGATTCGGGGCCCGGTCGGAGGCCCGGCTGCTGCGGGGATTCGTGGGCCGGTCAGAGGCCCGGCTGCTGCGGGGATTCGGGGCCCGGTCGGAGGCCCAGCTGCTGCGGGGATTCGGAGCCCGGTCGGAGGCCCGGCTGCTGCGGGGATTCGGGGCTCGGTCGGAGGCTTGGCTACTGCAGGGATTTGGGGGATGCGTTCGGCTGTGTTCTGAGGCAACGTGATGTGGAGGATGGGAGAAGCGGAGTAACTATTTGTCCGAAAGAGGTGGAGTAAATCCAAGGGCGGAATAACTATTTGTCCTAACTCTCTCTTCTGCGTATGCGGGAGACGCATGCGCAGAAGGGAGACTTAGTACAAATCGTTGCTGCGATATAAATAATGCTCTTTGCCCTGTGAGAATCCTTGAGGCTCTGAGTCAGCTAGTTTGTGCCACTTGGTCGCCAATATTTGGTATAATTCCTTGTGTGTTCCCGAAATGGTTTGTCACAATATAAAATGCTTGTGCTGAAATCGACTACAAATTACATTTAATTTCCCTGAGGCTGTTTTTATGAAATACTGAATCAGCTATCAGTTTTTGTGGCAGAATTCATGTCAGCACAATTTCAGCTTGTTGCAAGGAAGTTTACAATACACACCATAATGTCTCCAAATTAAATGGTCGCACGCAGGGCTTAAGACGCTCAAGAAATAATTTTTAAAAAGGCACGGAGATTAACACTTATGATACATTAATGTGCGAAAATGCAGGCTTCTTGGATGTGTTTCCTTTTCTAACAGTATATACATCATAGCAATTGATTAAAATAGAATATTAGTAGACAACATTTTTATTAAACTTTGTTAAATATATTAATTTTTAGTGTTCGTTGACTTGTTAAAAATGATCTGTTAAAACGCCAACATGCTGTACTATGGAGAGTTGGCACGGAGATTTAATTTTCCGTACACATTCGAGTTCCTGATCACCACTCTGCTGCTTCAGTGAGGTACCTTGTGGAGATTTGGTGCTTCCCATTGAGAATGGAGAGAAACTCAAATCATAAAGTAGCTTCATTTTTAAAAAAAAAACTTTACCCTACAAGAGAGACTGGACAATTTAAAAAAAAAATAAATTGGGATGAGAGAACCTGCAACTAAAACTAGTCCTATTCATACCTGAGGCTTTGTTCATGCACTGTAAATGTAAGATTTTTGTTGCATAACTTTTAGAAATGTTGGGCTCAAGTTTTGGCCTGAGTTGCTCCTATTTCTTTTGGAGTAACTAGTTTAGAATGGAGCATCTTAGAAATTGCAATTCTCGGCATTTCGTTTGCTCCAGTTCTAGTGAGTTGGAATAGTTTCATTTTAGAACAGATTTTTTTTTTCAAAAGGGGGTGTGTCCAGCCACTTACGCCTGGTTTACAAGTTGAGGCAGCGAAAACTTACTCCAAACTAACTTAGAATGGAGTAAGTGTAGATTTTTGTACGCTCAGGAAAAACCTTGCCTACACTTAGAAATCAGGCATAGGGATCGAGATGGGGAGGTGGGGGGAGGGGCGGTTTACAAACATTAAACACCTAAAAACAAATAAAGAGCCATCATTAATAATAAATGATAAATAAATCAACCAATAAATCAATCAAAATGAAATTAAAAAATAAAAATAATTTAAAAAAAATCACTCAATAAATAAAAAATGATTTCTACTCACCTACTGTAGCACCAGGGAGGAGAGAGGTGTGAAGGAGGGGCAGGTGGTGGGAGAGGGAAGATGAACGGTGAGGGGAGGGAAGTTGAACGGGGGGGGAGGGGGTGGCGAGATGAACGGTGGGGGAAGAGAGAAGAAGCTGAATGGGGTGGGGGAAGAGAGAAGAAGCTGAACGAGGACTTTGGGCAGGGCCCACACGCCGGCCGCCGCTGCCGACTCTTCGGGCGGGGCCTACCCCCAGTGAGAGGCCGGGTGGGCGAGCAGGGCCCCGCTGAGGACTTCGGGCGGGGCTGCATGCAGCAGATGCCAGCCGCCGACGACAACTCTTTGGACGGGCCCTGCCCCCAGCAAAAGGCCGGGCGGGCGGGCCCCGCCAACGACAAGGTAAGTGGTGTTAGGCCACTCGGACAAGGAAAGGGGCGACGTCCCTTCGGCCAGGGATAGGCTCGGAGACGGGACGCGCTGGGAGGGCCGGGAGCTGCTGCGTACGTATGCAGCTGCCAGCACCGTTTTTGGCGCAGGGCTGTAGCTCTGCCCCCAGCAGCTCCTGCTGCGCAGCGCCGAGCTGGAAATGGGCCTACAGCTATCGGAGAATCGCAAGGTAAGTATTCGGCGCAATTTTTGTTCTACAAATTAGGCAGGCCTATCTGATGTGCGCTGTTCAAGTGGGAGTCCGAAACTTGAGCCCGTTAAAGGGTAAAAAAACACATAGCCAGAACACATTGAGCAAATCCGTCACCTTCCTCTTTTCTCATTATTGTACCCAGCTGTACTTGGAAGTCCCCAATATGAAACTCCTGATTTGTGGTATAGAGCTACTGATAGTATCCAATCAGGCCACTTTGGTTCTAGGATTTCACTTCCCACTCCTTATAAAATGGTGATCTGTTCAAAGCTTTCTCCAAGGCCTCTACTTTGCTCTTCCTTTCACTCTCAGACAAGAGCAAATTCAGAGAGCTACACAATGTAATAATAAAGAAACCAGGAAACAAGAACCAGACATTTGAAGGCTGGGGAATAAAATGGAGACCAGACTCTCAAAAGGGAAGAGAGGGCCAATACTACCAATGCTAATGTGACCGGGCTGGCACCAAGATAGGGAGAAAACCATTCAGCCAGGATGCAGTAAACTAGATGGAAAGGAAAACAAGGTGATGGCAACCAAAAGTCAAAATGATACAATTATATGATCCCAGCAAATCCAAAAAAATGGTGAGAAATTGGGGGACGGTCGGGGTAAGAAGGAAGAACAGAGTAGAAGCCTTGGAGCGAGCTTTGAACAGATCACCATTTTTTAAGAGTGGGAAATTAAATCCGAGAACCAAAGAGGCCTGATTCGACCCTGCCGTTAGGAGCTCCATGCCACAAATCAGGAGTTTCGTATTAGGGATTTTCATGTACCCAAGGGTGCACCAATGAAAAAAGGGGACTAAATTCTCAAGAACTTGAGCTGAGAATGTCTTGAAGTACTCTTGTCTATCTGTAGACTCAAATAATGACCTAACTGTATTTGGCACTAAAAGACTGGAATGTAATGGGCTTCTGCAAAGAAGCAAACCCCAAACAAGATGGCACAAATAATGCAACTTTCACCAGAAGCCCCAATAGAAAGTGAAACCATTTGCAATCCTGTGATAGGTTTCTGATGAATACTTTGGCTCATGTGGAGAGGTGGTGCTTGGCTCGGTGCTATGATGCCTTGTCATAATTATTTTTGAGCCTTATTCACATTATCTGCTCTAATTTTCTCTCTGCCCTTTATCGAAGTAACTATTTGTACTGCACTTTTCTTTGACAGATAGGCGTCCGTCCAGCCCTGCCCACCCACCCACGCCCCCGTCCGTACTGCACTTTATTAACTGACAGGCGACAAGTCCCGCCCCCTGTCAAGCTCCGCTCCCCCCTCCCGGGCCCCAAATCATTCCCATCATGTGGTGCCGAGAAGCAGGACCTAAGGCCAGAGACTCTGCTCATTCCCTCGCCGACTCGCTCCCTCCCTCCCCCTCCAGGACTCGCTCCCTCGCTAGGCGCCCGACTAACTCCCTCTCCGACTCACAGGATTCGCTCCCTCGGGCATGGGCCAGAGAGTGGCTGGCAGTGGAGATCAGATAGAGGCGGTTCTGGGCCCGATAGCAAGAGAGGCTGGTGGAGGGGGGTGGGGGAAGAGAGGCTGAGGGTGGGGGGGGAGGAAAGAGGGAGAGAGAGGCTGGGGGAGGGGAGAGAGGGGGGGGGTGGGAAAGAGAGAGGCTGTGTCGGGGGAGGGGAGAGAGAGGCTGGGGGGACGGGGGGAGGTGGGGGAGAGAGAGAGAGAGAGGCTGGAGGCTGGGGGAGGTAGAAGAGAGGGAGAGCGAGAGACTATGGGGGGGGCAGGAGGGAGAAAAAGAAAGAGAGGCTGTGGGGGGGGGTGGGGAGAGAGAGAGGCTGGGGGGGGGATGGTGTGGGGAGAGAGGCTGGGGGAGGCGGGGAGAGAGGGGCTCGGGGGGGGGGGGGTGGTGTGGGGAGAGAGGCTGGGGGGGGCGGTATGGGGAGAGAGGCTGGGGGGGGCGGTATGGGGAGAGAGGCTGGGGGGGACGGTGTGGGGAGAGAGGCTGGGGGGGACGGTGTGGGGAGAGGCTGGGGGGGCGGTGTGGGGAGAGGCTAGGGGGGGCGGTGTGGGGAGAGAGGCTGGGGGTGGTGGTGGGGGGCGGTGGGGAGAGAGGCTGGGGGTGGTGGTGGGGGGCGGTGGGGAGAGAGGCTGGGGGGGGCGGGGAGAGGGGTTCTGGGGGGCGGGGAGAGGGGTTCTGGGGGGCGGGGAGAGGGGTTCTGGGGGGCGGTGTGGGGAGAGAGGCTTGGGGGGGGGGGCGGTGTGGGGAGAGGCGGGGGGGCGGTTGGGTGAGAGAGGCTGGGGGAGGTGGGGAGAGAGGCTGGTGGGGGGTGGGGAAAGAGAGGCTGGTGGGGGGTGGGGAGAGAGAGGCTGGTGGGGGTGGGGAGAGAGAGGCTGGGGGGGGTGGGGAGAGAGAGGCTGGGGGGGTGGGGAGAGAGAGGCTGGGGGGGGCGGGGAGAGAGAGGCTGGGGGGGAGGTGGGGAGAGAGAGGTAGGGGTGAGAGAGACCCTGGGGGGGGGGGCGCGGGTGGGATCGGAGGGGAGAGAGAGAACTCTGGGAAGACAGATTACGTTCTTCCAACCCCTACAAAGGACATCGTTGGAGTGGATGATAATCAGAAGTCACGACACTGTCACTATTCACTTCATACCCAATAAACCTGTTAACAATCCGTACACAAGTGGTGGGGGGTTGGAGGTTGGAGGGAAGCACGGACTGGGATAAGACACTTTGGCTGGGGGAGGGATGTACTTAGACTGGGGTACGGGACTTTGGCTGGCTCTTGCTGTCTTCTGGGGTGCTCTGTCCTCTGTCGCTTCAGGAAGTCAAGGTGAATCGAGTTACAATTTGCAAAGTCAGTGAGACCTTGGGATAGGCGGTTCCAGTGACACATTCCTGTGAAACATCAGGGTGTGGCTTATCCTCCAAGGGGACCAATCAGAAACAAAGGGTGGAGCATGTTGGCCATTTTGACAGTACAAATAAGCACATCCGCACTTTATACATGTGTAAGGAATGGAGACCAATGGTGTCAATAAAGTTCAGCAGGAGCAAAACTGGAGACAGAGAGAAAATCATTTCGGTCATTCCAGAATCTACAGGAAACTTCTGTTTTGCATGTGAACCTTCTGATCCGGGTATTGAATAAAGTAGGATTATTTGAGGAAACCTTCCAGGTCTCAGTTTTCCAGATGCTTCGATGTACAGTGCTGAGATGAAAAACAGGGAATGTAAGTTGTGAGAAGAATGCAAAAAGGCTTCAAGGGGATAGAGGCAGGCTAAGTGAGTGAGCAAGAACATGGCAAATGGAATATAATGTGAAGTAATCCACTTTGGTAAGAAAAATAGAAAAGCAGAGTGTATTTTTTAAATGGTGAGAGATTGGAAAATGTTAGAAACATAGAAACATAGAAAATAGGTGCAGGAGCAGGCCATTCAGCCCTTCTAGCCTGCACCGCCATTCAACGAGTTCATGGCTGAACATGAAACTTCAGTACCCACTTCCTGCTTTCACGCCATACCCCTTGATCCCCCGAGTAGTAAGGACTTCATCTAACTCCCTTTTGAATATATTTAGTGAATTGGCCTCAACTACTTCCCGTGGTAGAGAATTCCACAGGTTCACCACTCTCTGGGTGAAGAAGTTTCTCCTTATCTCGGTCCTAAATGGCTTACCCCTTATCCTTAGACTGTGACCCCTGGTTCTGGACTTCCCCAACATTGGGAACATTCTTCCTGCATCCAACCTGTCCAAACCCGTCAGAATTTTAAACGTTTCTATGAGGTCCCCTCTCACTCTTCTGAACTCCAGTGAATACAAGCCCAGTTGATCCAGTCTTTCTTGATAGGTCAGTCCCACCATCCCGGGAATCAGTCTGGTGAATCTTCGCTGCACTCCCTCAACAGCAAGTATGTCCTTCCTCAAGTTAGGAGACCAAAACTGTACACAATACTCCAGGTGTGGCCTCACCAAGGCCCTGTACAACTGTAGCAACACCTCCCTGCCCCTGTACTCAAATCCCCTCGCTAAGAAGGCCAACATGCCATTTGCTTTCTTAACCGCCTGCTGTACCTGCATGCCAACCTTCAATGACTGATGTACCATGACACCCAGGTCTCGTTGCACCTTCCCTTTTCCTAATCTGTCACCATTCAGATAATAGTCTGTCTCTCTGTTTTTACCACCAAAGTGGATAACCTCACATTTATCCACATTATACTTCATCTGCCACGCATTTGCCCACTCACCTAACCTATCCAAGTCACTCTGTAGCCTCATAGCATCCTCCTCGCAGCTCACACTGCCACCCAACTTAGTGTCATCCGCAAATTTGGAGATACTACATTTAATCCCTTCGTCTAAATCATTAATGTATAATGTAAACAGCTGGGGCCCCAGCACAGAACCCTGCGGTACCCCACTAGTCACTGCCTGCCATTCCGAAAAGTACCCATTTACTCCTACTCTTTGCTTCCTGTCTGACAACCAGTTCTCAATCCACGTCAGCACACTACCCCCAATCCCATGTGCTTTAACTTTGCACATTAATCTCCTGTGTGGGACCTTGTCGAAAGCCTTCTGAAAGTCCAAATATACCACATCAACTGGTACTCCTTTGTCCACTTTATTGGAAACATCCTCAAAAAATTCCAGAAGATTTGTCAAGCATGATCTCCCTTTTACAAATCCATGCTGACTTGGACCTATCATGTCACCATTTTCCAAATGCGCTGCTATGACATCCTTAATAATTGATTCCATCATTTTACCCACTACTGAGGTCAGGCTGACCGGTCTATAATTCCCTGCTTTCTCTCTCCCTCCTTTTTTAAAAAGTGGGGTTACATTGGCTACCCTCCACTCGATAGGAACTGATCCAGAGTCAATGGAATGTTGGAAAATGACTGTCAATGCATCCGCTATTTCCAAGGCCACCTCCTTAAGTACTCTGGGATGCAGTCCATCAGGCCCTGGGGATTTATCGGCCTTCAATCCCATCAATTTCCCCAACACAATTTCCCGACTAATAAAGATTTCCCTCAGTTCCTCCTCCTTAATAGACCCTCTGACCACTTTTATATCCGGAAGGTTGTTTGTGTCCTCCTTAGTGAATACTGAACCAAAGTACTTGTTCAATTGGTCTGCCATTTCTTTGTTCCCCGTTATGACTTCCCCTGATTCTGACTGCAGGGGACCTACGTTTGTCTTTACTAACCTCTTTCTCTTTACATACCTATAGAAACTTTTGCAATCCGCCTTAATGTTCCCTGCAAGCTTCTTCTCGTACTCCATTTTCCCTACCCTAATCAAACCCTTTGTCCTCCTCTGCTGAGTTCTAAATTTCTCCCAGTCCCCAGGTTCGCTGCTATTTCTGGCCAATTTGTATGCCACTTCCTTGTCTTTAATACCATCCCTGATTTCCCTAGATAGCCACGGTTGAGCCACCTTCCCTTTTTTATTTTTACGCCAGACAGGAATGTACAATTGTTGTAATTCATCCATGCGTTCTCTAAATGTCTGCCATTGCCCATCCACAGTCAACCCCTTAAGTATCATTAGCCAATCTATCTTAGCCAATTCATGCCTCATACCTTCAAAGTTACCCTTCTTTAAGTTCTGGACCATGGTCTCTGAATTAACTGTTTCATTCTCCATCCTAATGCAGAATTCCACCATATTATGGTCACTCTTCCCCAAGGGGCCTCGCACAATGAGATTGCTAATTAATCCTCTCTCATTACACAACACCCAGTCTAAGATGGCCTCCCCCCTAGTTGGATTCTCGACATATTGGTCTAGAAAACCATCCCTTATGCATTCCAGTTTGGCTAGCCCAATCTATGTGCATATTAAAGTCACCCATTATAACTGCTGCACCTTTATTGCATGCACTCCTAATTTCCTGTTTGATGCCCTCCCCAACATCACTACTACTGTTTGGAGGTCTGTACACAACTCCCACTAACGATTTTTGCCCTTTAGTGTTCTGCAGCTCTACCCATATAGATTCCACATCATCCAAGCTAATGTCTTTCCTAACTATTGCATTAATCTCCTCTTTAACCAGCAATGCTACCCCACCTCCTTTTCCTTTTATTCTATCCTTCCTGAATGTTGAATACCCCTGGATGTTGAGTTCCCAGCCCTGATCATCCTGGAGCCACGTCTCCGTAATCCCAATCACATCATATTTGTTAACATCTATTTGCACAATTAATTCATCCACCTTATTGCGGATACTCCTTGCATTAAGACACAAAGCCTTCAGGCTTGTTTTTTTAACACCCTTTGTCCTTTTAGAATTTTGCTGTAGAGTGGCCCTTTTTGTTCTTTGCTTTGGTTTTCTCTGCCCTCCACTTTTCCTCATCTCCTTTCTGTCTTTTGCTTTTGCCTCCTTTTTGTCTCCCTCTGTCTCCCTGTATAGGTTCCCATCCCCCTGCAATATTAGTTTAACTCCTCCCCAACAGCACTAGCAAACACTCCCCCTAGGACATTGGTTCCGGACCTGCCCAGGTGCAGACCGTCCGGTTTGTACTGGTCCCACCTCCCCCAGAACCGGTTCCAATGCCCCAAGAATTTGAATCCCTCCCTGCTGCACCACTGCTCAAGCCATGTATTCATCTGCGCTATCCTGCGATTCCTACTCTGACTAGCACGTGGCACTGGTAGCAATCCCGAGATTACTACTTTTGAGGTCCTACTTTTTAATTTAGCTCCTAGCTCCTTAAATTCTTTTCGTAGGACCTCATCCCTTTTTTTACCTATGTCGTTGGTACCAATGTGCACCACGACAACTGGCTGTTCTCCCTCCCATTTCAGAATGTCCTGCACCCGCTCCGAGACATCCTTGACCCTTGCACCAGGGAGGCAACATACCATCCTGGAGTCTCGGTTGCGTCCGCAGAAACGCCTATCTATTCCCCTCACCATCGAATCCCCTATCACTATCACGCTCCCACTCTTTTTCCTGCCCTCCTTTGCAGCAGAGCCACCTACGGTGCCATGAACTTGGCTGCTGCTGCCCTCCCCTGATGAGTCATCCTCCCCAACAGTACTCAAAGCAGTGTATCTGTTTTGCAGGGGGATGACCACAGGGGACTCCTGCACTATCTTTCTTGCACTGCTCTTCCTGTTGGTCTTCCATTCCCTATCTGGCTGTGGACCCTTCTCCTGCGGTAAGACCAACTCACTACACGTGATACTCACGTCATTCTCAGCATCGTGGATGCTCCAGAGTGAATCCACCTTCAGCTCCAATTCCGCAACGCGGACCGTCAAGAGCTCGAGGCGGATACACTTCCCACACACGTAGTCGTCAGGGACACCGGAAGTGTCCCCGAGTTCCCACATGGTACAGGAGGAGCATATCACATGACCGAGCTCTCCTGCCATGTCTTAACCTTAGATACCCTTAAATTGGTAATAACAATGTTATAGTTCACTTACTGATATAAAAAATAAAAGAAAAGCTACTCACCAATCACCAGCCAATCACTTACCCCATTGGCTGTGACGTCACTTTTTGATTACTTTCTACTTCTATTTTGCTTTCTCTCCCGCTGTAGCTGCACCAGTACGCTGGCTCTCGATCTCCCGCTGGGCTTTTGACAGGTCGCTCCCCTCTCACCAACTGCCGCTGGCTCTCGATCTCCCGCTGGGCTTTTGACAGGTCGCTCCCCTCTCACCAACTGCCGCTGGCTCTCGATCTCCCGCTGGGCTTTTGACAGGTCGCTCCCCTCTCACCAACTGCCGCTGGCTCTCGATCTCCCGCTGGGCTTTTGACAGGTCGCTCCCCTCTCACCAACTGCCGCTGGCTCTCGATCTCCCGCTGGGCTTTTGACAGGTCGCTCCCCTCTCACCAACTGCCGCTGGCTCTCGATCTCCCGCTGGGCTTTTGACAGGTCGCTCCCCTCTCACCAACTGCCGCTGGCTCTCGATCTCCCGCTGGGCTTTTGACAGGTCGCTCCCCTCTCACCAACTGCCGCTGGCTCTCGATCTCCCGCTGGGCTTTTGACAGGTCGCTCCCCTCTCACCAACTGCCGCTGGCTCTCGATCTCCCGCTGGGCTTTTGACAGGTCGCTCCCCTCTCACCAACTGCCGCTGGCTCTTGATCTCCCGCTGGGCTTTTGACAGGTCGCTCCCCTCTCACCAACTGCCGCTGGCTCTCGATCTCCCGCTGGGCTTTTGACAGGTCGCTCCCCTCTCACCAACTGCCGCTGGCTCTCGATCTCCCGCTGGGCTTTTGACAGGTCGCTCCCCTCTCACCAACTGCCCTTGTTGATGTTGATGTCCTTATAAACGAATCGCTGAAAGTTAACATTCAGGTACAGCGAGCAATTAGGAAATCAAATGATATGTTGGCCTTTATTACAAGATCTCTTGAATATAAGAGTAAATATAAAAACATAAGAAATAGGAATAGGCCATATGGCCCTTCGAGCCTGCTCCGCCATTCAATAAGATCATGGCTGATCTGATCATGGACTCAGTTCCACTTTCCCGCCCGCTCCCCATAACCCCTTATTCCCTTTATCGTTCAAAAAACTGTCTTATTTTTGTCTTAAATTTATTCAATGTTCCAGCTTCCACAGCTCTCTGAGGCAGTGAATTCCACAGATTTACAACCCTCTGAGAGAGGGTCTCTGTTTTAAATGGGCGGCCCCTTATTCTAAGATCATACACTCTAGTTCTAGACTCCCCCATCAGTGGAAACATCCTCTCTGCATCCACCTTGCCATGCCCCCTCAGTATCTTCTACATTTCGATAAGATCACCTCTCATTCTTCTGAATTCCAATGAGTAGAGGCCCAACCTATTCAACCTTTCCTCATAAGTCAACCCCCTCATCCCCAGAATCAACCGAGTGAACCTTCTCTGAACTGCCTCCAAAGCAAGTATATCCTTTCGTAAATATGGAAACCAAAACTACATGCAGTATTCCAGGTGTGGCCTCGCCAATACCTTATATAGCTGTAGCAAGACTTCCCTGCTTTTATACTCCATCCCCTTTGCAATAAAGACCAAGATACCATTGGCCTTCCTGATCACTTGCTGTACCTGCATACTATCCTTTTGTGTTTCATGCATAAGTACCTCCAGGGCCCGCTGTACTGCGGCACTTTGCAATCTTTCTCCATTTAAATAATAACTTGCTCTTTGATTTTTTTCTGCCAAAGTGCATGACCTCACACTTTCCAACATTATACTCCATCTGCCAAATCTTTGCCCACTCACTTAGCCTGTCTATGTCCTTTTGCAGATTTTTTTGTGTCCTCCTCACACATTGCTTTTCCTCCCATTTTTGTATCATCAGCAAACTTGACTACGTTACACTCAGTCCCTTCTTCCAAGTCGCTAATATAGATTGTAAACAGTTGGGGTCCCAGCACTGATCCCTGCGGCACCCTACTAGTTACTGGTTGCCAACCAGAAAATGAACCATTTATCCCGACCCTCTGTTCTCTGTTAGTTAGCCAATCCTCTATCCATGCTAATATATTATCCCCACTCCGTGAACTTTTATCTTGTGCAGTAACCTTTTACGTGGCACCTTGTCAAATGCCTTCTGGAAGTCCAAATACATCACATCCACTGGTTCCCCTTTATCCACCCTGTCAGTTACATCCTCGAAGAACTCCAGCAAATTTATCTCACTGCAATTATATAGGGCCCTGGTGAGACCACACCTGGAGTATTGTGCACAGTTTTGGTCTCCTTGCCTAAGGAAGGATATACTTGCCATCGAGGGAGCGCAACGAAGGTTCACCGGACTGATTCCTGGGATGGGGGAAATTGTCCTATGAGCAATGAAATAGACTTGGCCTATATTCTCTAGAGTGTAAAAGAATGAGGTAACATATAAAATTCTTTCAGGGCTTGACAGGGTAGATGCAGGGAGGATGTTTCCCCTGGCTGGGGATGGGGTCGAGAACCAGGGGTCACAGTCTCAGAATAAGGGGTCGGCTATTTAGGACTGAGATGAGGAGAAATTTCTTCACTCAGAGGGTGGTGAATCTTTGGAATTGTGTCTGATGATGCTGTTATCCAGGCTTGACTCTCTTAGATGGGCTCATGCACTCCGTCTGCACCAAACTGGGCATCCTTCAGTTGGTTCCATGGAACCGATTCCTGATTCTTCCAGAATAGCATCCAAGTTGATGTCTTCCCCTCCCTGCTACTCTGGTACTTTATCCATATTTGAGTATTTTATTCTTCATGATCTCTTTAATTGTCCTTCAAAGACTTTGTCACCTCTTGCTCTCCTTGCCAAAATCTGGAGTGCCGTCTTCACAGTCTCTGCACCAACAAACTTATCCTCAGCTATTTTATATACACCTAAACTTACACTCACTCCTTCACCTGCCGATCTACACTCAACTTCACCCTGCTTATAAACTCTTCTACCCACACTCTTGGCCACTCTTTGACCTCGCCATCCTATGCCATTTCTTCACTTCCAAGACTGCAAGTATCAGAACATTTTCCACCATTTTCCTTGACTTCCTCATTTTCTTCACTGCCTGTATATTATCTACATCAACTCTTTTTTACCCTCAGCCACTACCCCAGGAAAACGACCCCATGTCTTTGACCAGCATCTTCCTATGTCCCAATTTAGTCTTCCCTGGGCTACCATCCCCCATGATGTTTGCTTCCATTGACCTGTTCAACTTCCTTACTTCTGCTTTTGATACCATAGACCCCACCAGATTTCAGACTATCTTCCTTGTGTTTGTGCAGCCTGAAGGCTTGAGTGTGCACAGAGCTCATGACTAGCCTGATCACTGTCAAATCTAGACCACTATATTGAGCTATTGTAGCCGAGACCTTCTACTCCTCATACTCTGGAGAGCAAGACCAATCCCAATTGTTCACCACAAGTTACCATCTCCAACCTCCCTACCTCCATCCTCATCTCTGATGCCCAATGTGAGACTGCTAGTGAGGAAGGTTGTATTAAGAAATTAATCTTGTGTTAAGGACTCTATTTTGTAACAAACCAACTTCACCTTCAGGAAAATTCAGCAGCCTTCTGGAACAGGTCCAAACCAGCCTTAATGTGGCTGGTGTTAAAAAGAACGTGTCTGTTCTTTGTGTAGTTATGACCTTCTGGTAGATAATTCTATGTCTTGTAACCATATAAGCAATGTTCTATCTAATATTTTTTTTGTGTGGTCCCTTTAACTGGCTGTGCAGCAATTCAAACTGCATGCGTGGTTTCTTCCATTTAAAAGCCGGTGAGACCTTCAGACCACTGCGCAGCTGTGCAACTTAGCGGGAGCATTGAATATAAGCTGCTTTCACATTTTTCTAGATGTGATTAGGACAGGCAGCTTATGCTATGTCTTAAGCTTAGTACAGATATAGATGAGCGAATGGCATTGATCTGACACCTACTGGTACCATAAAGACAGCAAGTATTTAGAATGCTGAGATAATGCAAGTTACTGTAAACTGGGGGTAAAATTCATAGAATGTAGGATATGAGGTTATGGTGTAGCGAAGGGATAAAAGTGAGACACTAACACAAAGTTATGAAATTGAGGTTTGGCCACCCCGCTACTGAGCTCAACAACTGCAGCCTTCGCATTATTGTGGCGTGGCAGCCCCGACCTGCGAGAGACCGTCAGCGGCAGATTGGGGCCATAAAAGGAGCGGCGAGCGACAGCCATGGGCAGCGTGGCGGCATGCCACTGCAAGGTACAGCGCGAGCTGGTGCAGGACGGCGACGGCAGCGAAAAGGGACGCCATCAACGTCCAGGTCGCTGATTGGAGTGTGGGCAGGTACAGCAGGAGCGGCGAGAGATTGTAGAGGGACATGATCGGGGCCCAGGAGAGGCGCGAGTTCGGGGCCAGAAGAGGTGAGGGCCGAGTGGCAGCATGGGTCAGCTGCAATATGTGTGTGCACTAGGTACGTGCAGCAGAGGTGGTCTCCAGTCGACTCGGTTAATCCTTGCCACTGGACCAAGCTTGTGGGGTGGCTGGTGTGCAACGGCCACAACACATGAAAAAAATCCACGCACAGGCATCTTCCACCCGACACTCTGTATTTCAGGACCTGGAATATTAGGCCCTTCATTGAAACACCTGTGAACTCATTCTCCTTTGGTGTGAAAGCAAGTCCTCCTCGTTTCGAGGGACTGCCTATGATGATTGTGTGTGTTTCTTCTAATAAATCTATGTGAAAGACTGCATCTCGAACTCTCTCATTCCTGGCACACACAGGCAGTGACTTCAAGTTTTGCTCTCTAGCATTTTGAACTGGCTTGTTTTCTTCTAAATTTGAAATTATCCTTTTAACTACAATTTGTCCTCCAATTCCATAACCTTCTGTCGTTTCGCTCCCATCTTCTCCCTCGGCTCCACCAGCTCATTGTGTGTATGAAACCAACAACCTTTTCCTCATGAGTTCCTCGTTACTCAACTACCTTCTCAGCCAATCCATGCCAACATCATCACCACCTTCCTTTCCTCACATTTCTTCCACTATTAACACCCCCTTTTTAAAAAAAAAAAAGTTCTCGACCCTTTTTATTCTTACCAGGTTACCATCCTATATGCACATTTATTTCCACTAAAGTTGTTGAATACAGAATTACCACCCAACGGCATGTCTGCCTCTCCTACTACTCCGTGTGTGTGTCCTGCCTTAGCACCAAGAAATTCCTGCATTCATGAGAACATAAGAATTAGGAACAGAAGTAGGCCTTCTAGCCCCTCGAGCCTGCTCCGGCATTCAACAAGATCATGGCTGATCTGGCTGTGGACTCAGCTCCACGTACCCGCCCGCTCCCCATAACCCTTAATTCCCTTATTGGTTAAAAATCTATCTATCTGTGATTTGAATATATTCACTGAGCTAGCCTCAACTGCTTCCCTGGGCAGAGAAATCCACGGATTCACAACCCTCTGGGAGAAGAAATTCCTTCTCAACTTGGTTTTAAATTGGCTCCGCCGTATTTTGAGGCTGTGCCCCCTAGTTCTAGTCTCCCCGACAAGTGGAAACAACCTCTCTGCTTGTCTATCCCTTTCATTATTTTAAATGTTTCTATAAGATCACCCCTCATCCTTCTGAACTCCAACGAGTAAAGACCCAGTCTACTCAATCTATCATCATAAGGTAACCCCCTCATATCCGGAATCAGCCTAGTGAATCGTCTCTGTACCCCCTCCAAAGCTAGTATATCCTTCCTTAAGTAAGGTGACCAAAACTGCACGCAGTACTCCAGGTGCGGTCTCACCAATATCCTGTACAGTTGCAGCAGGATCTCCCTGCTTTTGTACTCCATCCCTCTCGCAATGAAGGCCAACATTCCATTCGCCTTCCTGATTACTTGCTGCACCTGCAAACTAACTTTTTGGGATTCATGCACAAGGAGGTGCTTTTAGTGTCCCCCTCCTCTTTTATAGGGGGCACTTGGAAAAATGTGATTTTAGCGCCCAAAAAAAAACAAAAAAAAAGAAAAACACAAAAAAAAGGGCCTTGTAAATGTCTGCTGTGTCATCCAGGGCTGGTGGCACGGTTTAATGTTTTTTGTTTTACAGATAAACTCAAAAAGAGTTTCATGCACAAGGACCCCCAGGTCCCTCTGCACCGCAGCATGTTGTAATTTCTCCACATTCAAATAATATTCCCTTTTACTGTTTTTTTTTCCCCAAGGTGGATGACCTCACATTTTCCGACATTGTATTCCATCTGCCAAACCTTAGCCCATTCGCTTAACCTCTCTAAATCTCTTTGCAGCCTCTCTGTGTCCTCTACACAACCCGCTTTCCCACTAATCTTTGTGTCATCTGTAAATTTTGTTTCACTACACTCTGTCCCCTCTTCCAGGTCATCTATGTATATTGTAAACAGTTGTGGTCCCAACACCGATCCCTATGGCACACCACTAACCACCGATTTCCAACCCGAAAAGGACCCATTTATCCCGACTTTGGGCCGGGGGTGGGGGTGGTATGTATGTAAACCTGTAATTACCATGTTTAACCACCAGAGGGGATCCCACAATCCCTTGGGAGCACCTTTCTATAAGGAGGCCTCACAGGCTGGAGAGGCACTCTTGAGATCTGTAATAAAGGACTATGGTCACACTTTGAGCTTTCAGTGTCTAGTCTGACTCTTTATCCAAGACATAGCAGAGACAGTGTCACTTTCCTAATTAATCTGGCTGCCTTGGCCCGGATTTTGCTGTAAATAAAAGTAATTCTGGCCGCAATTTCTGGCATCTGGACATGCGCAGTTAAACGCGGAAATCCACAGGTTGTTGTCTGAGATACCCTGCTCCTCCACAGGGTGTGCTGTTAGTCGTCACTGATAGACTCAGCATTAAAAAGACTGCAACAGCATGAACTTGCTGTACTTGCACACATGTTCTGCACCAAAAATGGCTGAAAAAGTTAGGGCTGTTGTAGGGAGTGATGATTTTTTTATGGTGTATTGAGTGATAATTACTCCTGAACAACCTCTCTGGCCCTAAAAAGTTAATTTTACAAGTCTCATTCCCTCAGAAGAAAATTAACATTGGAGATTTTTTTTAATTAAAATTTGTTTTTTTAGTTTTTCTGTCTATCCCTTTTATTTCTCTTCCTTCATCCCATCTGTATTTTCCAATCTTTATTTTGCTTTCTGTACATCATTTACATCTAAAAAGGCGGTTCACCACCACCTTCCGAGGACAATTCGGGGTGAGCAATAAATGCTGGCCTTGCCAGCGATGCGTACATCCCAGGAACAAATTTTTTTTTTTAAATTCTACTTGATACTTCCTGGTTTGGACTCTGCGTGTCTCAGTGAGGATTCTTCAATTTGATTGGTTGAGGTTGCTGCTCGCACACACCACAGATCCCCTGCAGAGGGCGCCGTGCTGGATCAGATGTCGGATTAGGAGAAATCTCTGCTGACAAGCCCACGAAAACTCTGTCAGCGAGGTGACCGGCAAGCACTGTTCCTATCCCACTAAGCAAAATCCGGGCCATTGTTGCGGTTGGGGAGGATTGCTCCAGTGAAAGTATGAAGATCCACAAGATAAGTAATTAGACTTTTTGGGGCAATCTTATTGAGCAGCAGGAAATGTGAACAGATCTAGATTGAATTGGATAATAGACTACTGTTTATTGTGCTGCACTTTTTGACTAGCCCCCTTTAGGCACCTGGATTATTTGCACCTACCAATATTAGTTCTGACAATTCAATTTTTCACTCTTTTAAACTGTTGTATTTTGTTTAAATGGTATGCTATTCTCATCACTTTTTTTAATTACAAAGAACAATTTTTTTACAGTTTGAATCCATGCTGTTCTGATGATGAACAATAGATAAAATGTAGTGAACCTTTTAATTATTTTCTCCTACCTCCTTGCGTTTCTTCCTACTCCCACCCCAGCCATGTTCTATTTGAAGCACAGCAGGCCAAAATTTAAGCATGATCAGATAATATAGATTCCAAAAGGAAAATATCCACTTGTTAGTCAGCTGCAGTGCTGCTCTTTGATATCATGGAAATTTCTTTCCACTGATATTCTACCATTTTCATACTGTGGGAAATATAAGCATGAATCACAGTCACCAGATACATGGTAATTTGATTCAATCATTTCTGTCTCTAATATTTGCTCCAAGGTTGCTTGGTGGATGAGTTGTTTAACATCACCGACATTAATCAGTATCCTCAAATGTCAGACTATATTACATCTGAATCAATGATGCTAGTCACTAATTCTTTCATTTCCATTGTGCTTTCCCCTCACAGGGTGGCAGTGGTTTCTAAATCATTTGAAGGACAAACTGACAAAACAGAGAAATGGTATGGCACACAGTACAAGCAGGAAGCCATTGGTGCTGATGTCATCCAGGTGGGCAACACACGCCTACTAAAATAGAGATAATGAGGATTATTTTAGCTGAAGTCTGATACCTTTAGCTTCTCTCAGTACACATAGTAACGTTGCTTAAAATGTACTGATTTGTGTTCCTTATTTTACACTGGATAGTTTTCACACATGGTTGTACAAGAAATAAGGTTACAAAGGTGGAAGACTCTAGCACGTTGAATGTAGTATTCTTAGTTGTGACAATAAGTTCCCTATATGGGCCCAAGTTTCCACATGATTTGCGCCTGATTTTTAGGAGCAACTGGTGGTGAACGGACTATCTTAGAAATCGCAATTCTCCACATTTTTTTTCTGCAGTTCTAGTCAGGTAGAACAGTTCCACTTTAGAACAGAATTTTTTCTTCAAAACGGGGCGTCTCCGGCCACTGACGCCTGATTTGAAAGTTTCCACAGTGAAAGCGTACTCCAAACTAACTTAGAATGGAGCAAGTGAAGATTTTTGTAGAACTGAAAAAACCTGTTCTACACATTAAAAAATCGGGCGCAGGTTACAAATTAAGCGTCCAGAACGAGGTGGGGGAGAAGGGAAGTCATTAAATTCTACAAAAAATCCTTATTTATACTTATACAAATATTATGCAAATAAATCCAACCTGAATAAAAATTTATAAGCAAAGAAAAGATTGAATAAACCATCTTCCTACCTGTGTGAAAGTGCTTCAGCCAGGGAGAATACTGCAGCAAGCCTCACAAAACGAGGCAGCCGTTCCCGAACGCGGGGGGCGGGGGGGAAAGGAAGTCGTTCCAGACGGTGGGCCGGCGGGAGGGGACCGACCGACCGAACACGGGGGGGAGGGGTGGGGGGAAGGAAGCCGTTCCAGATGGCGGGAGGGAGGGAGGGAACCGACCGCCGACCAAACGCGGGGGGGAGGGGGGGAGGAAAGCCGTTCCAGACGGCGGGGGGGAGGGAGGGAACCGACCGACCGAACACGGGGGGAGGGGGGGGGAAGGGAAAGGAAGCCGTTCCAGACGGCGGGCGGGAGGGAACCAACCGACCGAAAGCAGGGGAGGAAGCCATTCCAGACGGCGGGCGAGCGACCGAACGCAGTGGGGCGGGGGCGGGGGAGCCGTTCCGAGGGGGGGAGTGTGGGCCCGACCGACCGACCGAACGCAGCGGGGGGGTGGCGGGGGAGGGGGAGGAAGCCGTTCCAGACGGCCGGAGGGAAGGAGACAGAAGGCTGCAGGAAGCCTCAAATTGAGGAGCCATTTCCTGACGGCAAAAGGGGGAGGTCGTCGGGAAACGGCTGCCTCAACTTTCTGAGGCTTCCTGCAGCCTTCTCTGTGCAGATGGCAATGTGCTTTTATTAAAAAATTTTCAAAAACTAAACAGCTACAAAGAACTACAAAAATGGCCGAGTGCCAATGTTTTTTTCACACTGCGCGTGCGCGAACGCTCCAACGCGCACGCACAGCGTTGCCGGCAGGGAAAAAACTAATTTAAATAGTACCCGCCCCCTCCCACTTACAAAATCGGCGCGAGTGTAGGCTCCGCCCCCATGGGCGCTGCGCCAAACAGACAAGGAGCTGCAGAACGCTCCAGAATCGCGAGTTTTTTTTCTGGCGCCGTTTTAGGCGCGAAAAACGGACGCCCAGCTCGGAGGGGCGCCCGTTTTTTATCTTGTGGAAACTTGGGCCCTATATGTTAGCCTGTGAAACACAAATAATGGACTTACTTTTGTAGCTTGCAGTAATCAAGATGTTAACTGCTGATATTTTCTGTCTAGTGCAGCACTTGCATATCCTAATAGATGTTGCTATACATCTAGACAATTTACAACATATACATAGAATACTCAGAATAAAAGCCAGTTATTTTAATCCAAAATTGTCTTTAATGAGATTTGGATGTGACACATTAAATCGGTTGATTTTATGTAAAGCTGCAGTTTTTTGTAATGGGGATGGAGCTGTTTAACTTTTTCCTAACGGAATTCACATATACAACAACATGCATTTATAGAATGTCTTTAAAGTTCTAAAATGTCCCACGGTACTTCTCGGGAGCGTTATCCAATAGAAATGTACCATTTCTGGCAGTAAGAATAGATTAGAGGTCAGTTCAAGGTTATGTTAAATTTGACAAAACAATTCCAGTCTTTCTCTGGTCCAGAGTTATGAAGTCTTTTTTCCTTTTTTTTTGTGCTCATACAATTGAGAACATGCCGAGAGAAGTATGGAAACAAATTTCAGAATGGTTTGAGATGTATCTATATAATGCAGAGCTGTGTTACTTATAAATTTAAAAGAAAATCTAATTTGGAGGGAACACGGTTACTTTATTGGGTTCTATGACGATAGTCCCGTTCTATCAGGAACTACTGCAAAGCCTATGATTTATACCACCCTCATTTCACAATATCTCATGATGTGTGTCCTTTGCAATGCCTTTAACACTATGCAGTGTCTTGTGTTTTTTATATTCGTTCACGTGATGTGGGCGTCACTGGCAAGGCCAGCATTTATTACCCATCCCTAATTGCCCTTGCGAAGGTGGTGGTGAGCCGCCGCCTTCAACCGCTGCAGTCCGTGAGGTGAAAGTAGTCCCACAGTGCTGTCAGCGAGGGATTTCCATGATTTTGACCCAGCGATGATGAAGAAATGGCGATATACTTCCAAGTTGTGGATGGTGTGTGACTTGGAGGGGAACTTGCAGGGGATGGTGTTCCTATGCGCCTTCTGCCCTTGTCTTGCTAAAGGTTCAGATTGCGGGTTTGGGAGGTGTTGCCAAAGAACAACTGAGTTCTGGCGTAGTGGTTTAATGACTGAATGAGGAATGGTGGTATTGCACCATCATTTTTTATCCTCTGCCCAATCTGATACTGGGATTTCTACCTGGGACATTCTCACCTGTACCCCTATCTCTCAAGAATCTACTTTTCATACCTACTGGGGATTGCTAATTCACTGGTGTCTCTCTAAAATGACAAAAAGTCTTCAAAAACAAAATCTATGTGAACCATGCAAACCAGAAAAATAAGTGGGGAAATCATATGTCACAAAGAATTCCCAAATGGTGATAGCTGTCATTATCAAAACCTGCAGTATTGGCAGTACAAACATGAGTTGTGAAATCTAGTTTGAGACAGAATTTAGTGCAGAATGATATAAGAATCTTGCTCATTTCAGAATAAGAGCACATGTAGAAGCAAGCTGGCTGGAATTAGATCTGCTCCTGACACCAAAACAGAATCTCACAATTTAGACCTGAAGTAATGCCTGTACAGGATACGTCATACTTCAATCCAAACTTCAAGGCAGGACATTTGGGCAATGGCTTCAGGGTGTGTATTTAGCAAAGCCCAAGGTCTTGCCTGCATGTTTCTTTTTCCCCTCCCTCCTTAACTTGGTCTGGGTAGAGTTAAAACATCAGATGAAGGGAGATGGAGAGAGCGCGGTACTCTACTTCTCTGACTTTTTAAATCTCAAGGTCTGGCTTCCTGCTGTTTGCTTCTGAGGCTAAGAGGTGAAGATTGATTTTGCGGGGGGAGGGGGTATTGGGGGTCATACAGGTGTCCTCCCAATCTCCTTTGTGATATTCTGGTTTTAAGCAGCTTGACATAGAAGTACCAGATCTCCAATTCCAGGGCAGCTTTTCCTGTTTTACTTTTTGCTTTGGTTTTCTGGCTTCCTAGGACCTACCCTGGATCTCATTTTATTTTTGTCAGGTCATCAGTAGATTAAATATCATCATTGTTTATAAGGCCACCACAGGTATGCTTTCCAGATCACCAGCCCAGTCATTTTCTCAATCTGGTGGACAGCTGTGCTGTGAATTTAGAAATGCTATGAGGATCTACCACATTCTATTGCAAAATCTGTTTTTGTCCAGTCAATATAAATTCTTACCTAGTCTTGAATCATATTTTAAAGATGAAAGGATCCTTCACTACACAAAAGCGAAAAATACTAATCCATGCTGCTTACAGTAAAGACACTTATCTTTATTCTTACAGAAGTGGCAGAATGCAGACCTAAATGGGAAGTTCAAACTGCCAGTTAAGAATGAGTTCATTCCTACAAATTTTGAGATTTTACCATTGGAAAATGATGCTCTACCATTTCCATCTCTTATTAAGGTAAATGATTCTAGCTCTAGAAATGTGCAGTGGAATGTTGGAATTAAGAAATATGGTATCTATGTGATGCTTTTTTAATTCATATAAATGTATTCACAGTTAATGTTTTTAAAAAATCATGCTAATATTCACTGGACAAGTTGACGAACATTATAGTTTATTTCTGATCACCTTGCTGAGGGAAGAAGTATTGATATTGTGGTTAGATCTACAGTGTTCAATGAGAAATTAATACTGTTTGTGCAGTATCCAGACTCGATGATAAATTTAAAAAAATAATGAAATTTGATGCCCTCCTGTTGGGAATTCAAATGTTTAAATTTTAATTATTTTTTTAGAACAAAAATTAAAACGGAATGCTGTTAGGAATTAATGCACTATTTATTATTAATGGGCCTGTAACCAGAACAGTTGTACGACCATGTTTGTTGGATACTTCTTATTTCTTTCTTGCAGCCGAAATATGCCAACTGCTACACCCGGATGCATTAAAAGTACATATTCAAATAACTTCCTTAGCATTATACTTTGAACCTGGCATCCCCACCTCTTAGTGGTGCCATGGCAACGTACATGTGAACCCGCCGGTGTTGCATGAATTGCCATGGCAACGTGCACATGAATCCACCAATGTTGCATGTGGAACTTCGGTTCTGCATTGATGAGCTGAAATCCGAGCTACAGACACTACGACACACTAGGGAGGGGGAGGGTTATCTGGACGCCGTGATCCAGGAGCTAGTCACACCAATTAGATTAATTAATTCAAATTCAATCCATGGTTAGGGACAGGAGGGTGTGACTACGAGTAAGGCAGCCATGGGGACTTGGGATGTAGTGATGGAGGAGCCTCAGCCCTTGCTCTTGTCCAGCAGATTCAAGGCTCTTACACCCTGTGTGGACAAGAGCAAGGGCTGCAGGGAGGATGAGCAAACTGACCACAGCACCGTGGTACAGGAGGCTATTAAAGTGGGGGGAGTAAAAAGAAACTTTGTACTGGTAGGGGACAGTATCATTTGGGGGATAGGTACTGTTCTCTGCAGCCAAGAGCTTGAGTCCCGAAGGCTGTGTTGCCAGCAGGTGCCAGGGTTAAGGATATCTTCTCTGGGCTGGAGAGGAACTTGGAGTGGGAGGGGGAAGATCCAGTTGCCGTGGTCCACGTGGGTAACAACGACATAGTTAGGGCAAACAAAGAGGTTCTGCTGAGGGATTATGAGCAGCTGGGGTCCAAATTACAAAGCAGAACCACAAAGGTAATAGTCTCTGGATTACTACCTGAGCCCCGAGCAAATTTGCGTAGGGTAAATAAGATCAGAGAGTTATACATGTGGCTGTTGTGGGAGAAATGGGTTTTGGTTCGTGGGACACTGGCACCAGTAGTCGGGTAAGAGGGAGTTGTTCCGTTGGGACCGGCTTCATTTAGACCGTGCTGGGACTAGGGTCCTGGCGAATCGAATAACTCGGGCTGTTGAGAGGGCTTTAGTGGGGGGGAGGGTTCAGGTGAGCAGAAATTTAAAAAGTCAAAGAATAAGGAGAAGGCAATAGAGCAGGGTAGCACTGGGGGAAATGAAAACCAGAGCGTGACAGGAAGGGACAGAATGTATAAACATAAAGGTGTATCAGAAAGTGGGGTCAAAGCAGGAAAAAATGGTTAAAAAAAACAAATTTAAAAGCTCTTTATCTGAATGCACACAGCATTCGTAACAAAATAGATGAGTTGACGGCACAAATAGATACAAATGGGTATGATCTGATGGCCATTACAGAGACGTGGTTGCAAGGTGACCAAGGCTGGGAACTAAATATTCAGTGGTATTTGACAATTCGGAAGGATAGACAGAAAGGAAAAGGAGGTGGGTTAATAAAGGATGAGATCAGTGCGTTAGTGAGAAACGATATTGGCTCAGAAGATCAAGATGTTGAGTCAATTTGGGTGCAGATAAGGAATAATAAGGGGGAAAAGTCGCAGGTGGGTGTAGTCTATTGGCCCCCTAACATTAGCTGCACTGTTGGACAGAGTATAAATCAAGAAATAATGGAGGCTTGGTTAAAAAAAACGGCAATAATCATGGGCGATTTTAACCTTCACGTTGATTGGACAAAGCAAATTGGTCAGGGTATCTTAGAGTGTATCTGGGATAGTTTCCTTGAACAATACGTTGCGGAACCAACCAGGGAGCAGGCTATCTTAGATCTGTTACTGTGTAATGAGACAGGATTAATAAACGATCTCCTAGTAAAGGATCCTTTAGGAATGAGTGATCCTTTAGGAATGGTTGAATTTCAAATTCAGTTGGAGGGTGAGAAAGATGGATCTCTAACCAGTGTCCTAAGCTTAAACAAAGGAGAATACAAAGGTATGAAGGCAGAGTTGGCTAAAGTGGACTGGGAAAATAGGTTTAAGTGTGGAACGACGATTGATGAGCAGTGGCAGACATTTAAGGAGGTATTTCATAACTCTCAACAAAAATATATTCCAATGAAAAGGAAAGACTAAGAGAAGGGATAACCAACCGTGGCTAACTTAGGAAATATGGGGTGGTATCAAATTGAAAACGAGCATACAAAGTAGCCAAGACTAGTGGGAAGCCAGAGGATTTGGATACTTTTAAAAGCCAGCAAAGAACGACTAAAAAATAATAGAGAGGAAAGATAGATTATGAAAGTAAACTCGCACGAAATATAAAAACAGTAAGAGTATCTACAGGTATATAAAAAGAAAAAGAGTGGATAAAGTAAATGTTGGTCCCTGAGAGGATGAGACTGGGGAATTAATAATGGGGAACAGGGATATAGCAGAGACTTTGAAGAAATATTTCGTATCGGTCTTCACGGTAGAAGACACTAAAAATATCCCAATAGTGGATGACCAAGGGGCTATAGGGAGAGAGGAACTTAATACAATCACTATCACTAAAGAATTAGTACTCGGTAAAATAAAGGGATGAAAGGCGGACAAATCCCCTGGACCTGATGGCTTGCATCCTAGGGTCTTTTTTTTTTTTAAAAAAAGTGGCTGCAGAGATAGTAGATGCATTGGTTGTAATCTACCAAATTCCCTGGATTCTGGGGTGGTCCCAGCGGATTGAAAAACCGCAAACGTAATGTCCCTATTTAAAAAAAGGAGGCAGACAGAAAGCAGGAATCTATAGACCAGTTAGCCTAACATCTGTTGTTGGGAAGATGCTGGAGTCCATTATTAAGGAAGCCGTAGCAGGATATTTGGAAAAGTATAATTCAATCAAGCAGAGTCAGCATGGTTTTATGAAAGGAAAATAATGTTTGACAAATTTGCTGGAATTCTTTGAGGATGTGACGAGCAGGCTGGATAAGGGGGAACCAGTGGATGTGGTGTATTTGGATTTCCAGAAGGCATTCAGTAAGGTGCCACATAAAAGGTTACTGCACAAGATAAAAGTTCATGGGGTTGGGGTAATATATTGGCATGGATAGAGGATTGGCTAACTAACAGAAAACAGAGTTGGTATAAATGGGTAATTTTCCAGTTGGCAAACAGTGACTAGTGGGGTGCCGTAGGGATCGGTACTGGGGCCTCAGCTATTTACAATCTATATTAATGACTTGGATGAAGGGACCGAGTGTAATGTAGCCAAGTTTGCTGCTGACATAAAGATGGCTGGAAAGGCAAATTGTGAAGAGGACACAAAAAAATCTGCAAAGGAATATAGATAGGCTAAGTGAGTGGGCAAAAATTTGGCAGATAGAGTATAATGTGGGAAAAATGTGAGGTTATCCACTTTGGCAGAAAAAAAAGAACAGCAAATTATAATTTAAATGGAGAAAAATTGTGAAGTGTTGCAGTACAGAGGGATCTGGGGATCCTTGTACATGAAACACAAAAAGTTAGTATGCAGGTACAGCAAGTAATCAGGAAGGCAAATGGAATGTTGGACTTTATTGCAAGGGGGATGGAGTATAAAATCTGAAAAGTCCTGCTACAACTGTACAGTATATTGGTGAGGCCACACCTAGAGTACTGCATACAGTTTTGGTCTACGTAGTTAAGGACGGATACACTTGCATTGGAGGCTGTTCAGATAAGGTTCACGAGGTTGATTCCGGAAATGAGGGGGTTGACTTATGAAGAAAGGTCAAGTAGGTTGGGCCTATACTCATTGGAGTTCATAGAAACATAGAAATTAGGTGCAGGAGCAGGCCATTCGGCCCTTCGAGTCTGCACCGCCATTCAATAAGATCATGGCTGATCATTCAACCTCAGTACCCCTTTCCTGTTTTCTCTCCATACCCCTTGATCCCTTTGGCCATAAGGGCTATATCTAACTCCCTTTTGAATATATCTAACAAACTGGCCTCAACAACTTTCTGCGTAGAAAATTCCACAGGTTAACCACTCTCTGAGTGAAGAGGTTTCTCCTCATCTCTGTCCTAAATGGCTTACCCTTTATTCTTAGACTGTGACCCCTGGTTCTGGAACTCCCCAGCAATGGTAACATTCTTCCTGCCTCTAACCTGTCCAATCCCGTCAGAATTTTTAATGTTTCTATGAGATCCCCTAAACTCCAGTGTACACAGCTCTGCTGATCCAGTCTCTCCTCATATTTCAGTCCTGCCATCCCGGGAATCAGTCTGGTGAACTTTTGCTGTACTCCCTCAATAGAAAGAACGTCCTTCCTCAAATTAGGAGACCAAAACTGAACACAATATTCTAGGTGTGGCCTCACCAAGCCTCTGTACAACTGCAGCAAATCCTCTAACTATGAAGGCCAACATGCCATTTGCCGCCTTCACCGCCTGCTGTACCTGCATGCCAACCTTCAATGACTGACGTAGCATGACACCCAGGTCTCGTCGCACCTCCCCTTTTCTTAATCTGTCACCATTCAGATAATCTGTCTTCCTGTTTTTGCCACCAAAATGGATAACCTCACATTTATCCACGTTATACTGCATCTGCCATGCATTTGCCCACTCACCTAACCTGTCCAAATCACCCTGCAGCCTCTTAGCATCCTCCTCACAGCTCACACCGCCACCCAGCTTAGTGTCATCTGCAAACTTGGAGCTATTACATTCAATTCCTTTATCTAAATCATTGATGTATATTGTAAATAGCTAGGGTCACAGCACTGAACCCTGCGGCACCCCCACTGGTCACTGCCTGCCATTCTGAAAAGGATCTGTTTATTCCGACTCTCTGCTTCCTGTCTGCCAAACAGTTCTCTATCCACGTCAATACATTACCCCCAATACCATGTGTTTTCATTTTGCGCACTAATCTCTTGTGTGGGACTTTGTCAAAAGCCTTTTAAAAGTCCAAATATACCACATCCACTGGTTCTCCCTTGTCCACTCTACTAGTTGCATCCTCAAAAAATTCCAGAAGGTTTGTCGAGCATGATTTCCCTTTCATAAATCCATGCTGAATTGGACTGATCCTGTCACTGCTTTCCAAATGCGCTGCTATTTCATCTTTAATAATTGATTCCAACATTTTCCCCACCACTGATGTCAGGCTAACCGGTCTATAATTTTCTGTTTTCTCTCTCTCTCCTTTTTTTAAAAAGTGCTATTACATTAGCTACCCTCCAGTCCATAGGAACTGATCCAGAGTCAATAGAATGTTGGAAAATGATGACCAGTGCACTTCCTTAAGTACTCTGGGATGCAGCCCATCAGGCCCTGGGGATTTATCGGCCTTCAATCCAATCAATTTTCCTAACATAATTTCCTGACTAATAAGGATATCCTTCAGTTCCTCCTTTTCGCTAGACCCCCGAACACCTAGTATTTCCTTAGTGAAGACAGATCCAAAAGTATTTGTTCAATTGGTCTGCCATTTCTTTGTTTCCCATTATAAATTCACCTGATTCTGACTGCAAAGGACCTACGTTGGTCTTCACTAATTTTTTTCTCTTCACATATCTATAGAAGCCTTTGCAGTCACTTTTTATGTTCCCTGCAAGCTTCCTCTCATACTCTATTTTCCCCCTCCTAATTAGACCCTTTGTCCTCCTCTGCTGAATTATAAAATTCTCCCAGTCCTCCGGTTTGCTGCTTTTTCTGGCCAATTTATATGCCTCTTCCTTGAATTTAACACTATCCCGAATTTCCCTTGTAAGCCACGGTTGAGCCACCTTCCTCAGAGGTGATCTTATTGAAACTTAGATGATAATGAGGTGGATGCAGAGAAGCTATTTCCACTCGGGAAACTATAACTAGGGGGCATAGTCTCAATTAGTGGCCGCCCATTTAAAACTGAAATGAGGCGGAATTTCTTCTCTCAGGTTTGTAAATCTGTGGAATTCTCTGTCCCATAGAGCTTTGGAGGCTGGGTCAATGAATATATTTAAGGTGGAGATAGACAGATTTTTGAGCGATATGGGAATGAAGGTCATGGGGAGCGGGCAGGGAAGTGGAGCTGAGCCCATGATCAGATCAGCCATGATATTAAATAACGGAGCAGGCTCGAGGGGCCAAATAGTCCACTCCTGCTCCTATTTCTTATGTTCTTATGAATTGCCTATTTAGGACATGAAATGGTAATAAATATAATTAACTTGCCAGAAATAACATCATAAGCATGATTTAAGAAAAATAAAGTCGATCTTTTGTATGGTAACATATTACATACACACGCACACCAATTCATGTTCTGAGTTCATTCATTGGTGCATAGACCATGGAATGTTCTTCATTTCTATAGTCAGTCCCTGGAACTGCTCAATTCAATGATGTAAAACATATTTTAATTTGTCATAGGGTTAGTCTAAGCTTCTATTCTTGTGACTCAGCACTATAAAGATTTTAAAGTTGGTAGTTCAAGACATAACTGAAGCTGGGAATGTGACATTTGAACATTAAGGTCATGTGTTCGAACAGATTATTATTCTTCTGATAATATTTAGGTTGTGAAAAAGTCAACTGAGCTGGAAATTTAAACCAAAACTGCATTTGTTGGGACTGTATCTAATTAAATATTAAGTTCAATGTCCATATGAAGGGATTTTTAAGATGGCAGACAAAATGTTTTGAAAAGATGTAAAAGCAATAAAAATGTTGATGGTGTTGAGGCACCTTCCATGTTTAAACAGCTCAAACTAAAATAAAATTAATTGAATTTTCCTGCAATATATTCCGAACATATCAGTAAACTTTTGTGTATGGAATGTAATCTCTCTGCTGAAGAACTTCCCTTAACAAAAAACTCCCCTTAACAAAACGTGAATGGAGATTATCATTTGGCCCATCAAACTAGTCAATAAATAGCTTACTCTGCACTCTATCCAGGTCGCTTCAATCTCAGGGAGATCATGAAACACCAGTAAAAATACGAAAAGGTAAAGTTGTCTTTGCATGGATTTAATCCTTGCACTGATTCTAATGAGCCATGCCATGTCCTAACAACCCTCTGTGTAATAAAATGTCTTAAGTTTTCCTGTCATTTTATTTAATTTTAAATTTCTACCCTTTAGTTAGAGTCACTGACCAGTGGAAATAGTTTTTCTCTCTTCACCTTATCCAACCCCCTCAAAATTTTGAACACTTCAATCAGATCTCCTTTTTAACCTTTGCTTTAATGAAAAGAGCCACGATTTTCTTCAGTTTCTCCTCGTATCTAAAGCCTCTCATTCCTGATATAATGTTAGTGAATCTCTTCTGCACTATTTCCATGTTGTTGATATCCTTCCGAAAGTAAAGATGCCTATAACGGGGCACAAATTAAACTGACACTGGGAAAAGGTTTAGCATTTTTTTGTGCAAAACAGCAGGATATTTGTATGACGCCTGTCAACATTATTGAACAGTGACCAATTTAATTCTAAAGGCGACGCTTCCATGTTCCGAACAGTGAGTGGTCGGAGTAACTTCCATAGCTTATGTGATCATCTGTTCAATCGGCATTCTAGCTTTCATAGTACTCTTATCCAGACATTTTGGCAGATTGATCCTGTAAACTAGATGTTAGGATGTTTAATTTTTAAAGAATGAAGTTGCCATACAATATTTAAAATAGTTTTTGATTGGGAATCTTATTCTTGCAGGACACGGCCATGAGCAAAGTGTGGTTCAAACAAGACGACAAATTCTTTCTGCCAAAAGCATGCTTAAACTTTGAGTTTTTCAGGTATGTTCTTCAAATGGTGATGAATTCTAACAGTAGAAACAATAGTGTTGTGTATCTCATAAAATATCAGTAAGGAAGCTGTGGTGAAATCAGATATCTCCTAATTAGTGAAAATTGTTATTGTCCAATTAAGTAACATTTATCACCTCTCGGTATTTACCCCCAAGTGTCAGCTTGGCTCACTTGGTAGCACACTAGCCTCTTGAGTCATAAGATTGTAGGTTCAAGTACATAAATTTAGGCAGTTACTCCAGTGCAGTGCTGAAGTAGTGTGTTTGGTATGTGGAAGATACGTTCCATTCAAATAATGGCGACCCTATTAAGTGAGTTTTTATAAATTTACATCCTCCACCAACAATGAAAATTGTGCCCAGCTGCAAGGCGATTCAAAATGATGGGCACATTAGTTTGTAGAAACAGATTCAGGTCCCACACCAACACCACTGGTTACATAGAAACATAGAAAATAGGTGCAGGAGTAGGCCATTTGGCCCTTCTAGCCTGCACCAGCATTCAATATGATCATGGCTGATCATTTTTTCAACTTTAGTACCCCTTTCCTGCTTTCTCGCCATACCCCTTGATCCCTTTAGCCGTAAGGGCCACATCTAACTCCCTTTTGAATATATCTAACGAACTGGCCTCACCAACAACTTTCTGTGGTAGAAAATTCCACAGGTTCACAATTCTAAGTGAAGAAGTTTCTCCTCATCTCGGTTTACCCCTTACTCTTACACTGTGACCCCTGGTTCTGGACTTCCCCAACATCGGGAACATTCTTCCTGCATCTAACCTGTCCAATCCCGTCAGAATTTTATATGTTTCTCTGAGATCCCCTCTCATTCTTCTAAATTCCAGTGAATAGAAGCCTCGTCGATCCAGTCTTACATCATATGTCCGTCCTGCCATCCCGGGAATCAGTCTGGTGAACCTTCGCTGCACTCCCTCAATAGCAAGAATGTCCTTCCTCAGATAAGGAGACCAAAACTGAACACAATATTCCAGTTGTGGCCTCACCAAGGCCCTCTACAACTGCAGTAAGATCTCCCTGCCCCTGTACTCAAATCCTCTCGCTATGAAGGCCAACATGCCATTTGCCACCTTCACCGCCTGCTGTACCTGCATGCCAACTTTCGATGACTGATGTACCATGACACCCAGCTCTCGTTGCACCTCCCCTTTTTCTAATCTGTCACCATTCAGACAATATTCTGCCTTTCTGTTTTTGCCACCGAAGTGGATAACCTCACATTTCTCTACATTACACTGCATCTGCCATGCATTTGCCCACTCACCTAACCTGTCCAATTCACCCTGCAGCCTCTTAGCATCCTCCTCACAGCTCACACTGCCGCCCAGCTTAGTGTCATCTGCAAACTTGGAGATATTACATTCAATTCCTTCGTCTAAATCATTAATATATATTGTAAATAGCTGTGGTCCCAGCACTGAACCTTGCGGTACCCCACTCGTCACTGCCTGCCATTCTCAAAAGGAGCCATTTATTCCTACTCTCTGCTTCCTGTCTGCCAACCAGTTCTCTATCCACGTCAATACATTACCCCCCAATACCATGTGCTTTAATTTTGTACACTTAATACACACTGGTAAGCATTTGGACGTTTGTAAGGCTGGAAGAGGTCAGGTAGGGAGGGGCGAGGCCATGGACGGATTTGAAAATGAGGACAAGAATTTTATAAATTTTATAAGTAGGTTAGCGAGCACAGGGCTGATGGGTGAACAAGCCCTCATGTGGGTTAAGATACGGGCAGCCGAATTTTGGATGAGCTGAAGTTTATGGAGCATGGATGATGGAGGCTATCAAGAATATTTGAGTCTTAAGTGTCAAAAACATGGGGTGAGGGTTTCAGATGGGATTAGCCGGGCAAGGTTATAGAGGTGGAAGTAGGAGGTCGTTATGATGAAGAGGATATGGGGTCGAAAGCTTAGCTGAGGATCAAATGGGATGACTAAGATATGAACAGTCTAGTTCAGCCTGAGGCAGTGTTGGGGTGGCAGTTGGTATTGGTGGCGAAGGAACAGAGAATGTGGCGGGTGCCGAAGCCGATGGCTTTGGACTTCCCAATGTTTAATTGGAGGGAATTGTAACTCATCCACGACTGGATGTTGGATGAGCAGTCTTGACAACACAGAGGCAGTGGTAGGGTCGAGAGCGGTGCTGGTGAGGTTGAGCTGAATGTAGCCAGCATGCATGTGGTGCCTGACATGGCTTCAGATGATGTGGCTGAGGAACACCATATAGATGAGAAATAGGAGGGGGCACTTGTCCCTTATTTCCTGAAAGTTGTGTGTATAATTCAGTTGTTAACTTCAAAATGTGATTGAAATAGGCTGATTGCAGTGGTTTGGTACTTAGTCACACTGTACACCTGTTGATGATCAAAAATAAAAGAAAGACAGACTTGCATTTATATTGCGTTTTTCACAAGCTCAATGTCCGAAAGCTGTTTACAGCCAATGAAGTACTTTTGAAGTGTAGTCACTGTTGTCATGCAAGAAGCCTATCACATTGGAGAAAAAATTGATTTCATTGCTTCTGAGGTCATATCCATTGTATTAAAAAGTACAAAAATGGTGACAGGAAAAGACCACAAGGAGCAATGTATTGATAGAGGTTTAAAGATATGGGCTGCATTTTCGGGTCGTTTGCAACCCGGTTTTTGCTGGGTTTTGACCCTCCCGGGTGCAAAATGGGGCATCCAGGCGTGATCCTCGGCGTCAGTGATGTGAATAAACTGAAAAAAAGCTAAGTTAAAGTTTTTATTTTTTTTAATATTTTTGCAGCGAATTTTTGTTTTTGTTTTTTTCCCTCCAAAGGCCTCTCTCGGAGCACTCCCGACCCCGCATTAAAGTTAGCGAGGTTCCCGTTTTTGAGCCACGAAAGTTGTACACCTCCCTTTGTGCAAGGCCCAAATGTCAAAAGTTGCTCCTCCAAGTGCAAACTTTAATCGGGCAGTAAATTTCCAGCTCCGCCTCCGTTTTTGCCTCAAACGGCAAAGCCGAAAATCCAGCCCAATATAAATGGAATTTTATTTGTGCAAATGGAATATCTGTTCACATTTAGAGTAACTGAGTTTAGTCTGTACATTTTAGTATTGACATTTTTGGTAACACTGATGAAGGGATACTTGAATTATTGCAGCAGAATTTTGTGTAATTATAACTGAATACTCTATGAACAAATTAATATTCAACCACTTTTCAAAAAAAATTACATGATATTTTTCCTACTAATATATTTCACATTTAACCATTCAGTGTATTGCATGTGGTATCAGTTGGACTTTTAAGTTTCTAATGTATTGTATACTTTATGAAAGATCCTGTAATGTGTATTCCTACAAAACAGCAACTCATTATTTTCTATTAAGTTTGAAGTACTTGGCTGTACTTGCCTGCACTTGGACAATGACACAGTTTATTTTTTTTTCAGTGCATTAGCAGTTGTCATTGCGCAGTGTGTTTTGGGTTCACTGTATAAGGGTTTAAACTGTCTGAATGTGGGACTACAAAAGATATCTATGGATTGAACTGTGCATTTCACAGGGAGGAGTGTAGATTTTTTTTTACACAAACTCCTAACTAAGCATTGCACCTGTCCGCTGCTGGTCTCCGAGGGTGATTTTCTTCTTGTAGGTGCACACTTCATGATGTATCAGAAAACCAACATTGGTTTTATTAATCCCTGAAACAAATTATAAGCTTATTTTAACAGTATGGTTCATAGCTGATGCATGTAGAAATTTATCTGAAAAAGCTTAATTGCTTGATATTTGTAACCATATGAGTAAAGAAACTGAGCAAGCAATGCATTTTTTTTAATAAGTTCATGGAGAACATACTGAGCAGCATAGCTGCTTAGATGTTCATTTGAATTCGTGTTGAAGTCCAACTGGGAGCTGATACTTGAGCCCAAGCTATTTTAAATGGATTTTCATGGCTGAGAAGGGAGGAGGGAGGGAAAGAAGATAAGTAGGGCTAGTACATCCAGTCTTTCCTGGCAAATAAATTATGTCACAATATGCAACATGGCGATACTCGACAGCCTATCACACAACCTTTAAGCCAAGGTTTTAAAGTGATTTTTTTTTCTTTTGTAAAGTATATCGACTCTGATACTCTAAATAAGCCTCGACACAACACTGGCATTCCATAACCCATTTGTCTCCTACTTCAAGTGTATTGTACAAAGTGAGGTGCCTATTGATTGCAATTCTGATTTTAATGTCCTAGGATTACAATGATCAGTGTGTTCTTTAGATATGTTATGCTGTTTCCATCACTTGAGGGACTTATTATGTTGAAAATGTTTTCAGGTAATGTATTTATGAAATATGGTTAAAGCTTTGTAAAATGATTTTACTGGGATTTGGCTATTTGGGGGGGGAAAAAAACAATTGTTGTACTCATCATTCGCATAGATATATTGTCAGTGACAGTAAATTTTATTGATTTGTGTTTCATTAATTAAATTTGTAGAAGCAAATTTTAATGTTCTGGCATATTCTCTTCCAGCCCATTTGCTTATGTGGATCCATTACATTGTAATATGGCCTATTTGTATCTTGAACTGCTGAAAGATTCTCTCAACGAGTATGCATATGCAGCAGAGCTAGCTGGCTTGAACTATGACCTACAAAATACGATCTATGGAATGTATGTAAGTACCCAAATTCAGGGAAACAGCAAAGCTCCAGAATTATCTGAAGTTTTTCAATTTTTGTTTGTATGTGCTTATTAGTTCCCCCCCCCCCCCTCCTCTCCCCACATATGATAAAATATTTATTTTCTCCTTCCATCAAGTAGGATTATTAGTTTAGCCATGAGGCTGCATATACATACTCTTCAACCATTTTGCTTAACCTATTGTAATGTCATTGTTGAATATCAACCTGTCCAGGGGGTTTATTGCCACATTTTATCTAATTTGTTTTCTTTTTGTTAGCCATTACATTTATGCCGACCCTCTTCATTGCAACATGACATACCTCTATATCAGGTTATTGAGGGATGATTTAAAAGAGTATACATATGCAGCTCGCCTCACAGGCTTGGTGTATGCACTAGTTCCAGCAATGAACTCGATTCTTGTAAGTAGAGCAGGAAGGGGATCCAGCTTGAGATTGAAGTGTTTAAGGATGCGCAAGTTGCTTGCAGTTCTTACATGAGTTTTATATTGCATGTTTGAAATGAACTAATAAGCCTGAAAGATGCATTTGGATTTTCAGTTTACCTACAACTATTCAAAAAAAAAACAGATTTATTTCGTGTAATCATTCACCACTTTATGCCACAAGTGAGAGGATACAAATTGTTTTTTTTTTCAATCAAACTGGTTATTCTTGCCTATTGCTTTTCACCATTTTTTGATATTCCAGTATGTTGGTGTCTATCTCAAAACCCTCATAGCAACATTTAAATATATATTTTTAATTTGTCAATTTTTATTTGTAGTATTACAGGTTGAGCGTCCAAAATCCGGAGTTCTAAAATTCATAATGTTCCAGATTCCGGACACCAGGCCGATCCGTGGCAAGGTTGTCCGGAAACCGGAAAATGTTCCGAAATCCGGACTCCCCCCGCCTCGATGGCCCGACCTCACCCCAGCCCGACCTCACCCCGACACTCGGCGGCCCGATCTTGCCCTGGCCCTCGGTGGCCGGAACTCACTCCGGACTGACCTCGTCTCGGCGGCCCGGCCCTCGGCTGCCTCGGCGGCCCCGCGACTTTGCCCGCCTCGGCCCTCGGCGGCCCCACAACTTGGCTCGCCCCGGCCCGACTTCGCCCTGACCCCGGCTCCACCCCTTCTCCCCCTTACCTCGGTGGGCCGACCTCGCCCCCTTATCTTGGCTGCCCGACCCCAACTACCTCGGCCCAGGCAAAGACGTTCCAAAATCCGGAAATATCCGGAACGGCCTCGGTCCCGAGGTTTCCGGATTTTGGACGCTCAACCTGTAATAGTATCTACACTACAACAGTGAATAGTAGAAGATTATAGCATAGAAGAGAACTTTTCAGCCAATTGAATTTGTGCCAGCATTTTTGCTATTGTAATCCAAAACTGAGACAGCTGCTCTTCTCTCTTCCCATAGACCTGTATTTGTGTCTGCTTAAAATGTTTTTCTGCTCTTACCTTAAAAGTCACAATGATCTCTGCTTTGATTACTCCCTGCAACAAAGCATTCCATGCACCAATAACCCTTTCCATAAAGAAATATCTTCTAAGATCTGTCTTTATTCTGACAATTTTAAATGATCATTCGTCATTGACTCCTAAACCTCAGGAGATAGGGTTATTATGGAAAAACTATCAAAACCCTTCATAATTTAAATAAAAAACCTCTTGAATCTCCTTTTAGCTTTTTTGTTCCAATGGAAATAGTCCCAGTATCTCAAGTCTTTCATTATAACTGGTAATATTCTAGTGAATCTAAACTCTACGCTATCCATAGCTTTAATGACATTTCTATAATGGGATGCACACAATGCTACTAACTAACAGTGGCTTAACCATTGTTCGTGCAAATTTATCATTTTCTCTTTGGTCTTGTAGACTCAGCCATTGTTTTTATAACCTAAAATGCCATTGGGTTTTTTTGTTGCTTTATGTACCGCACTTGCACTTTCAAGGAATTGTGTATTTGTATCTGTTAATGGATTTCCCTGTGGTAACTGTTGCAGCAAAGGGTTATTAATCCTGTGACAATAACTCCGCTCAGATTCTAACCAGAGTAGTTTTTAAATAAGCTTTATTTGTCTTGGGTTTTATAACTGTTCTACAGTAGTACATTAAATGACAAGATGACATGCAAATAATACAACTGGGTTCCCAGGCCCAGAGTGATCACACTCAGGACCCTAGGTTACCTGTGTGGCTGTGGGCTTCCAATTTACTCCTGAGCGCACTCCAACCCCCAAGGAAACAATACAACCCGGTTCCCAGGCCTGGAGTGACCAGCTCCAGCCCGCCAAGCCAATCTGCATGGCTCCTGACCACCCCAAGAACGCTCTGATCTTTAAAAGAAAAATGTCCCATTCTTATACTATTCAGCTACCTTGGGCTGTGTGTCTATGCACAACAACGTAGGCACAAGTTTGCTGAGGCCACATATTTAGGTGTTTACCCGCTTCAAATCTTTAGGCCTTCATCTCTCTTATACAAGCTTTGTTTAATTTAGACTGCCTTGCACTATCTTTGTCTCAGAAATGGTGCCCTTATCTCAGTATGGGCCATCTCTTGCTCGGCGTGTTTATCATTTTTGTTTAGTTTCCAAACTGTCTTTGCTCACACATTCGCGAGAGAGCTTACTGGGATACTTTGACCAATTTAAACAATTTTAAGATATTCTAAGAGTATCTTTAGGTGTTTTTGCTTCTCTACTCCCTGCAATATCTTCCATTAAATTTATACTCTTATTCTTGTTTTCCCAACCAAAATGCTTTACCATGTAAAATTACCATCGTTTACAGTCCTCATTGCTGTTTGCCACACTTCCTACTTCCGTTATTGTCATCAGTATATATTGAGAACAATAGAGGATGCAGCACTGATACTTGAGTTACACCACGCCCAATCCTTACAATACCCATAAACCCTAACCCTCTATTTCCTCTCTATCCATGCTGCATTTTTATGTTATGCACTTCCTTTATCTTTCCAATCACTTACTACTTAAAAAAATAATTGTCAAATATGACTTTAGAAAATCCATGCTGGCTGTCCTTGATTATCCCATGTCTCCAAATGCTCAATTTAATCTGTGCCCACTGGTGATATTAAACTAACTGGTCTATAATTACCTAGTTTATACTTCTCGCCCTTCTTGAACATTACATTAGCTACCCTCCAATCCTCTGCTACAGTTTACATTACTGTAAGGTACATGGTTTATCTCCCTCAGCTCATGGCCATGCATTGTGTGTGTGCATTGTGTGTGTTCACTGTGTATTATTCAAATTGATCATGCACTAAACTTTGTTTCCTTGTTAAGTGACTGTTAGAATTACTAAGCTGCTAACAAACATTAAGAAGATTGTCTTTAAGCATATTTTCTGATGGCGTTGCTTGGAAATCTAATTGTTACCTTCTGTGTGGAATAGAAACATAGAAGAAACATAGAAATTTACAGCGCAGAAGGGGGCCATTCCAGCCCATTGTGTCCGCGTTGGACGACAAAGAGCCACACAATCCTTGGTCAGCAGCCCTAAAGGTTACATATGAACTATGAACAATGAGGGAAAGGCAAAGAGCACACAGCCCAACCAATCCGCCTCACCACAACTGCGACACCCCTTATAGTAAAACATTCTACACTCCACCCCAACCGGAGCCATGTGATCTCCTGGGAGAGGCAAAAACCAGATAAAAACCCAGGCCAATTTAGGGAGAAAAAATTTGGGAAAATTTCTCTCCGACCCATCCAGGCAATCGAAACTAGTCCAGGAGAGGGGATATTTTATTCTATTTTGGTTACACTGAACAGATTTTAAAATAAAGCTGCTCTTTTCTTTTCCACAGCCCCCCACCGCACCACCCCCCCCCCCCCCCAAAAAAAAATTTCAACCAAATCTTGCATTGGCTCCAATTGGACATGTGTTCAAGGATAATTATTTATAGATATTATGTTTGTTGTGAAATAAACAAAGTACACATCTGAAAAGTTCTGACCGTTCCCCAAAAGTATGGAATTATGGGGACGATTTTTGTCTCGCTGTTGCCCCATTTTTAGATGTAAATGCGGCAGTATTGGGTCGAAAACGACAAAAAAAGTCCTGCTAACTTCTGCTGGTCAGCATGTTCCAAGTTTTGGGTGGACATTGACATTGATGTAAGCAGTCAGAGCCCCTGCCAGAAATGGGCAGCGGCGTCATTGCTGTATGAAAACCAGATTATATTTATTTCGTCTGCACGTATTTATATAATAGGCCATTGGTCCCTGATTTCATATGTTCAGACCACATTTTTCCAAAAAATTTAAAGTTCCTTTGATTTTTGAAATGTTACAAAACACTCTTGGTGGCATTAAGACCTGGTTGTGATCATAGCTGGGAGAAACAGTTTGAGGTACAACAGCACCACCTATTGTAGGAGGACTATGGTCAGTATTGCTCAACTAGTAATTATATTTATAAGCAGGCATGAAAAGGTATGACAGATATAATAGTGATATAGGGCCCAAATTTGCTCAGGATGGAGCAACTTGATTTTTTTCAAGTATCTTAAAAATCGCAATTCTGTACATTTAATTTGCACCAGTGTAAATGAGCTAGTTAGGATTTTTTTTTAGTTTAGTTTTTTTTTTCAAAAGGGGGCATTACCAGCCACCTATGCCCGTTTTGGCCATTTAAGCCAGTTTGGACAGCTAATAGTTGCTCCAAACTAACTTAGGCCAGCGTATGTGACCACTTGTGGCCCGCACAGAAAACCCTTGCGGAGAGTTAAGATATCAGCGCAGGTAAGTACATTTAAAGCACTAAACAAATCACAAAAATAAGTATTCAATAACAAATAAAAAATACAAGGAAGCTGAGAGACCTGCATCTAGTACCCAGACTTACAAAGCACAAAAAGTAATAAGCAATTAATTAACAAATAAATAGAAGGAACCCTGCACCTAAAGCACCAAAACTTATAAAGCACAAAAAGTAATAAGCAATTAATTAACAAATAAAAAATAGAAGTAAGCGGAGAAGACCTGAACCTAAAGCACCAAGACTTACAGAGCACTAAACACAGCACAAAAAGTAATTCAATAAAAAATAAAGAACTGAAGTAAATAATTAAATTAACAAATAAAGAACTGAAGTAAATCCTACCTTCAACTAAACTCAGCAGCGGCCGGCCTGTGCGGGAGGCCATTCGGCCTGAGATAGAGGCGGTAAGATGCACACTGGGAGGCTAGACTCAACGTGGCATCTGTGAACGGGGGAGGGAGGGGGGAGAGGCTGAACGCGGCATCTGTGAACAGCGGGGGGGGGGGGGGGGGGGGGGAGGAGGCTGAATGCGGCATCTGTGAACAGGGGAGGGAGGGAGAGGCTGAACGCGGCATCTGTGAACAGCGGGGGAGGGGGCGGGAGAGAGATCCACAGCGGACTCACCCCGGCCGGTGCGGGAGTCCCTTCGGCCAGAGATAGGGGCGGCGCACACTCTACCGGGCATGTGCAGAGATCCCGGCACTGTTTTCCGTCCCCCTCTGCTTTTGCCACGCCACACCAAGGCCTACAACGGTCCACAGAGTGGGGAGAATACGGAGCTACATTTTCGGTGCTGTTTTTGGAGTACAAAGTCGGCGCACCTCAGGCAAGTGCGCCGTTTTAACCAGAGGGCCAAATTTTCGCACATAGGAAGTAAGTGTGACAAAAGGGAGTGCTTGTCACAATTTTTTGTATTAATATTTATTGAGACGAGCAGTAGTTTGACCACTGACTCCTGATGGGCACCACTGTTTTCATCTCTCTAGTGCTAAAAATATCCATTAGCCACTACTCTTTCTGTCCTTTAGTTGACTTCTATCCATGCTGTTGTATTCCCTTTAGTAATATGAAGCATAGACTGCATTGAACATGTCCAGGGAACTATAGACCAGTCAGCTTAACATCAGTGGTAGGAAAAATAATGGAATCCCTCCTAAAGGAGAAAATAGAAGAAACCAAAAATAGAATAATGAATAGCATGGATTTCAAAAGGAAAAGTCTTGCTTGACCAACTTCATTGAATTTTCTGAAGAGGTAACAGAAAGAGAGTAGACATGGGTAATGCAGTAGATGTAATTTATCTAGATTTTCAAAAGGTACCACATAATCTAATGAATAAGGTCAAAGAATGCGGAGTCGGGGCATGAGTAGCAGAATGGATAACTAGCTGGCTTCAAGACAGAAAGCAGAGAGTAGGGGTAAAGGCTAGTTATTCAGAGTGGCAGAAGGTGGGTACTGGTGCTCCACAAGGATCAGTGCTGGGACCACTGTTCACAATTTATATGAACGATTTAGACTTTGGAATCAAAAACACAATTTCTAAATTTGCAGATGACACCAAATTGGGGGGATAGTCAATGCTGAGGAGGACTGCAACAAATTACAGGAGGATATTAATAAGCTTGCAGAATGGGCATATAATTGGCAAATGAAATTCAATACAGATAAATATGAAGTATTACATTTTGGTAGGAAAAATAGGGAGGTCACTTATCATTTGGAAGGTGCGAGTCTAGGTGGGATAGAGGAGCAAAGGGATCTCAGAGTTGATTCCTGGGATGAAGGGGTTGTCTTATGAGGGTAGGTTGAGCCTGTACTCATTGGAGTTTAGAAGAATGAGAGGGGATCTTCTTGAAACATCTAAGATTCTGAGGGGGCTTGACTGGGTCAGTGCTGAGAGGATGTTTCCCCTCATGGAGGAATCTAGAACTAGGGGGCACAGTTTCAGAATAAGGGATTGTCCAGTTAAGACGGAGATGAGGAGGAATTTCTACTGAGGGTCATGAATCTTTGGAATTCTCTACCCCTGAGAGCTGGGGAGGCTCAGTAATTGAATATATTCAAGGCTGAGATAGACAGATTATTGAACAATAGGGGAGCCAAGGGTTATGGGGAACAAGCAGGAAAGTGTTAAGGCCAAGATTAGAGATTATCTTATTGAATGGCGGAGCAGGCTCGAGGGGCCTACTCATGCTCAAATTTATTATGTTCTTGTGTTTTTATCACAACTGAAGCTTCATATAATAATTCAGATATGCCCTGTTTGTGCCAGCGATTGCTAGATAATGATTAGTAGTTGAAATTCTGGCCATTTTTTCCTCCTCTTCCCTATTCCCATCCGCAGCCTCCCCACCCCAAAGCCAAGAGTGATGTGTTCAGTTTTAGTACCCTTATTGAATCCTGCAATCTGCTAACTTGGCACAAGATGAGGATTGAGCCTTGGAGTACACCTCTAGTCTGGGACTCTTTCATCCGGAAACATCTGTGGTTCGGCATTAGTTGGGCCTGCAGGAGAGGAGGGTTTATATTTTTTAAAGTTTTGATCGGCTGCAATGGTTGATCGGCTGGGAGCGTCTGTAGTCAGTGAGTGCGTGCGCATGTGCAGAAGGAGCCATCCACAGGCTGCCGTGGCACACACTCACATATACAGGAGCCCGGGTATTGTCCACCGGTACCAGTAAGCGAGACCTCCCGTAGTTCGGGAAATTCTCTGTTCCAGCATCGGTCAGGTCCCGAGGGTGCCGAACTGGAGAGGTACAACTGGTACCTCCAAGATGGTTACTTTAATTCAAGCTATCAGAGGAGTGCATCAATAATTTTAATTCTGGAATGTTATCATTTGTAGTCGAGAAGTCTATGACCATGCAATGCCCATTAGTTCCTGTCTTAATGGTGATTCCCAAATGGCCCACTCAAACATTATTTCAGGCTGGCACCATATACTGCATAGTTTTAGTTCAGTCTTGCCTTTTTTGTCTTGAAATATATGAAGTTTCTAGTTTTCCTCGATAATTCACGGATTAGCAATTCAGAAATATTTTCTAATTTTTAAGGTATTCAATTTGACGTTTCACAGAATTCTGTTTACGTTCAGCCACATCACTTTTATACCTATTTTAGTACCATACTAAATAGAATTATATTTAATTTTATTTTATTTTCCAATCCGATCAACATTAGCAATTTTCCTAAACAAACGGTCCTGGCATAATTTTGTCTCGATCATCTTGGATTCCCCTTTAGGTACCGCAGGTAACAAAAATCATCATGGGCAATCCCTCGGAATCGAGGAAGACTTGCTTCCACTCTTAAAATGAGTTCTTAGGTGGCTGTACAGTCCAATACGAGAACCACAGTCCCTGGGACATATAGTCGTTGAGGGAAAGGGTGGGTGGGACAGGTTTGCCGCAAGCTCTTTCTGCTACCTGTGCTTAATTTCTGCATGCTCTCGGCGATGAGATTCTCCCGATGCACTTCCTCCACTTAGGGCGGTCTTTGGCCAGGTACTCCCAGGTGTCAGTGGGGATGATGCACTTTATCAGGGAACCTTTGAGGATGTCCTTGCAATGTTTCCGCTGCCCACCTTTGGCTCGTTTGCCGTGAAGGAGTTCCGAGTAGAGCACTTGCTTTGGGAGTCTCGTGTCTGGCAGGCGAAGCTGATAAAGTGTGGTCAGTGCTTCAATGATGGGGATGTCGGCCTGGTCGAGGACGCTAATGTTGGTGCGTCTGTCCTCCCAGGGGATTTGTAGGATCTTGCGGAGACGTCGTTGGTGGCATTTCTCCAGCGTCTTAAAGTGTCTACTTTATATGGTTCATGTCTCTTGAGCCATACAGGAGGGCGGGTATTACTACAGCCCTGTAGACCATGAGCTTGGTGGCAGTTTTGAGGGCCTCTCCAGCAGCGACCAGGTGATCGGACCTCCAGCGGCAACCAGGCCTCTCCAGCGGCGACACCTGTGCCTCTCCTCTACGATGCCGTTTGGGCCTTCTCTTCTACGACAGCGGCTGGCCTTTCCTCCTCCTCAGACGATTGGGCCTCTACTTCCCCACTGGTGACCTGTCCTCTTCCGACTGGTGAGCATCATGGCTGTAACTTTCCACTCGGAACTCCAGTGGGCCACTGACCCTCCCAATGCCTGCCCCCAACAAAGCCTCGAACTACCTAACAAAAATAGTACAGCGTTGAATGAAGGCTTCCCTACTTGTCTGAGTTGCCATTCTCTGTTGCAGTACTGTAGGGGATGAGAAAGTTGGATCTTCAGCTGACTCTTGTAACATTGATTACTGTCTGTAAGTAAGGTCTGTGCTGGAGAATTTGTGACTCAGGAGGGATCAGCAAAAGCAAAAGGGGTATAATAGAGATTAGCACAGTTTAGCATGTTGAGTTACATATCACCATATACAATGATGATTGTTGTAGTTTCTGGGATATCTTTCAATGAAAACACAACAATGATGCCATATAATTTTGCCTTCTGAAGTAAATTGTTGGTTTTAAAAAGTTTTTAAAACCTAATAAGGTAACAGATGCATTTCAAGCCATAAACCTTAATGATTTTTGAATATGCTGTAATTATTGTAAAAGTGAAAATATATTTAAATGTGTTTTTAAAGTAACAGGAAAATCTGCTGGGTATACAGTAAATTTAAGGTAATACTTTTTCAGTGCCTTTTGTACTTTAGCTCCTGCATGTTATTTCTTGCATGCAAAACCTCTGTACTTTACTTTGTCAACAGCTGTCTGTGAAGGGCTACAATGACAAGCAGCACATAATTCTCAAGAAGATAATCGAGAAGATGGCCACCTTTGACATTGATGAGAAACGATTTGAAATAATCAAGGAAGCTGTGAGTAGTGCAATTGATTAAATATTTTGGCATTATCATGACAAATCCAGAGGCTCCATTTTAATATTAGCAGGAAAATAAGTTTACTTTGGTGTCCACTTTAGGTCAAAAGGGGAAAACGTAAGGAGTTGTGTATCTGCCTATATTTCAAATGACATTGAACAGCCAAGGGGGAGCACTCACTTGAAAGATTTGCTTGACCAGCAACGCTAATTGCAATTTCTAGGTACTTTACATTCTCATAGGGTAATTTGAAAGAGTAATAGAGAATCTGTGCAATGACAATTCATCCCAGCTCACAATTCAGCTCAAAAGAAACGTGTACAGAAACTGAATCAGTGGGATGGTCAGTTTGAAGATCTCCATCATCATAGTTATTTTATAAGAAATGTGGATTATAATTCTTGGGGATATTTCTGAAAGCACAAAAAAGAAGTTAGTTGAAGAATGAAAAAGCACTGGTTTTTGAGAATTCCATCTTTGACAATATAAACTGTAGAAAAAAAAAAGACTCAAAAATAATTGGATATAAGCACAGCTTTAAAAAAAAATCCACCCAAATTGGATCTGTTCTGCTCCTCTGTTCCTGAACTATGGTTAGAATATGAAAAAGTTCAATGCAGAACTGGCCATCTCTTACTGAACTCGGATCTTTGGAATTCTCCTGTTGGTCTATTAGTACAGTTCCTGTCTTGTATCCTCTGGCTACCATCTAGGTTAGATTAGTCCTGGTTACGGATATTTCTGAAATAAAAATGGAAATTGTTGGAAATACTTAGCAGGTCAGGCAGCATCTGTGGAGAGAGAAACAGAGTTAATGTTTCAGGTTATTGACCTGATGGAAGGTCATCGACTGAAACGTTAACTCTGTTTCTCTGTCCACAGATGCTGTCTGACCTGCTGAGCATTTCCAGCATTTTCTTTTTGTGTCAGTATCTGCATTATTTTGCTTTTGTACAGATATTTCTGTTGACATCGTGTTTGCCATCTAATGCACAAAAGCAGCAGTATCTATCGATATTTCCTTCAGTATCTCCATCTCATTATGTTGCCTCTTCCCACTCCAAATCCTGCAGTTTGCATTTTCTTTTCTGATTAAAGGTGAGAAACCTCAGTCATTCAAAACTATGCAGCAACTTTTAAAGCAGTAATGGTATTCAGTCAATACAGAACTTTACAGCTTTTGACATGTTGCTTTTGACATGTTGCACATCAATATTTAGGATACTGAATTACTTATTTCAACCAAATTATTTATTTTGGTTCTCAGCCTTTCCTTTCTTTCATTGCAAGGTTAATAGTAAAAGTTTTTATAAATTATATTTAGAGTAAGAGAATGGCTATGGGAGATGTGTGCCCATTTAAGTCAAGACACAGGTGATACTGCAATAGACGACAGGGTAATGCTATATTTAGTAAACATATATTTTGTATCCATTTTTACAGTAGAGGAAGAGGAGAAAGTACTAATGATAGAAGGGAAACTAGAAATAATAATAATAAAGGGAGGAACTTATTGGATTCAATACAAGTATAATCAAACAATAATGGAGAAAATAGACTTTTTAAAAAATTCATTCACGGGATGTGGGTGTCACTGGCAAGGCTGGCACGTATTGCCCATGAGAAGGTGGTGTTGAGCCACCTTGTACAGTTGAGTGGCTTACTAGATTGTTTCAGAGAGCAGTTACAAGTCAACCACATTGCTGTGGATCTAGAGTCGCATATAGGCCAGATCAGGTAAGGATGGCAGATTTCCTTCCCTAAAGGGCATTAAATGAACCAGATGGGTTTTTCCGACATTCCGCTAGTTTCACGGTCACCATTACTTACTTTTGAATTCCAATATTTAATTAACTGAATTTAAATTCCCCTCAGCTGCCGTGGTGGGATTTGAACTTGCATTTCTGGATTATTAGTCCAGGCCTTTGGATTACTAGTCCAGTAACATACCACTATGCTACCATTCCTCTTGAAACTTTGAGTCCTGGAGATTTATCTACTCCGTTTCCACCCCAGGGTAATAAAAGAAGTAGGTGAAGAACTTGCAGAAGCGTTAATCATAATCTTTCAAAGCTCCTTTGATCCGGGAATTGTGCAGTTAGATTGGAAATTTGCTAATGCAACTCCATTATTTAAGAAGGGTGGGAGAGGGAAACTATGTAATTGTAGGCCTATCAGTTTAAAGTCAGTTATTGGTAAACTACAGGAATCTGTCATTAGGGATAACAACTGACCACTTGAACAGATATGAGTTGATCAGAGAGAGCCAGCATAGCTTTAAGGGCACATCATGTCTAACTAATCTAATTGGAAAGTCTTTGAGGAGGTCACTAATAAGGTAGATAAGGGAGTGTCTATGGATGTTCTCGATGGATTTCCAGAAGGAATTCAATAAGGTTCTACTAAGGCGTATGAAAGCATGGGCCTTTAGCTAAACATCCGTAAGACAAAGGTCCTCCACCAGCCTGTCTTCATCGCACAGCACTGCCCCCCAATCATCAAGATCCACGGCGCCCTGGACACCATGGACCACTTCCCATATTTCGGGAGCCTCCTATCAACAAGAGCAGGCATCGACGACGAGATCCAACATCGCCTCCAGTGCGCCAGTGCAGCCTTCGGCCGCCTGAGGAAAAGAGTGTTTGAAGACCAGGCCCTCAAAACTTCCACCAAGCTCATGGTCTACAGGGCTGTAGTAATACCTGCCCTCCTGTAGCTCAGAGACATGGACCATGTACAGTAGACACCTCAAGTTGCTGGAGAAATATCACCAACGTTGTCTCCGCAAGATCCTACAAATCTCCTGGGAGGACAGGCGCAACAACATCAGCGTCCTCATTCAGGCTAACATTCTTAGCATTGAAGCACTGAAGCACACTCGATCAGTTCCGCATGCCAGACATGAGACTCCCAAAGCAAGTGCTCTACTCTGAGCTCCTTCACGGCAAACGAGCCAAAGGTGGGCAGCGGAAACGCTACAAGGACACCCTCAAAGCCTCCCTGATAAAGTGCGACATCCCCACTAACACCTGGGAGTCCCTGGCCCAAGACTGCCCTAAGTGGAGGAAGTGCATCCGAGGGGGCACTGAACACCTCGAGTCTCAACGCCGAGAGCATGCAGAAATCAAGCGCAGACAGCGGAAAGAGCGTGCGGCAAACCTGTCCCTCCCACCTCTTCCCTCAACGACTATCTGTCCCACCTGTGACAGAGTCTGTGGCTCTCGTATTGGACTGTTCAGCCACCAAAGAACTCACTTCAGAGTGGAAGCAAGTCTTCCTCGATTCCGAGGGACTGCCTATGAATCTGAATGACAAGATATTATTAGCAAAAATGAGAGTGCACGGAATTGGAGGCAGCCTTTTGACTTGGGTTGGAAATTGGTTAAGAGGTCAGAGACAGAATGGGAATAAAGGGCACATATTCTGATTGTAATGGTGTTCCAGAGGGATCTGTTGTGGGGCCTCAACTTTTCCCCATATTTATTAATATCTTGGGTGAAGAAATAGAGATGTATATCCAAGCTTGCAGATGACATCGAGTGTTAGGAGAGGCAGTAAGTAGATGGGAGCAGGAAGTTGCAAAGGGACATAGGCAGATTAAGTGAATGGGGAAAACTATGGCAAATTGAGTTCAATGTAGGCAAATGTGAGGTCTTCCACTTTGGACCCAAGAAAATTAAACAGAGCATTTTCTAAATGGTGAGAAACTAGGAACTGTCGAGGAACAAAGATATTTGGGAATCCAACACATCATCAAAAGCTAGCAGATATGTACAAAAAGCAATCAAAAATGGAATAAGAACATAACAAATAGGATCAGGAGTAGGCCATACAGCCCCTCGAACTTGCTCCGCCATTTAATATGATCATGGCTGATCCGATCATGGACTCGGGTCCACTTCCCTGCCTGCTCTCCATAACCCTTATTCCCTTATCGTTTAAGAAACTGTCTGTTTCTGACTTAAATTTATTCAATGTCCTGGCTTCCACAGCTCTCTGAGGCAGCGAATTTCAAAGATCCACAACCCTCAGAGAAGAAATTTCTCCCCATCTCAGTTTTAAATGTTGGCCTTTATCTCTCAGGGGCTGGAATACATAGGGGAGAATGTTCTACTTCAGTTGTATAGAGCCTTGGTCAGGCCCCATCTGGAATACTACGTTCAGTTTTGGGCACCACACCTCAGGAAGGATATATTGGAGGGATGCAGTGCAGATTCGCCAGAATGACACTGGATCTTTGGCGGTCTATTATTTTGTCCTACTATATTGTCTGTAATCTTCATCAGCCTTGCATCACTATCTACAGCTTTTTGTCCTTTGCCTCTTGCCTTTTGTGCATTTTCTCCCTCCCTTCACACCACCATTGATGGCAGAGTCTTCATCTGCCTCTGCCCTACTCTGGAACTCCTAAAATCTTTCATCTCTCCGCTTCTCAAAACCTATATCTTCAACCAGGCTTTTAGTCACCCCTCCATGGCCTGGCGCCTATTAATTTACTTGTTTTATCTATTTACTTTTCTGCCACCTCTTCAAAGTGCCGTAGGATACTTTCTATGTTAAAGCAGCTACATAAACGCAAGCAGTTCTACATTACAAGCAGCCCCCCACAAATGGTGTGTCGGTAACCTGTGGCGTCTAATATAAATCTGAAACATGAGCAATATTTTCTACTCTAGTTGGATGCATCATATTACAGAACACAATTATATATAGGACAGAATTAAAATTGGAATGGTGAGAAACATTTGCACACTTGTTTAGTTACTGAAGATATAACTAACTAAAGCTGTAAAAATTGTAATTTAGATGTACTTTTATGCCACCATTTCTAAGGTCTGCAAAATGTCTTGGAGATTGAGAGAGTTGTTTATAATACCCTGAAGGACCAACATTTTAACTGCTAACCCTAGACGTTCGGCACACCGTCGCCCATTTAGCGCCCATATAAGAGCTGAGGTGCAGGCTGTCGCCCATATTTGCTAAAAAGTGGAAACTCGTTCGCAGCCGATTATAGCCCATTTATCGCTGGCCCAACTTTCGACACTGCTGAATGAGCAGCATCGCCCGGCCTACTTTAAAAAAAAATATGACATCATTCTCGTGCAAGGCCGAGAATAGTGCTCATAATGGAAACTTGCACCCAGTTATGGCCCATATTATCGGCGAGCGCTACTTTCGGCATTTCGCCCAAATGATTGCTGAAGAAAAGCTGCAGTAACTCGGCACTATGGGGAGGATCTGTAGTAAAAGGCTGTCAGAAGAATCAATTTGTGAGTGATTTTAAGGGCCTTTTTGACTCTTGCCAATCATCTAATCACTCATTGTATTTGTTAAGGACAAATTAAGGGCATTTATAGGGGGGGAGCTGTAATTTCTCAACCAGTATTGAACACTAATCACACGCTTAAGAATAGAGATGGAAGAATAAAATGAGAACAGTTACATACAAGTACATTGCTGAAATGTCAGGGTTAATATTAGTCATGGATTTCCCCCCCCCCTATGGTCCACTGTACAAGTAGAAGCAGAACTAGTTCTGTCATCCATTGAGGAAGGAAATGGAGTTCACCTCAGTTAGCTGATATAAAGCAACAGGGGCTAGAATAAAAGAAAGGTTCTATAATATTATTGATGGGGACCAGGTCCCCTGTTCTCTCTGTCAACCCCCGTGGGAAAAGTTCTTTGCCTGAAAAAAAATCATGTATACGCAGAACGGCCGTTGCTATGGACGCCAGCCTTGCACGACTGAATACATCGCTACGGCCCATTTCATATCGCTAAGGCTATCGCCCAAATTAAAAAGACGAAACGAACAGTTTTTAAAATGGGCGATATTCCAGTGATCCTGAAAAATAAAAAAGCACTAAGGCTGGAAATAGCGCACATTTTGGGGTGATAGCAACCGTAGTGGAAAGTCTAGCCCTACGATTTTAAATTTGCTCTAAATTGAAATACAGTTTAAATGTTTGACTTATTTAGAAAACACATTGAGAAAAAAAGCTGCCATCTACCAAGTTCCAAATTATTAACTGATTAAATGTAATAGGATTTGAATCAAGCTGAGAAAAGCTATTTGATTTTGAATTGGCAAACACCCATTCTGTGATCTCTCATCAGACTGTAGTTTGATATAATATCTGTGCACTGGTTAAATGGAGTAAAAGTACAATGTATGTAGATCAAATTGAATTTGTTTTAACACTGATCCAGATTAAATTTGACATTGTAACTTGCCTGAAGGATCTTGTTACTTGTTTAAGAGTGATTGTTAAAAAGCTGATATTTTAATATTCCAGTTGAGGATGTTGAAGTGTTGCATTTGATTGTGATGTCCTGTAGCCTATTTATGCAACATACTGCTTGTTTGAAATTTAGTTTTCGATTTAATTTTGATACTGCAGCGTTTCACTGCCAAGTAGGACGTTTGTTCAAATATGGGGGTCAAGTTAAAACTTAATTAATTCTCATGTCGGAGACGCTCAACATTCCGGGGTGAGGGGGAGTGCGGGGCGGGCAGCGGGGTAGAATCATAGAAGTTCTGTAATTAATTTTTGTTCCTTTTTATTTTAGTACATGCGATCTCTGAATAATTTTAGAGCGGAGCAGCCTCATCAGCATGCCATGTATTATCTCAGACTGCTAATGACTGAGGTGGCATGGACTAAAGATGAACTTAAGGAAGCACTGGAAGGTAGGAGCTTGGCATTGTAAATACCATACAAAAATTGGCAGAAATCGAACGGTTTGCTAAAATTTATCTGTTTGAATGCACTTCACTTTCAAAACCTGAAGATTATTATGTAATAAATGGATAGCCACTTCTCACTTACTTTGTGTGCTCATCAAGGTGAGGGATGTTAGTCCTGGGGAATGTAACTGCATCCATTTTAGGTACTCAGTATCAGCATCAACCACTGCAGGTGTAGCAGTGCCACATGCAGAGTAAAGCTCTACTTTGTCCCAACAACATACCTCAACACCAATCTCAGAAAAGCACTCCCGGTTGCACCAGTGTAACATTTTTCAATTTCCCAAGTCAGCCATCCTGTGGCCCATGAATGAGATTGCCAAATTAGGAACTGTTTGCTTGCTGGGCTACCTGTACAGCTAGCTGATAAAGGGAATTTCCATCCCATCAATCTGGAGTGATTTGAACCCAGGTTCCAGAGGTGAAAGGCCACTCTCTAATCAACTATGCTACCCAGTTCTCTCAATTGTTTATTGGACCAGTGGCAAGCTGGTAGAGGGGCACTGAAAACAGTACTAAACAATGGTTGTTGAATTCAGACCAGTGTGATAATTCACGTATGTTAACAAACTTTCATGGAGCTATTTTTTGGACTTGTATGTGTTAGTTAACCAGGTTTAACACTGTTGCATAACTCTACACCATTCAAATTTTACTGAAGAAGACAAGAACACAATTAATTGGGGTGAAAGCATACCAATACAGATACAGTTAGTGAGAGTGAACAATGTTTTTATTTGAATGTTTAAAAAATTAAATAATGATGTCTTCATTTTCAGCATTTGAACCCATTGCCTATAATTCTTATTACTACATAATATGGACTGCCTTGTGAGAGGTTATTGATACCATAACAATATATTTATAAACCCTTTCGAACACAAGAAAACTAAAATTAGATTATTACTTGAATGTCTAAATCTCTACACAAACAAATGAGTGTTCCAGTTGAAATTTAGCATTCTTCAGAATAACTCTGACAATCTGCTACTTTCGGACAGCAGTATTATACCGTGTGGCAAACCAGTCCCACCCACCCTTCCCCTCAACAACTATTCAGCCACCAAAGAACTCACTTCAGGAGTGGAAGCAAGCCTTTGATTCCGAGGGACTGCCTATGATGATGATGATTATACCAAAAATTCTATGGCGTATTATCTTGTTGCTAAGGTGGCATTGTGTGCAACCTGGCAACACTCAGAGCACTTGGATTCTCTGATGAACAGAAAATAAGGTCACACAATGGGGCCAATACTATGATGGTGGCTGCACAGTGCAATTGAGCACGGCGTGTGTCTGTGCCCTGGAAATCGAGAACAGGCGTTTAGAGTGCTTAAGGTGCTCAATGGGCCCCATTGCAGGCAGCACGCACAAATGGACTTGGGAGTCGGTGCACAGGCTTTACACTAGACTCGATAAGCCCCTGATTTTCATTTAAATTATACACCCGTCCCAAAATGGTGAAGTCCCTGAATAATGCAGCAGCTCTACAGTGCCTGTTTGGAATTAATGCTGATTTGGAGCTGCCTTTAAATAAAAAAGAAAATTAGGAGATTCTGCTCTGACTCCAGTGCAGCAAGCATCCTTACCTTATGACAGAGGAAGGTTATTGATGAAGTAGCTGAGGATGATTTGACCGAGTGATACTGCAAGGATCTCCTGCAGTGATGTCATGGGCCTGCAATGATTGACTTCCGCCAACCACGACCATTTTCATTTGTCAGGTGTGACTCTCTAGACATTTTCCAAGCTGGCAGCGTTTGATGCTATTTCAACATTTACTGTAGATAGTTTGTGGCTCAGGGTTTCGACAGTAACAACACAAATAAAAACATTTGGCCAAGAATGAAGCCGTGTACGTGGTGCAGTAAGGGATGATCGCCTCACCATACCTAACTTTTAAAAAAAATTATATGGCCCCTACAAGATCTCTCTGCCCTACCACCCCACTACTCCACACTTTGTGGGATTGCAGCAAAATCCTTAGTTCAAATAATGATTAAGACCTTACTATAGTACAAAATCTATTAAGGATATGCCCCACTAACACTATAACTGTAACACAACCTGCTATTTTATAGTTACAGGCCATTTTTTTATTTGCTGTATATACAATGAAATATTGCAAGTAGAACCAAAAGATAAATAACATGGGTAAAATTTTAACTTGCTTATCTCATCAATCCATAGATTTTGTTTGACCAAAACCTTGTATATTATATTATTTCACTAAATTCAATAATTGTGCACCGATTTTCTTTTCACTGAAATGGTATTACTTTATCTTGCTCGTTTAAACATACATTGGGTGATTTTTAATCATGCACAGTACTGACATTTGCTGCTAGTAGAAATTAAATGGCAACTTTTCACTTTGTTGTATTTTTCTGTTACTGTTTCAGATGTTCAAACTTGAGTGTATTTCAATTTGTGATTTAGGTATCTGCCTAGCAATGTGTCAAGATTAAAGAGTAAACCCACACTTGTTTGCTCAGTAATTTAAACAATCCTCGTTATTGATTGAAGGACCACTAAAAGCACTTTTTCCTTCCCTCCAGTTCAATTTTTGTTTGCACGTGTAAATTCTGATGCTCCATCTACAACATTATTTCATTGTTCTATTTCTGTGAGAATACATAAAATTCTTTTCACCTTCCCTGCTTAGGCTTGCTGTTCTGTGCTGTGTCTATCTAACAATGGGCTTTGAATCTAGGTAAGACGTCGTATGAATCCAAAGCATAGCGAATGTAGGACGAATGACAAGTAAATTTGTATCGTGCACTGGGAGAAAAATTGGCTTTAGGTTCATGATAGTTACACATTCTCATTTTCTTTATAGAGTACATAAAGCATTATGGCATTCTATATTGGTTCTCTGCAGCAATGTAGTATATATTTTTTTTAAAGTATGATTGATTTAGCTGTCTAAAAATCTGTTTCAGATGTCACTCTCCTTCGCCTCAAGGCCTTTATACCTCAACTGTTGTCTCGGCTGCACATTGAAGCCCTTCTCCATGGCAATATAACGAGACAGGTTGGTTAGTTACCTTCTCGCGTGTTTTGTTCGAGGATGTTGCCAATAGTTTTATGAGGAAAACTGTTACTAAAATCTCCTATTCATCTGTAATTTAATAGATTTGCAATCTGACATTAGAGATCAAGTTTGTTGAAATGTTTAACAGCGAGAGGAAAAGTGCCATCTTCTGCTCCTTAATTGGTGTACCCCCTTCACAAAAACAAAACTTAATACACAAAGATGAAATTCTGGGTTTTTTTTTTCATTGCAATATTGTGTGCTGCTTCATGGCAAGAACCCTTAATTTTTAGGAACATAACTTTTATCTAAAATACATTGAATAATTCATTCAAAGATCATCTGTTCACTCAGTATGACAAAAACATAAATGATTCAGTAGCATTTACATTGCAACAGCATGCAGCACTTTTGCTTCATTAAAAATGCTTTTCAATGTATTCTCTCTTGCCTTGTGTTACAGAGAAACCTGCACAAACTCAACTATAAAGTTCATCAAAAGTAAATTAAATGCAGCTTATAATAAAACCTCAAAAACGTGCTTGAAAATAAGATGCAATTTTTAATATCGCTCATTCAATTTACTTTAATGCCATGGCTCAATGCTTCTCTTCCCTCCGATCCCTCACCTGGGAACTACAATTCCTCTTGATTCCCTATGCACAATGCCAGAGGAGATCAACTATACACAAAGTATTGCTAATAGTTTAAAACAAATCTGACATTGAAATTTGTAACTGTATCTTTTCTAAAGTACAATGAAAACAAAGTGACAACTGACTTGCAAGTTCTCTTCTCCCCTTCCCTAAACTCCTTAACAATCATATATTAAGATTGTAAAATGTCTGCAGTAGAATCATAGAATGGTTACAACACAGACGGAGGCCATTTGGCCCATCGAGCCCATGCTGGTTGTCTGCAAGAGCACTTCAGCTAGTCCCACTCCCCCGCCCCTTCCCCGTAGCCCTGCAAATTATTTTCCTTTAGATACTCATCCAACTCCTTTTTGAAAGCCGATTGAATCTGCTTCCACTACCCTTTCTGGCAGCTCATTTCAGATCCTAACCACTCGCTGCGTTACAAAAAGGTTTTCCTCATGTCGCCTTTGATTCATCTGCCAATCACCTTAAATCTGTGTCTGATTCTCGACCCTTCCGCCAATGGGAACAGTTTCTCTCCATCTATTCTGTCTAGACCCCTCATGATTTTGAACACCTCTACCAAATCTCCTCCAACCCCAGCTTCTCTAGTCTATCCACGTAACTGAAGTCCCTCATCTTGGAATCGTTCTTGTAAATATTTTAAGAACATAAGAAATAGGAGCAGGAGTAGGCCATTTGGCCCCTCGAGCCTGCTCCGCCATTCGATAAGATCATGGCTGATCTGATCATGGACTCGGCTGCACTTCCCTGCCTGCTCCCCATAATCCTTTACTCCCTTATCACTCAAAAATACATCTAACTCCGCCTTAAATATATTCAATGACCCAGCATCCAAGGTCTCTGGGGCAGAGAATTCCATAGATTTACAAATGGAAATTGGCAAGCTTCGTGCATTTGGGGTGCTAGCTCCAGACTCATCAGGAGATGTTCATTCAAAGAATGATCATTATGCCTGTGTCGGTGATCAGCCATTTGATTTAATTGTGTGCTGTTCTTTCTGAACTGATGTAAGTTGTCTCTTACCTGTTGAACTTATTGAACTTGAGCCTCTTGTAGAATATTATGTATAAAAATGAGGAAGCAACCTAATTTAAGCAATAAAATTGATGATTCATTATTTTGAACTTTGAACAAAGGCATACAGAAATTATATAGTATCCTGTTAGCGCAGGAATTTACTTTGCATAGTCTTTTCAGTTTTATAGATGCCGAAATCTTATTTGCTTGGCTGCTGATAGAAGTAACAAGGCAGTAAAATAAACAAGGTAGTCCACACCACCAGAAGAGTTATTAATGATCTGCATCTCCCATGGCAGCATCACCTCTGACGCCAGCCTTGTGGGTCACGAATTGGGCTGGTCATCCATTGCAGGGCGAAACTTAAAGGGGATGTGTGCTGTGCCACATGCCACCATCTTTTATTTCCCCCCACCCTTACCGGTCGGGCTTTTCGCCGCTTCTTTTGTGGGGTCAGGGCCAGGGCCATGTTCACGCAACCCGACACTCCATTTCGGTGCCGGGCTGCGGCCACGTCACCCTCTCAGCCCTGGTGGCCCAGTGAAGGCCTTCAAAGGACCTGCAGAGTTCACAGTGCCCTCCCCTTTAATGGAAGGGGAGGAGTGTTGAAATGCGTCGGCGCTATGTGGAGAGGCCGCGTAGCATCCCTGATCTCACCCCAAAAGGAAGTGGAGCGTGTGACAGTGCACTCCACTTCCATGAGGGGCGGAAACTGGAATTTTGTGGCCGGGCGCAGGAAGTCTCACCTCGCCTCAGTTACAGCCCCCAAACGGGGTGTAACCGAATTTCGACCCCTGTAATTTTTGAAGAACTGCCCATGTGATGTGCATTAGAAGCCATCCTTCAATTTCAAGGGGATATTTTTATAGCACTCGGAGCTGTATTCATCTTTCAAAACTGTTGGCCCGAGGTGTATCATAAATCTGCAAATCATTTTCTTGTTTTTTTTAATAGCCAAAAACTGGCATTTTCAGACCTGGTAACCTGCTGGAGTTAAACTGAAATGATCAGTTGCTAATAATTTTCTTGATTTGTTTTCCTCTCCTGAAAGCATTTACCTCCTTGTTGGGGTATGGTTCCATGAACTCCAATTGTTTGCCAGTACCTCCTTCAAGAAACCTTTATCCTACTAGATAGCAATCAGGAATGGGAACATAAGAACATGAGAACTAGGAGCGGGAGTCGGCCATACGGCTCCTCGAACCTGCTCCGCCATTTAATATGATCATGGCTGATCCGATCATGGATTCGGCTCCACTTCCCTGCCCGCTCCCCATAACCCCTTATTCCCTTATCGGTTAAGAAACTGTCTATCTCTCCTTAAATTTATTCAATGACCCAGCTTCCACAGCTCTCTGAGGCAGCGAATTCCACAGATTTACAACCCTTTGAGAGAAGAAATTCCTTCTCATCTCAGTTTTAAATGGGCAGCCCTTTATTCTAAGATTATGTCCCCTAGTTCTCTTCTAGTCTCCCCTATCAGTGGAAACATCCTCTGCATCCACCTTGTCAAGCCCCCTCATAATCTTATACGTTTCGATAAGATCACCTCTCATTCTTCTGAATTCCAATGAGTAGAGGCCCAATCTACTCAACCTTTCCTCATAAGTCAACCCCCTCATCTCCGGAATCAACCTAGTTACCCTTATCTAAACTGCCTCCAAAGTAAGTATATCCGTTCTTAAATATGGAAACCAAAACTCTCTGCAGTCCTAATTCTTACGTTTTTATGTTCCTTTTCATCCATCATTGATTTCATGGCGCAGTAACTGTTCTACAACATTTTAACAAAGCTTAATAGCAAACTTCTAGATTGCTCACCCTGATCCTGTAGAATCCAACTGAAGTACATGAAGAGCAAAGATGCTTTTACCTTCTGGAAAAAGACAAAAATTAAATATTAGAATGTAAATTCTGTCTTGTCAAGCCCACTGCTTCCAGGGCATGTCTTATCCTTCCTATCAAGGATTCTACCCATTCAATCACCTGAGGGAATGTTCATCACGATTATTTTCTTACCTGCAAAGATAATTGAGAAAATGCAGTACGTATATTCATCCAACCTTTTTTGCCTCTCCCACAGCGAGGCGTGGGCAAATGGTGTAAATGGCAGCATCATCCCTGAATGGGTGGGCAAGATGGACCAATGAGAGCCAATTTTAACTTCATGCCGGTAACGCCTGCTGTTGACCGTGGGAGATCCAATACATTTTGAGGCCCATGCCTCATTTACATGCCGCTGGCAAGCTGTGGGTGGCAAACACTTCTGCAGCTTGCCGATTGTGGGAAGGCAGGAAATCGTCTGCTGCCCTATTTCAGTTCCAGGGGCCGAAGTTCTACTGTGGGACTGGGAGGAACACTCATTTTCCTTTTGAGGATTGCTGGTTAGGTCTCTCAATGTCTGTTCCACCCATTTGCACCTTGGAATTGCAGTCCTGGTCCTATGTACTTCATAGGCCCCCAATTTGCATATTACAAGTGGCCTCCCGCCTGAAGCACCACCTAAGATGGCAGCACCAACGTAAGTGCCCGAACACCATTTTGAGGCTGTTACTGCTCCATTTACGTGGGTGTGAGTTAAGTTCGGTTCCAAGTTCATTTCTTGTCCTTTTCATATATTCACATCTCCACCAATTAACTCTGGTCTCATGTTCTCCAACAGTATTTTATCTGTCCTCCCTCTCGCAGCAGTAAATAAACCACGTGTACTGCGGAGTATTTGATAATCTCAGTCTATTCCTGTTCCTATAATTTACAATCCTATAAATTCTAATCCCAATCACAGCTTGATAGTTATCCAGTTCCATTTTAAACCAGTTAATCGTCGCAGCCTTAACTTCTTTTCCTCGGAATTGAAGCATTCCTTGTACATATTTTCCTGTTAACTATCTAGATGGGTCCAGGATTGTGACGGAACTAAAATGTCAACTCAGCACTATTGTTGAGCAAAGCAGAAACATTGAAACATAGAAATTAGGTGCAGGAGCAGGCCATTTGGCCCTTCGAGCCTGCACCACCATTCAATAAGATCATGGCTGATCATTCAACCTCAGTACCCCTTTCCTGCTTTCTTTCCATACCCCTTGATCCCTTTGGCCGTAAGGGCCATATCTAACTCCCTTTTGAATATATCTAATGAATTGGCCTCAACAACTTTCTGCGGTGGAGAATTCCACAGGTTAACCACTCGCTGAGTGAAGAAGTTTCTCCTCATCTCAGTCCTAAATGGCTTACCCCTTATTCTTAGACTGTGACCCCCCAGCAATGGGAACATTCTTCCTGCCTCTAACCTGTCCAATCCTGTCAATTTTATATGAGATCCCCTCTCATTCTTCTAAACTCCAGTGGATACAAGCCCAATTGATCCAGTCTCTCCTCATATGTCAGTCATGCCATCAATCTGGTGAACCTTTGCTGTACTCCCTCAATAGCAAGAACGTCCTTCCTCAGATTAGGAGACCAAAACTGAACACAACATTCCAGGTGTGGTTTCACCAAGGCTCTGTACAACTGCAGTAAGACCTCCCCGCTCCTATACTCAAATCCCCTTTAGAATTTTGCTGTAATGTGGCCCTTTTTGATTTTTGCATTGGGTTTCTCTGCCCCCCACTTTTACTATTCTCCTTTTGCTTCTGCTCCCATTTTATTTCCCTCTGTCTCCCTGCATAGGTTCCCATCCCCCTGCCATATTCGTTTAACCCCTCCTCAACAGCACTGGCAAACACTCCCCCAAGGACATTGGTTCTGGCCCTGCCCAGGTGTAGACCGTCTGGTTTGTACTGATCCCACCTCGCCCAGAACCGGTTCCAATATCCCAGGAATTTGAATCCCTCCCTCGTGCACCACTCCTCAAGCCACGTATTCATCTTGGCTATCCTGCTATTTCTACTCTTACTAGCACGTGGCGCTGGTAGCAGTCCTGAGATTACTAACTTTGAGGTCCTACTTTTTAATTTAACTCCTACCTCCCTACATTCAGCTTGTAGGACCTCATCCCGCTTTTTACCTATATCGTTGGTACTTATATGCACCACGACAACTGGCTGTTCACCCTCCCCCTCCAGAATGTCCTGCAGCTGATCTGAGACATCCTTGACTCTTGCACTAGGGAGGCAACATACCATCATGGAGTATCGGTTGCGACCGCAGAAACGCCTAACTATCCCCCTTATAATAGAATCCCCAATCCACTCTTTTTCCTGCCCTCCTGTGCAGCAGAGCCACCCTCGGTGCTGTGAACTTAGCTGCTGCTGCCTTCCTGGTGAGCCATCTCCCCCAACAATATCCAAAGCGGTATATCTGTTTTGAAGGGAGATGACCGCAGGGGACTCCTGCACTATCTTCCTACTCCTGCTCTGCCTGATGGTCACCCATCCTCTATCTGCCTTTGTAACTTTTACCTGCAGTGTGACCAATTCACTGAACGTGCTATCCACGACATCCTCAGCATCGTGCATGCTCCAGAGTGAATCCATCCGCAGCACCAGTGCCGTCCTGCGGTCTAACAGAAGCTGCAGCTGGATACACCTCCTGCACACACAGTCATCAGGGACACTGGAAGCATCCCTGATTTCCCACATTGCACAGGAGGAGCACGACACGGGTCTGGGCTCTCCTGCCATGACTTAACCCTTAAAATAACCAAATGTGGCAACAATGCCAAAGGTTTCTTGCTGACAAGATAAGGAAAAAAGAAAAAATACTCACCAATCAACCAGCCAATCACTTACCCTCTTGTCTGTGACGTCACACGTCGTTTTCTTTTCCTCCCAGGTCGGGGAGTCAGCACTGGTGGGGAAAACAAGACAAAGCAATATCTCCCGCTCCCACTTGTTCGAACTCTCCCCCTTACCAAACTCTTACCTTTGCTCTCTGACCTGCCGCTGCACTCCAAGCAAGTCTGCACCAAGCCCTCTCTTATACTATTTCGAGCTGACCTCACCACTGGCCTTTGCACTCTGACCTGCCACTGCAGGTGTTCGAAATTGTTCCTTACTCCAAATGTTTAACGCAAAGGTGATATTTTTCCATTTGTACATTGTACATCCCTTGCATTATTTCTTGCATAAAACCAAAATGTGTTTGTATTTCTGTTTTGAAATCCATTTTTACCATCTCATTTACAAGGTAGTACAACTTTAAAGCTTGCAATTCCCCAAATTGGAAATTACAAAGACTTTGTGGAGACTGCTCCAAAGCTGGGAGCAATTCTTAGCAAGACAAATAAACTGTTTCATCTAGTAGTTTTCTATTCAGCAGTTTGGAGGTCATTCAACCCATTAATTCCCTCAATGCGATTGATATATATGTTGATTTTCAGATTTAGCTTGAGCATGTCAAACAGTACCCTTGCGTTGCTGTCGAGAAAAACTATCTATTACTCCAAGATCACCTTGGAGGGTAAACCAAACATAGGCATCTCTTCTCAATGATCGGCCATCATAAACTTCTCTTAGTAGTCAATGCCTCCATAGTTTGGAGCTGTACTCTGCACTAAATCCACCAATAGCTGCCCAAATAACAACTCCTAAGCCTAATTTAAGCAGGCAAATTTTGCAGTAAGACACAATAGGCAGCCAGCATTGTGGGACAGTACCTTGCGCAGCTGGAATGGGAGAAGCTCCTTAAAAACATTTTCATTCCTCACCTGTAGCCTCAAGTCCTGTTCTTATCTGTGAGAGAATGGTACTGATTTAATCTTGTCCAGAAATAACATACTTTAACAGTCTGCTGCAAGAGGGTCTGGCCTGCTCTGTTGTGCAGTGCTGTCAGCTTGGATTGGAAACTAATGGTATTTCTGTAGGGCAGTTCAATTACATTTATGCTTGTGAAGGATAGAGTGACATTGTTTATTTTGAATTCAACACTGCCTGAGATCAGTTGTGGCATTTAGCCCAGCAATTTCTGGTGATTCGCAACTCATGTCGTATAACTTCCTTGTGGATTTCTTACACATTAGTATCAGCTTGCGCCTTCAACTCATGGTTATTTTACCAGCAAATTCCGTCCCATTAACAACAACAACTTGTTATAGTGCCTTTAACATAGTAAAACGTCCCAAGGCGCTTCACAGGAGTATTATAAGACAAAAAATTTGACACCGAGCCACATAAGGAGAAATTCGGGCAGGTGACCAAAAGTTTGGTCAAAGACATAGGTTTTAAGGAGCATCTTAATGGAGGAAAGAGAGGCGGAGAGGTTTAGGTCGGGAATTCCAGAGCTTGGGGAAAAGAAGGCACAGCCACCGATGGTTGAGCGATTATAACCAGGGATGCTCAATATGGCAGAATTAGAGGGGCGCAGATATTTTGGGTGGGTTGTGGGGCTGGAGGAGATTACAGAGGTAGGGAGGGGCGAGGTCATGGATGGATTTGAAAACAAAGATGAGAATTTTGAAATCGAGGCGTTGCTTAACCGGGAGCCAATGTAGGTCAGCGAGCACATGGGTGATGGGTGAACGGGTCTTGGTGCAAGTTAGGACACGGGCAGCAGAGTTTTGGATGACATTAAGTTTATGTAGGATAGAACGTGGGAGGCCAGCCAGGAGTGCTTTGGAGTAGTCCAGTCTAGAGATAACAAAGGCGTGTATGAGGGTTTCAGCAGCAGATGAGCTGAGGCAAGGGCGGAGACAGGTGTTGGAAATAGGCGGTCTTAGTAATGCTGTGGATATGTGGTCAGAAGCTCATTTCAGAGTCAAATATGACCCCAAGGTTGCAAATAGTGTGTTTCAGCCTCAGACAGAAGTTGGGGAGAGGGATGGAGACAGTGGCTAGGGAACGGAGTTTGTGGCAGGAACCGAAAAAAATGGCTTTGGTCTTGTTAGTATTTAATTGGAGAAAATTTCTGCTCATCCAGGACTGGATGTCGGACAAGCAGTCTTGACAATTTGGGGGGGTCGAGAGAAGTGTCGGTGAGTTAGAGCTGGGTGTCATCAGCGTACATATCACGTAGACGAGAAATAGGAGTGGGCCAAGGATAGATCCTTGGGGACATCAGAGGTAACGATGCGGGAGTGGGAAGAGAAGCCGTTGCAGGTGATTCTCTGGCTACAATTAGATAGATAAGAATGGAACCAGGTGAGTGCAGTCCCACCCAGTTGAACGACGGTGGAGAGGTGTTGGAGAATGATGGAGTGGTCAACCGTGTCAAAGGCTGCAGCCAAGTCGAATAGGATGAAGAGGGGTAGTTTACCTGGTCATTTATCTCATTGCTGTTTGTGGAACCTTGCTGCATGCCAATTGAATGCTGCATTCCCCGACATAAAATGTGACTATACTGCAAAAATAATGAATTGACTATAAAATCTTAAACAGTGTTGTATTGCATAGTATTTACAGCACAGAAACAGCCATTCGGCCCAACAGGTCTATGCCAATGATTCTGCTCCACACGAGCCTCCTCCTACCTTTCTTCATCTAACCCCATCAACATATCCTATTCCTTTCTCCCTCGTGTTTTTTTAAAAAGCTAGCCATAACAGGGTCAACGGTCCTTTCAAGGGGATATAATGAGAAATTAAAAGTAATGAAATGATGACATCACAAGGATGGAGGGCGCTGATTGGTTCTTCCATATTAATTAATTAAATTACTGGCAGGGAATGAATTTTAAAGAAAGCTAAAAACCGATTTAATTTGCTTCAATTGCTGATTTTGTAATTTTAACTTAATTTATAATGATTGTATATACAGGTAGAACATCTGAAATCTGGAGTTCTAAAAACCGAAATTGTCCGAAAACAGGACATTGTGCAGATTGTAAGAGTTGTTGTCCGGAATCCGGAAATATTTCCTGAAAACCGGACTTTTAAACTGTACATACCTTTTCCAAACATGAATCCAAAAAAATACGCAAATCGGCGCGGCATGGCCCAGCCCAGCCTGGCCTCGAGGTTGCCAGATTCAGGCCGTTGGATGTAATGCTCTGAAATCTGGAAATTCACGAAAGTCGGCCCAAGTGTTTCCGGATTCAGGACGTCAGATTGTCTCTGAAATACGGAAATACCCGAAACTCAGCCCAGGGGTTTCCGGATTCGGACGTCTGATTTCTTCTCCGAAATCTAGCGAAAACCGGAATGGCCTCTGTCCCGAGGTTTCTAGTTTGGGGATATTATACCTGTATTATTTAATTTTGTTTAATTCTAATCTTTGTTATACTGATTTTAGTATTGTATACTCCTTATTGTATTATTTACCATGTAGTTTGAATTTTGGGAAGGGGGGGGGGGGGGGGTTCCGCCTGTGTCTATCTGCGTGCATATTTTGGCTGCCGCTTCAGACCCGCGCCTTTAACCTTTTTTTACACTTCCTTCTCCCACTTTTTCTCTCTTTCCCTCCCTGGTCAATATCTAACGTTGTAAAACTGTTGTAAAGCGTCGTGGGATGTTTTACTGCATTGAAGGCGCTATATAAATAAAAGTTGTAATTGTTATGCATCTATGCTAGTTGCCTCAACTACTCCATGTGGTAGCGAGTTCCACATTCTAACCACTCTCTGGGTAAAGAAGCTTCTCCTGATTTCCCTTTTGGATTTATTAGTGACCCTGGCCCCTAATTCTGGTCTCCCTGCAAGTGGAAATGTCTTTTCTATATCTACACTATCCGAGCCTTTCATAATACAGATCTCAATTAGGTCACCCCTCAGTCTTATCTTTTTTTTTTTAAAGAGAAAAGAGCCCCAGCCAATTCAATCTTTCCTGACGGGTATAACTGCTCAATTCTGGTATCATTCATAAATCTTATTTGCACATTCTTCAGTGACTCTATCCTTTTTATAATACGGATCCAGAACTGTTCACAGTACTGCAAGTGTGGTCTAAGTTCTTTCCAAGTTTAACATAACTTATCTGCTTTTCAATTCTATACTCTCTAGAAGTGAACCCCAGTGCTTTGTTGGCTTTATTTATGGTCTTATTAACCTGCGTCGCTACTTTGTGATTTGTGTATCTACCCTCAGATCCCTCTGCTCCACGACCCCATTTAGATACTTACTTTCCGAGAAGTGTGTGACCTCCTTATTCTTCCCAAAATGTTCCACCTCACACTTGCCTATATTGAAGTTTGTTTGCCAATTATACGCCCATTCTGCAATTTTATTGATACCTTGTATTTTGCTGCATGCCCCTATGAACTGCAACGCCAATTTTGAAATTGTACTTCCGATTCAGAGTCCAAATCGTTTATGTAAATGGGGAACAGTGGTCGCAGCATTCATCCTGTGGAACACCACTTCCCAACTTTTGCCAGTCTGAGTAACTACCTTTAACCCCTGCTCTTTGTTTTCTATTTTTTAGCCAGCTTGCTATCCATTCTGCTACTTGTCCCCTGACTCCACACATTCTGACCTTAGTCATGAGACTACTATGAGTATCTTACCAAAGGCCTTTTAGAAATCTAAATCTTTCGGGGCTGAAATTAGTCGACATACCGCCAGCGTACCATCCAAAAATGTGATTTCGATCAAAAAACACCTACGTACTGCTGACGTACTGTTCGGCGGAATATTCATAGAAACATAGAAAATAAGTGCAGGAGTAGGCCATTCGACCCTTCGAGCCTGTACCACCATTCACTAAGATCTTGGCTGATCATACCCCTTTCCTGCTTTCTCTCCATACCCCTTGATCCCTTTAGCTGTAAGGGCCATATCTAACTCCCTCTTGAATATACCCAATGAACTGGCATCAACAACTTTCTGCGGTAGAGAACTCCACAGGTTAACAAGTCTGAGTGAAGAAGTTTCTTCTCATCTCAGTCCTAAATAGCTTACCCCTTATCCTTAGTCTGTGTCCTCTGGTTCTGGACTTCCCAACATCAGGAACATTCTTCCTGCTTCTAACCTGTCCAGTCCTGTCAGAATTTTATATGTTTCTATGAGATCCCCTCTCACCCTTCTAAACTCCAGTGTATACAGGCCCAGTCGATCCAGTCTCTCATATGTCAGTCCTGCCATCCCGGGAATCAGTCTGGTGAACCTTCGCTGCACTCACTCAATAGCAAGATTAGGAGACCAAAATTGAACACACTATTCCAGGTGAGGCCTCACCAAGGCCCTGTACAACTGCAGTAAGACCTCCCTGTTCCTATACTCAAATCCTCTAGCTATGAAGGCCAACATACCATTTGCCTTCTTCACCGCCTGCTGTACCTGCATGCCAACTTTCAATGACTGATATACCATGACACCCAGGTCTCGTTGTACCTCCCCTTTTCCTAATCTGCCGCCATTCAGATAATATTCTGCCTTCGTATTTTTGCCACCAAAGTGGATAACCTCACATTTATCCACGTTATAGTGCATCTGCCATGCATTTGCCCACTCACCTAACCTGTCCAAGTCACCTTGCAGCCTCTTAGCATCCTCCTCACAGCTCATACCGTCCCCCAGCTTAGTGTCATCTGCAAACTTGAAGATATTACATTCAATTCTTTCATCTAATCATTGCTGTATATTGTAAATAGCTGGGGTCCCAGCACTGAGCCCTGCGGCACTCCACTAGTCGCTGCCTGCCATTCTGAAAAGGACCCATTTATCCCGACATCATATGCACACTTATGCTGTGCAGGACCGCCCGCATACCGCCCAAAAAGTCCGATTTGCATCCTATACCGCCGACATACCACTGGAGCTGCATACTGTCCTGGAAAAGGTGGTTTTACGCGATGGTAAGTGGGCGGGAATTGACGGAGTGCATGGATCTGCCATTTTGGAAATCGGGAACAGTCAGCTAAAGCAGCAGCTCTGTATTTCTGAGGTGAACTGTGATTTTACAGTGCGATTTTGATTGGAAAAGGTATATTTACTATTACTGAGTAACTTATTAAGATAGAAAGGCATTTTAGTTATTTTTTTTCAAGAATGGGGCCTGTATTATCTTAGTCTGTATTGCTGACCACCTGTCTTATTGAGGAACCAGATGTGAGGAAGTTTATTCAGCATAGTTATAAGGGTAATGGAAGAGGTCGCAGATTGATGACGAGGAGCCCTTACATGCAAAGGATCTTCAGAGACAAATGTTCATACTTGGACCTGACTGATCGACAGTGTGTCCGAAGGCTGCGCTTCCGAAAAGAGGTCATCACTGAGATTTGCTAGCTCGTTAAGGCAGACCTGCAGCCCAGTACCAGCAGCATTACTGCACTCTCTGTCGAGATGAAGGTGACTATGGCACTTTCCTTTTATGCATGTGGATCTTTTTGGGCATCAGCTGGGGACATATGCTCTATTTCTCAGTACGCTCCTCATCGGTGCATTCGACAGGTTACCGAAGCACTGTATGCATGCCGGATGGAATTTATAAACTTCCCAATGACCAGGGGGATAGGCTTTGGGATTTTCACGCATTGCTGGCTTCCCCAAGGTGCAGGGTGCTATTCACTGTACCCATATTGCTCTGCGAGCACCATTATAGGAGGTGAAGGTGTACCGAAACCATAAGGGATTTCACTCCCTCAATGTGTAGCTCTTATGCGACCATACACAACGGATAATGGCAGTGAATGTCAACTTTCCAGGGAGCATCCATGATGCGCACATCTTGCGGGAGAGCACTGTGTCTGACCTGTTCAAGTCTGAGCCACAAGGTAAATGCTGGATGCTGCAACAAAGGGTACGGCCTCGCCACCTGGCTCTTGACTGTCCTGCAGAACCCTCACACACAACCCGAGCAACGGAACAATAAGAGCCATATAGCCACACGTAACGTAATTGAAAAGATAATTGGAGTGCTGAAGGAACACTTTTGATGCTTGGACCACTCTGGAGGCAGGCTGCAATACCACCCTGAGCAGGTTACTCAGTTCACACTGGTGTGCTGCATAATTTAGCAATCATGCGGGGACAGGAGTTGCCACAGGGGACTGCAGGACCACCTGAGGAGAGAGTGCAGGAGACGGAGGAGGAAGAAGAGGACAATGAGGGGCAGGAGGATGACCAGGAGCTTGCAGATGAACCCATGGCACCACCCACCCCGGCACCACCCACCCCAACACCACAGCGGAGGGCAGGCGGAGCGTGTGCCACTGCAAAATTGTTACATCAGCAGCTCATTAATGAATGCTTTGCTTGAACTTGGAGAGCTGCGTTTTGGGACCCTGATGACTGTTACCCCAAATGTTTGACACTGTACTAGAATGCTTAAAACCAATTCAAACGTATATGTAAAAATATAAAAAATATACAACAATTTCAAAACCTTGTAAAACTTATAACTATGAAACAACTTTAATAACAACTTTAACAAAAATTTTACAACTTTAATAAACTTTACAAATCAAACTTCAATTACAACAAAAGACTCTTTACTTTCCTTGCCCACGCCCTCTGCCCTGTCCATACCTGCGTGCTACACCACCCTTGGGACTATTACCAACACCCCCCACTCTTTCTTACTCCCGCCCTTCCCTTTCCCAGTGCCCCTGGGCATGGACCTCCCCATGTTGATACCAAGCCGGCGTGCAACACCGCACCCCGACTGCAGTTGCTGTCGTTGAAGGTCAGACATTGCAGGCGCAATAAATGGGTCCTCAGGAGAAGCTTGCAATGTGGAAAGCACGGCTTCATGGCTGGAAGATGCCGTCAGCTCCCCACCCTCAGGTGCTGTTGACCTGACTACTATTGCATGGGGAGGGGTTCCGCGCCATGTCCCAATCCACATGGCTTCGACGGCATCGGCGGTTTGCTCCATTGCAGCGATCATGCGCAACCTTTCCTCTAATTGCCGCGCTGATGGAGCCACGATGTTAGTGGCTATTGTAGTCATGGCCTTGAGCAGCTCTCGACCTATGTCAACGCTGGCCTGTGACAGATGCACCATATCCTGGTACACGCCTACAGCAACCGACCTTTCCTGCACCAACCTTCGCTGCGGAAAAGATGCTGCAACACTGGGGGTGCCTTGCTGCGGACGGCTTGGTCCCGCAGAATCACAGGAGCCATGGGGAGATCCCCTGAATACTGACACCGTGGTGGAGGATATTCTAGCTGTCCCACATGGAGCTGGTGTATCCTCCTTCGTCTCCACCCCCACCTCCACTGGCTGCCGGATCAGCGACTCTTCCTCTTCCAGTTCCTCTTCGACTTCCTCATCTCTGCCAGTGGTGCTCAGGAGAGGGCTGGGTGATGCCATAGTTGGAGACAGTGGGTCTGTCGTCTGTCGCTGTGGTCTGAATCATCCGAGTCTGGAAGTACAAAACAACATTTTTTAAAGTTTGGCACCAGGGTAGAGGTCTGGGTTACATGAGTACATAGTACAGTGACGTATCGCAGTCTTACTTAAATGTCCACCACTGCTGCAGTACTGCATTACATATCGCAGACAGTACATATATGCATTGCGTTGCATACCCCCAACATTGCAGTACATCACATGAGGCCAACATTACAGTGCAATAAACTTAATTACATTACATCAAGCCAACATTACAGTTACATTACATAACATGAGAGGACTGCAACACAGACTGCATTTTATTCAACTTACCATCTTGTGTGAGTGGATCAGTTCCAATGCCGGTGATGGCACGGTTGCTATCCCCAACCAGGGACAGAGCACGGATCTCGATGTCAGTAACCGGTCCTGGGTCGTGGGTTCTTCCCCCGTGCGATGCTGATCGGTTGCTATTGCAAGTGTCTTTTTCTGCAGACGGTAAAGTAAATTAAAGTAAAAATCTTCAATCCATTTAACATCACACACACACAGACACACACACACATTTTTTTTAAAAGTACTGTGTTGATTCTCTTGTCATTGCTTGAAAAGCACGAATACATCGCCATAACCTTAAGATAAATAATATTATCCATGTGAGGGTGAGGGGGGCGGGGGTGCACATAAATAAAACTATTACTCTTGCTACACTCACCTGCTAGTTCCAGCTCTTAAGGCATCTTTCCCTGGTGCGTACCATCGTACCTTTAGAGGACACAACCTCCCCGATCTCGCTCCATATTCGATTGTACTCCTTTGGGGGGGGGGGGGGGGCTGGCTTTCCACGACCTTGGTTAGCTCGGAGTACCTCTGTTATGTGCTCCAGAAGGGCAGATAACTCCATCTCATCGAAGGCAGGCACCCTCAACCTCCCCTCCTTCTCGATGATACTGTGCTTGGATGTCTTTTTTAATATTGGCATAATCTTTGTATTTGTATGATTTTTGCTTTGTTAAATATCTTAGTCTTCAAACTGAAGAATTATTAGTTGGTAGGAATATATTTGGTATTTTTCAAGTAACTACCCGTCGACTAGCTTGCTGCTCCTTATCACTCTCTCTCCTCTTCAACTCACTGCGCATGCGTGGGTGACCCCTGACCCCCTAAATCGCAGGTAAACACTTGTGTCAAAAAAATGCCCCCCATGTACAGTTCCATGCTGCACCGCACATTGAGGAGGTAGTAGGATACATACCACCCGATGCAGACCGCCGACATACCGCCGAAAAAATGTTGACCAATTTTGTCCTTTTCGGTCTCAACGGTGTGAAACGACGTACCGCCGAGAAATGGGCGGACCTTAAGCGTCAACCAATTTTGGGCCCATTGCGTCTACAGCATTACCCTTGTCTACCCTTTCTGTTACTTCAAAGAATTCAATAAGGTTGGCAATGCATACCCTCCCCTTTTGAAATCTGTGTTGACTGCTGGTTTATTTTCAGTGTCTCGATATTTTTCTATTACATCTTTGAGTGAGAATTCTATTACTTTCCTACCACTGACATTAAACTAACTGATCTATAGTTCCCTTGACTTGTTCTATCTCCCTTTCTAAGTACAGGAATCACAAAGTCTTGAGGACATGAAAGGCGCTATATAAATGCATTTTTTTTTCCTCCTCTCCCTTTCCCTTTTTCTCTTTCTCAATCGCACTAAAATGCTTGCTCATTTCTTTAGTCTTCAGTTCTGATGAAGGGTACACATCTGAAATGTTCTTTTCTCTTTACACATGCTAACTGATCTGTATATTTCCAGCATTCTCTGATTTTATTTCAGTTTGTACCAGTAGTTTTATTCAGATGAGCACCAGTGAAAACTAGTTTCAATAGGATGTGTACAATTTAAAAGAGATGTTAGCTTTTCATTTTAATGTTTTAACATTTCATGTATTCTCATCATTCTAGGCTTCTTTGAGTATTATACAGATGGTCGAAGATACCCTGATTCAGCATGCTCATACTAAACCTCTTCTTCCCAGTCAGCTTACCCGATACAGAGAGGTGCAGCTTCCTGATCGTAGGTTAAGTTTGCATTCTTTTTTACTCTTGGCTTGACCATTTGATATGTTTTGAGATTCCACCTTTGTTTATTCATGGAAGTTGAATTAGAGACTGAATTCATCGTAAATAACTTTTTTAAGACATTGCAGTCAGACTTCAGAATAATACACAATTAAAAATAACTATTGCAGGATAAGGCTTTAAAGTAATCTTATACTATTTACTCCAACACAATCATAAGACATTTTCCATTGTTTGTTATTTTCAGTATAATCAGCCATAATCTAATAACGCTATGCAATTCATAAAGGTTCCGCACACCAGATTTAGCAACGTATTTACTGCCTTTTCTTTTTATAGAAAGTAACTGCTATATTATTATCTCATAAGCGGACCGACCATTTTTTTTTTCATGAAACAAGTATGAACAACGCAAAATCTTGAATGCCATTTCAGCTGGAAGAAAAATAAACAATTTTATCAACCAGAGAGGGAGGTTATTGTGCAAATTAGAAGTACTGAGCGCATTCTGGGCACCATATCTTAGGAAGGATATATTGTCTTTGGAGGGTGTGCAGCACTTTACCAGAATGATACCTGGACTTCAAGGGTTAAGTTACGAGGAGAGATTACACAAATTAGGGTTGTATTCCCTAGAATTTAGACTGTTAAGGGGTGATCTGATCAAAGTTTTCATGATATTAAGAGGAACAGATAGGTAGATAGAGAGAAACTATTTCTGCTGGTTGGGGATTTTAGGACATGGGAGCACAATCTAAATATTGGAGCCAGACCTTTCAGGAGTGAAAATGGGAAGGATTTCTACACACAAAGGGTGGTAGAAGTTTGGAACTCTCTTCCGCAAACAGCAATTGATGCTCGATCAATTGTTAATTTTAAATCTGAAATTGATAGCTTTTTGTTAAGGTATTAAGGGATGTGGGCCAAAGGCAGGTATATGGAGTTAGGTCGCAGATTAGCCATAATCTCATTGAATGGCGGAACAAGCTCGAGGGGCTGAATGGCCTTCTCCTGTTCCTGTGTGCCGATTTACTGATTTTTGTTATTGAAAGCAACTGCTATATTATCGAAGTGTATCCTTGTCGTGACGCTTTCTCAGATGGGTCTTGTTTATTTTGTAATCCTGTAATTTGTTAACCACAAAGCTATTTTTAAAGTCAACTATTTAAACAGTGCTCCTAATTTTGACACCTGTAAGGCTCCTAACGTTTCAGCGTGGCGAGGGATCCACGAACATAATCTTTAGGAACAGGAAAAGCATTTGGCCCGAAGAACCTGTCCTTATTTCTTTGATGAATTTTAATTTGCTGTCTTAGTTTCTGCGTTTAGATGTCCATTCCCCCTACTAATTGGTTAGCGGTCTTGGTGTGTAGGTTTGAAATTATTATTTCATTTTTAGATTGCCAGCTTTTGAAATATAATCAGCAAATACCAAATACATCACTATAACCATAAAAATGGATGAAGATCCAAGTATTTATGCCACTAAAATATTTAATGACATCTTTTACTGATGAAAATTGAGACTCGTGGATTAATTATACCCAGTGTCGTTTCAAAGTTAAAAGCAGGATACTTCGAATTCTGTTTCAGATATCTTTAGATATATATCAGCTATTACAGAGACATGGCTAAAAGAGGGGCAGGTATGGCAGCTCAACATTCCTGGTTACAGGACCTTCAGACAGAATAGCAAGGGTGATTAAAAAGGGAGGGGTGGTTGTGGTATTGATTAAAGAAACTATTACAGTTGTGAGGAGGGATGATATGTAGAGGGATCATCAAACGAGGCAATATGGGTTGAACTAAAAAACAAAAAGGAGCGATCACACTGCTGGGAGTGTACTATAGACCTCCAAACAGTCAGAGGGAGATAGAAGAGCAAATATGTAGGCAAATTTCTGAGAAGTGCAAAAACTGTATGGCAGAAATAATAGGGGATTTCAACCATCCTAATAGTAACTGGGACAAAATTAGTGTGAAGGGTATAGAGGGTGCAGAATTCCTAAAATGCATTCATGATAACTTTTTTAGCCAGTATGTAGCAAGCCCAACACGGGAGGGAACGGTTCTGGATTTAATTTTAGGGAATGAAGCTGGGCAGGTGGAAGGGGTATCAGTGGGAGAGCATTTAGGTGCTAGTGACCATAATTCAGTTAGATTTAGGGTAGTTATGGAAAAGGACAAGGATTGACCAGGAATAAAAATTCTAAATTGGGGAAAACCCAACTTTGCAAAGCTGAGAAGTGATTTAACCATTGTGGACTGGAAACAGCTACTTGAAGGTAAATCAGTGTCAGAGCAGTGGGAGGCATTCAAGGAGGAGATCCGTAGGGTTCAGGCCAAATATCTGTCCTTAAAGAAAAAGGGTGGAACTAACAAATCTAGTGCCCCTGGATGTCGAGGGACATACAGGGTAGGATAAAGAAAAAAAGGGAGGCTCATGACAGATACCGAGGGCTCAATACTGCGGAATCTCTAGAGGAATATAGAAAGCCCAAGAGTGAAATTAAAAAGGAAATTAGGAAAGCAAAGAGTATGAAAAATTCTTGACAAGTAAAATCAAGGAAAACCCAAAGATGTTATATAAATATATTAAGAGCAAGAGGATAACTAAAGAAAGGGTAGGGCCTATTGGAGACCATGAGGGTAATCTGTGTGTGTAGGCAGAAGATGTGGGTATGGTTCTTAATGAATACCTTGCATCTGTTTTCACAAGAGAGAGGGGTGATGCAGACACTACTATCGAGGAGAAGAAGTGTGAAATAGTAGGTGAAATAAACATAGTGAGAGAGGAGGTATTGAGGGGTTTAGCAGCTTTGAAAGTGGATAAATCCCCAGGCCCGGATGAAATGTATCCCAGGCTGCTAAGTGAAGAGGAAAAGAAAAGAGGAAATAGAAGAGGCTTTGACGATCATTTTCCAATCCTCTCTGACTTCAGGTGTGGTGCCAGAGGACTGGAGGACTGCTAATGTGGTACCTCTGTTTAAGAAGGGAGAAAGGGATAGACCGAGTAATTACAGGCCAGTCAGCCTAACCTCAGTGGTAGGAAAATTATTGGAAAAAATCCTGAAGGACAGGATAGATCTTCACTTAGAAAGACACGGATTAATCAAGGACAGTCAGTACGGATTTGTTAAGGGAAGGTCGTGTCTGACTAACTTGATTGAATTTTTGAGGAGTTAACCAGGAGGCAAAGGAGATTTATCCACTTTCAAAGCTGCTAAACCCCTTAATACTTCCTCTCTCACTATGTTTATTTCATCTAATATTTCTCACTTCTTCTCCTCGATGAAGGCAAAGTGTATGATGTCGTGTATATGGATTTTAGCAAAGCTTTTGATAAGGTCCCACATGGCAGACTGGTCACCAAAGTAAAAGCCCATGGAATGCAGGGCAAAGTGGCAAGTTGGATCCAAAATTGGCTCGGAGGCAGGAAGCAAAGAGTAATGATTGATGGGTGTTTTTGCGACTGGAAGGATGTTTCCAGTGGGGTTCCGCAGGGTTCAGTACTGGGTCCCTTGCTTTTTGTGATCTACATCAATGATCTAGGCTTGAATATAGGGAGTATGATTAAGAAGCTTGCAGATGATACTAAAATCGGCTGTGTAGTTGATAATGAAGAAGAAAGCTGCGGACTGCAGGAACATATTAATCAGGTGGGAAGAATAGTGGCAAATGGAATTTAATCCAGAGAAGTGAGAGGTAATGCATTTTGGGAGGGCTAACAAGGAAAGGGAATACACCTTAACTGGTAGGATACTGAGAAGTGTAGAGGAACAAAGGGACCTTGGAGTGCATGTCCACAGATCCCTGAATGTAGCAGGCCAGGTAGATAAGGCGGTTCAGAAGGCATACGGAATGCTTGCCTTTATTAACCGAGGCATAGAATACAAGAGCAGGAGGGTTATGCTTGAACTGTATAAAACACTGGTTAGGTCACAGCTGGAGTACTGCGTGCAGTTCTGGTCACCACATTACAAGAACGACGTGATTGCACTGGAGAGGGTACAGAGAAGATTTACGAGGATGTTTCCGAGAGTGGAGAATCTAAGCAATAAAGACAGATTAGATGGGCTGGATTTGTTTTCATTGGAACAGAGGAGGCTGAGGGGAGACCTCATTGAGGTATATAAAATTATGAGGGGCCTAGATATAGTGGGTAGAAAGGGCCTATTTCCCTTAGCAGAGGGGTCACCAACCAGGGGGCATAAATTTAAAGTAATTGTTTGAAGGATTAGAGGGGAAATTTCTTCATGCAGAGGTTGTGAGGGTCTGGAACTCTCTGCCTGAAAGGGTGGTAGAGGCAGAAACCATCACCGCATTTAAAAAGTACTTGGATGTGTACCTCAAGTGCTGTAACCTGCAGGGTTATGGACCTAGAGCTGGAAAGTGGGAGTAGGCTGGATAACTTCTTGTTGGCCGGCATGGACACGATGGGCTGAAATGGCCACCTTCCGTGCTGTAAACTTCAAATCTTCTAATCTAATCTAATTTTAAGCCTATCTGAATTAAACTACACAGCAGGATATGACCATAAAATAGCTGCCAATGAATAGACCATTCAAGCTTATTTTTAGGAGACTGTTCTGAACTGGTTTACTCAGCTGTTCTTTTTCCTTTCATATGCAAACATATTTATGCTGAGTGTTTTTGGTTGCCGGAGCATTGAGAATAACATTTGACATGGAGCATTTGCAAATCAAACTGAAATAGAAAGAGATAAAAATCTGATTATAACGCTCAGAATTTTCTTCTGTTTGTTTTATAATTTCTACATGATATCAATAGTGTTAAAATAGTGTGATAAAAATAATAACCAGCAACATTTCAGATTGCCTTGTAAGAAGCCTAATTACTTTTTTTATTTTTAGCTCACTGGAAAAAAATTGATTAAAAGAGATGTATTGTTTCAGTCTGTTGCTAATTGGTACTCTTCCTTGAGAAAGATTGCTGATGACAGTTTGAATTAGCTGCGGGTCTATTCATCAGAGTTGTAATAAAGTAATTTCCTACCACTAAGATGTTGAGGGAACGGGTGCATTTCTGTACCTAACCCAATGATTGCTTTTGTCCTATGCACCATGTATAGGAGGATGGTTTGTGTACCAGCAGAGAAATGAGGTGCACAACAACTGTGGGATTGAGATCTACTACCAGACAGACATGCAGAACACCCACGAAAATATGCTGCTGGAGCTATTTTGTCAAATCATATCGGAGCCATGCTTCAACACACTGCGGACCAAAGAACAGTTAGGTGGGTCAAGTTCCTTCATTCTTAAGATCAAAATGATACAATGAGCATGATGTTTTAATTGTATGAGGTCACTTAACAATTTATGTGAAAATCTTAGTGAATTTTTAGTTAATTTTGTCAAAGTGAACCTTTTAATTATCAGTGTACTTGTCAGTAACTGTGTACATATCTGAAATAATTTGTCAAAGTTCATTATAACGGAATGTCAAGCACGTTCTGTTGTAGCCTTAACGTTCATGCTTTTAAAACTTGCTGTTTAGCTAAGCAATATTAACCGCTGGCAGCAGAAAGTGATGATGGTTTTAACTTTGTGCATTTACTTTACTCACTAAACAAGTAAAATTAATTTTTGTGTCCAAAGTGATGATACTATTCCCAACTTGTATGTGATGCAAAAACTAAGCTCGAAGCATATATTCTTAATAAACATCCATTCATGTTTTCATAATCCAAATTATTGATTTCATAATTACATAATGAATTGGAAAAACAATTAAGCAAGTGTAATATAATACGGGTGGCTGCAAACTTTATTCATAACTTTATCTTTTCAGAAGGCCTTTAATAGTTGCAGCATTGGATTCTGGGGCAATGTGTTGGAATTAGAGTAACACTTGAACTCCCTTTTAATCTTAAACATTTGAAGTCAAGACATTAGAGGAGGGAAGCAGGAGTGGGAGCAGGGGAACAAAGGCAGGAAAATGATCTCAGACTGGTGGGGCTAAATCTTTCCAATCCCAGACCCTGAAATTCTTGTCATGGGGGGAATGAGGTGGCTTAAGCTTCAGTTCCCTTTACCAACAGATACCGAAAAGGGTTTGAAGAGGGTTAAAAATTTCCTCATCCTAGCCCAGAATTCCCCTCTGCAGGGAGAGGATCTGGAAAAGGTCCCAACATTTTGCTCTGGGCTCCAAAATAAAATTCTGAGGGTAGTGAACATTTTTACAAGGTGTTCAGAACAGCTAGAAGCTAAACACTGGAGCTCCCTGTGTCCTTGCTTGGTGGTGGAGCTTTCTACCTGCCCTCAAAAAAAAAAAGGCCACTAACATGAGGGAGGAAAGCCAAGGGCACAAACTCACAATGCTTGGTGTTCTCGCTTCCTTAGCTTCAGTGGAACCTGCCATAATGTTGGGAGGCATTTATGCCCAGTGAGATGAGGCATACCAGCCTCCAGTAGAGCACAAGTGAACCCTATCAGAGGCGTCCAGCTGTGATCGAAGCCTGGATCCCCTAAGATTGGCATGGATTCTTTCTTTTTGAAACATCTTGACCCACCTCCAGGTTGGACACTTAATGTCACCATTTTGGGTCCTTAGTGGGGAGGTAATGGGTGCGTGCCACAAGTGTACCCCCATACTGCCAGGTGCCACATTCCTGTAAGCTCCTCCCTGAGCCACCGACCTAAGAACTTTAGTACATCTTGCATACAATTCACTGTTTACTCCTATCTTTTTTTTAAAAAGGTAAGATAAAAGAATGAATATAATATAAAGGCGCCTCATTTCTCAATACAAGACTAATTGTGACCACTGATTTGTAGTTTAAGCAGAAAAGTGAATAGCTGTGGAATTGAATTCTAAAACACTGATTAAAAATAGAATTTGACTTATTCACTGTAAATTAATGGTCCTGATGACACAATGGGGCAAAATTTCTGGCTCTCTTGGGGTGCTGGGCAGGGGCTGTGCACCCAAAGTGCATGGCTCCTGCCCATGCCCAGGAGTACAAATATTAGCATGACCCCTCCTCCTTAGCAGGGTCTTGCACTGGTATAAGAGGGCAAAAACTTGGAGTTAACCTTGTGATATGGGTCAGTAACTGGTTTGGAGGTAGGAGACAGAGATTAGGGATAAAGGGAATGTGATCTGATTGGCAGAATGTGACAAGTGGTGCTCCCCAGGGATCTGTACTGCGGCCTCAGCTTTACACCATATATGTCAATGATTTGGATGAAGAAGAGAGTCGTACATCCAAGTTTGCAAATTTGCAGATGACAAAAGGAGCCATGGAAAGTAACTTTCAAATGGATATAGACAGACTAAATGAGTAGGCAAAACTGTGGCATATGGAGTTCAATACGGGGAAGTGTGACATCAAGACTTTGAATTCAAGAAACACAAATTAGATTATTTTCTTAATGGCAGGAGACTAGGAACTAGGAGGAGCAAGGAGATTTGGGTGTCCAGGTACAGAAATCACTAAAAGCTCGTGCACAGGTACAAAAAGTAATTAAAAAGATACAAAGATGACGAAGTTTTACAGAGCATTGGTCTGACCCATCTCAAGTACTGCGTTCAGTTTTGGGCACTACACCTAAGGAAAGATATATTGGCCTTGGACGGGGTACAGTGCAGATTTGCCAGAATGATACCAGGGTTTAAAGGATTGTATGAAGACAGGTTGCATAAACTTTGTTTGTGTTCCCTTGAGTTTAGACGGTTGAGGGGTGATTAAATGGAGGTGTTTAAAATGTTAAAAGGAATTGATCGGGTTGAGAAACTATTTCCTCTGCTTGGGGAATCCAGAACATATTGGCATAATCTTAAAATTAGAGCTGGACAATTCAGGAGTGAAATCAGAAAGCATTTTTTCATACAAAGGATAGTGGAAATCTGGAACTTTCTTCCCAAAAGGCAGTGGATGCTGGATCAATTGAAATTTTCAAGACTGAGATTGACGGATTTTTATTCGGTAAATGTGTCAAAGGATATAGATCAAAGGATAAATGGAGTTCAGGCACAGATTGGCCATGATTTAATAGAATGGTGGAACAGGCTCGAGGGGCTGAATGGCCTACTCTTGTTCCTGTCTATTTGAGGCCTCATCACTCCCTTGCACAAGATCTAGGTAGCCCTCTGGAAACAAATATTTGAGTTTATATAGGCAAGTGCATGGAAATGTTTTATCGTGAATTATAATCATCTTTTGTGTTTTATGTTCTAAATGTATAGCTGTGCAAGATTTAATCTGAGCAAGATTTTAAATTATATAAATGGTAATTGTCTTTTCAATTGAAACAATTATTTTAACAATTGCACTTATTGAAAGCCTTCTTTCCCTCATGGTAGGTTACATTGTATTTAGTGGTCCACGGCGAGCAAATGGTGTACAAGGACTACGTTTTATCATTCAGTCGGAAAGAGCGCCCAGCTACCTGGAAAGCAGGGTCGAGGCTTTTCTAAAAACTATGGCAAAGCATATAGAGGAGATGGCGGAGGAAGCTTTCCAGAAACATGTTCAGGCTCTAGCAATAAGGCGACTTGACAAACCAAAGAAACTCTCGGCTGAGTGCGCTAAGCACTGGAGTGAAATCATCTCTCAGCAGTACAACTTTGACCGAGGTATGGTAAAATAAATAAATGTTGCTGAGAATTTCTGGATACTAATATGTTGCCATAACGTAAATATAACCTTGTTTAAAGGACTCAAATGATCATAAAATATAAAATTATGATTCACACGAACAGCAAGTCTATGTAGTTATTTTTTTAAATTATTGTTTTGCATCAAATTATTTGAGATTCTGTCCTATGCCACTTAGCGTGCTGCAGACAAGAGGGAAGGGACATGTCTTTTTCCTCAGCCCTTTTCTAATGCTTCTTTGTAACATTCCAGTAGAAAATGCGAAAGTGGTGCTGAGTAACGGCACCTCGGGTTTATTCTGTCTTTGTGATAAGGCATTTGGCTTTAGAAAGGTGTTGGGAACGGTGGACTCAAAATTCTATACAGTTGTGGCACTGGGACACCATTGTAATAATAATTAATTAATACAGGTGCAGCATCCAAAATCCTGAGTTCCGGAATACTCCGGACCGATCGGTGGCAGGGTCGTCCGTAATCCGTAAAATGTTCTGGACCTGCTGACACTGCCGACCTTGGGCCTCGCCTCACCTTACCTCGCTGCCGCTGCCCTTACCTCGGGGCCTCCTCACCGGCCCGCGCAAACACCTCTTCCACGACGGGGCCCACCCGAACAGTTCATCAACGGGGACCCTGCCCCCCTTTCTGATGTTCCGAAATCCGGAAATACCCAAACCTGGGCTCGGGTGTTTCCGGATGCGTGACGTCAGAGAGACGATCCAAAGTCTGGCAAAGCACGAAATCCGGAATGGCCTCGGTCCCGAGGGTTCCGGATTCTGGACGCTGCACCTGTACTGCTGAAACACAGCAGCTGTCAGGCTACAAATTGTTTTCATGTTTATTGTGAACAGAGCATAATTAAACTAAGAATAAGCTGAGAATGCTTTTTGTAACATCAAATGTTCAGATATTTCCTATTTGTGTATAATAAATGAGTGCTTGTATTATGATTACAGACAACATTGAAGTAGCACACCTGAAGACACTGACTAGAGAGGACATAATAAATTTCTGCAAAGTAAGTTAGAGATTTTTATTACCAAATAGTAACTACAAAAGTGAGGATTTGTAATTCTCCAAACATTGCAGGAGTTTGTCCCTCGTCCTATGAGTCATGTAGCCAACTTCAAGACCCTGATGTCATAATATTGTTGTGGACATGATTAGCTGTTTGCACCTTCTAGGAAAAGCCATCAGTGTACCTGGTTATCTGTTAGGTTTTCCCCACCTGTAGTATTGTCCTATATTACTGGACCTGGCTTTAGATACAAATATAATTTTTTCCTTTCTCACAAGCTTTGTTTCTGTAAATCACTACTCCTTTCAGAACAAAAGGTTTAAACAAAAATGAAAACATTCACAGCATATCAAATATGTTGCTATACATATCTTGAAAGGTAAATTAATAAAGGGATAGTCAAATCCTGTAGAAGTATTTAAACCTTGTAAAGGGTGTCATGCCCACTCTGTGATTGGCAGCCATAATTTATCTATGAAAAGAATCATGATGTGATTAATTATTGTCCTAGCCTTTTAGGTTGCTTTTAGATGACAGAAATTCGGTCCATGAGAAACAGAAACATAGAAAATAGGTGCAGGAGTAGGCCATTCGGCCCTTCTAGCCTGCACCGCCATTCAATGAGTTCATGGCTGAACATGCAACTTCAGTACCCCATTCCTGCTTTCTCGCCATACCCCTTGATCCCCCTGAAATCTGCCTGAAACTTGATAATTCTAATGCAGCAAACAAAGAATGACTAATTTGTTTATTTGTGGTGGAATAATAAATAATGTTTATTTTAAATGGTAAGATTTTCCCATAGTCATGTTCTATATTCCCATAAAAGCTTCCTTCTGCTTGATCAGTCTAAACTACAGCATTGATGTTGAAAACTTTGGGGGAGTAGGTATAAAGTGGAAAGAAGTATATAGTAAAGCTACTTTATTAAGGCAATATCTAACATGTTAAGTAACTTATCCTGTAACACTTGTTTTCTGTCACTATCAGAACTTGCCTATTAATTTGACTTCTGACAGTTTTCCAAGGTCGGCCTCCAAAGTAGCTGGCACTGTTGCTCATTGACCACTGAGGCTCTCCCATCTGCATCTCCATATAATTGATACAAAAGCAAAATACTGCGGATGCTGGAAATCTGAAATAAAACAGAAAATGCTGGAAATACTCAGCAGGTCAGGCAGCATCTGTGGAGAGAGAAATCGAGTTAATGTTTCTGGTCGATGACCTTTCATGAGAACTGGACAAAGTTAGAGAAGTATAATCTTGCACTAATTCTTGGTGGAAGAATACTTTCCCAAGACCAATGCATATCTCTGCTATTGCCACACCACCCTCCTCCCAGTGCTCCCAAATCCTAGGAATGCCCTCTCAACACTACCCAACCATTCTCTATCTCCTCCCCCACATCCCTTATTGCCCAGCATTTTACATTTCTCGTACCAACCTGCAGTCTGAAAGATACTTTTGTGTGTCTGGGGCTTTTAAAGTAAAAGGTAGCAATAAATATCAATATATAGCTAGACATCATAATGATTATTAATGTCAATGAAATTATCCAAACCTGAAAATACCACTAATACTTTTCAAGAAGTCAAGTAGGGTTTTTATTACATTGCCATAAATCAGTGACCCTGATGATGCTTTGTCTCATCATGAGCTACACTGTGGAAGATCCACTGTGCATTTCAAAAACCCCACCGTTGTATGTAGAGCTACAATATGCAGTTTATCTTGTACCAAATTACAAACTGCAGTTCTCTGAAATAAGCTCAACTATCTTTTGAGGGGGGTTGCGCTTGGGCGGATTGTAAGGTCTTCATAACACACAAGATGTACAATATTTAATGCTTCGAATTAAAATGCGTGTGACATGACATTTTAAACCATGACTAAATTAGCTACAACAGCTGTTATTTGGTGATTCCTAGCGTAAAAAGACCTCAGCTATCATTAATTCAGCAAGTAACCTTTGCAGCAAATTTGATGTCTAATCTGGACATGGTTGTCGTCTACTGTGCTAATATGATTTTTGGTACATTGTGTGACACTACAATATTTTGCCCAAATGGTTTCTGTTGTGTATGCATGCCTGTGTGATGTCTGTAACACTGTTATGCAACACTAAATGTACCCTTACGCTGTACACACCTTGCCTGTACACCAGAGGGTGCTGCTGCTGGAGACCTAAGGGTTACCTGCAGTATAAAAAGGAACACACAGCTTGTTGTCTGCGCTCAGGAGCTGCAAATAAAAGACTGCAGGTCTGCACAGTTTAAGTATCATACCCTGCCTCGTGGAGTCATTACTAAAGGTGCCTATATATACTACAGTTTCTAATTTAGTCTCGGCAGGGAATGGTTTAATATGTATTCAGATGCAAATGTAACAGATTGCACATTAATGAAAGATGAAAATATAAAATATGACTCGAGCCGTTGCCTAGCAATAACAGAAATCCTTGACTCAAAATTCAGTTTGAATATACACATTCATGACTTGGAGCTCATCAGCTCTAGTGATAAATAAGATGATTGTGCTTGAATGTAATTCTTTGCTTTGTGTGTCATCAGAGAATAGTGTTGAGTTGTTTTGGTCAATCTGTTTATAAAAGGATTCAATTCCACTGTATCTTGTCAGAAAATGTACCAAGACTGAGTAATTGAAACTGTTAATCTGCACATGCTCTCAATGTCCATTGAATTTCTGTACCATACTTTCACTGTATATGCAACATCTCTTTCCCAACTACCCCTGCCACCACCCCAGATAGTGCTGTTGTTCAGTGGAGCACTGCAGCAAACACGCCCATACAGCTGTTCTTCTTTGGCCAGTTCACCAGGATTGTGCTGGAAGTACTAACTTAGAGAATTGATGGGCTCTACAGCCTATCACAGACATAGTCCAGCAGTTTATATGCACCCATACTGATCGTTGTCAGGTCTCGTCACTGCAGTAAAGCAGCTGCTTGCATTCCCTCATGTCGTGCCTCAGAGACTGCTGTTTGCCACATCCACACTGGTTGTCATTTTGAATCTTGGCTTTGCCAGATGTCCTGCAATTCTTAGTACGGTTGAGTGCATGCATACCACTTACCCAAAAGGTAATGCAAGTCTGTAATAATCCATCAGGCAGAATAGCAGAGGTACAGACTTTAGAGGCAGATAAAATGCAGTTAATTATAATTGGGAAAATTACAAATGAAACATTGCCAGCGAATGCATAGAGATGAAGCACTAGAATGGGTCATGAACAGTCCGTTCTACAACAAAGATTCGGGCCATGGCAAAATGGCTCTCGACTCGAATGCATATTTGTTCATTGAGTAGCTCCCAGCAGAGTGTTGCAGCATCTGCACCCCAATTTATGTTGGTCAGTTTAATTTCTTGTCTAAACCTCATTTTATCTTTTTTTGTATGAGCCTGTGCTCGCTGACCTACATTGGCTCCCAGTTAAGCACCGCCTCGATTTCAAAATTGTCATCCTTGTGTTTAAGTCCCTCCATGGGCTTGCCCCATCCCTATCTCTGTAATCTGCTCCAGCTCTACAACCACTCCACTCCCCCCCCCGCCCCGCCCAAGATATCTGCACTCCTCTAATTCTGCCCTTGTGAGCATCCCTGATAATCACTCAACCATTGGTGGCCGTGTCTTCAGTTGCCTAGGCCCCAAGCTCTGGAACTCCCTTCCTAAACTTCTCCACCTCTTTTTCCTCCTTTTAATTCACTTGTTAAAACTTGCCTCATTGACCAAGCTTTTGGCTCAGTGCCAAATTTTTGTCTTGTAACACTCCTGTGAAGTGCCTTGTGAATGTTTTACTACGTTAAAGGCACTATATAAATACAAGTTGTTGTTGTTCTGTGTATTAAGAACTTATCTAATGTAAGGCTGCAGTGCACCAGATGTCTTCCCATAAGATTGGCTGATAGCATGCTTATCAGTACATAGATCAGTTTAAATCAGCACCCAGGAATGCAAATAATGTCAGTCTTCGTATTTTTGATGAGCCGGATCACTGATATTAATTGTACAAGAATTAATGATTCTGCTGATGCAAAATTTGATGCCTCCATTGGGAGAGACTGTCTTCCTCATTTATTCAACAGTCACATAAATAGAAATTGCTATAATCCCACAAGGAATGAATTGCCGAGGGGCCAAGTTCTTAGCGTGACACTCACATTTCTGGGCAGCTTGGAAGGTGAATTTTTTTTTTTCTGCCTACCTTCACTTCGCCCGCCCCCCCCCCCCCCACATAATATCATTGTAGAAGACCTGCAACCGCGATTCTTCTTCTCCTATCTTCAGCAGCAATCTTGATTTGTTTGACCACAACAGAAAAAGGACAATTTTGGCGTGTGTTTTGGTGAAGTTTAATTTTGCTTGGCCATTGATGCCCTTTTTGTCCTGGTCAGTGCTTAACTAGTTTCAGTATTCGTCACTTAGGCTTATCTCTGTAATTTCAGACTCTCCAAACTTCCCTTCAACTGTCATTGTTCATTCCCAGTTTCAAATTCTGCATTAAGTTTGATGGTCTTCCCCAGAAAGAAATATATTTGACACCTATTATCATATTATATTCCATTATTTGACTTTTAAAAGTGTGATGGTTATTACGAGCTCAGCCCATTGAATCATCTCTTTCAGTAGAAGCATGTCCTGACTATGAGCATTCTCCAGGTCATATCTTCCTGCTGATAGAGGTGTCTCTGGTTCCAGTTCTACAAAGAAGCCTGCCACTACTTCAGATGAGATAGGGAGCCAAATGTATGAGAATACATCCCGGACTCTGGATAGAGGATTGGCTAACTAACAGAAAACAGAGAGTCGGGATAAATGGGTCATTTTCCGGTTGGATAAGTGGGGTGCCGCAGGGATTGGTGCTGGGTCCTCAACTATTTACAATCTCTATTAATGACTTGGATGAAGGGACCGAGTGTAATGTAGCCAAGTTTGCTGATGATACAAAGGTAGGTGGGAAAGCAAATTGTGAGGAGGACACAAAAAATCTTCAACCTGAAAAAAACAGGCTAAGTGAGTGGGCAAAAATTTGGCAAATGGAGTATAATGTGGGAAAATGTGAGGTTATCCACTTTGGCAGAAAAAATGGGCAAGCAAATGATAATTTAAATGGAGAAAAATTGCAAAGTGCTGCAGTACGGAGGGATCTGGGGGTCCTTGTGCATGAAACACAAAAAGTTAGTATTCAGGTACTGCAAGTAATCAGGAAGGCAAATGGAATGTTGCCCTTTATTGCAAGGAGGATAGAGTATAAAAGCAGAGAAGGTCCTGCTTCAGCTGTACAGGATATTGGTGAGGCCACACCTGGAGTACTGCGTACAGTTTTGGTCTCCGTATTCAAGGAAGGATATACTTGCATTGGAGGCTGTTCAGAGAAGGTTTACTTGGTTAATTCCGGAGATGAGGGGGTTGACTTATGAAGATAGGTTGCGTAGATTGGGTCTATACTCACTGGAGTTCAGAAGAATGAGAGGTGATCTTATCTAAACATATAAGATAATGAGCGGACATGACGAGGTGGATGCAGAGGGGAAATTTCCACACATAGGGGAAACTAAACTAGGGGACATAGGGCTAGATTTTCCACTTTTTTTTGCATGCTTAACGCCCACTTACCATCCATTTTACTGCTGAAATTACGTATATCGCCCATTTAGCCACAAAATGGAAACTGACAGGTATTTTTCGGAAACTTATTGTCGAGCGTTACTTTCCCCATGTGCGTAACGCCGGGAAAAAATAATACTGCCTGCCCACATTTTTGGGCGGAATCATCAGAATGGGCAAAACCAACGCCCATAATATCACCCGGCATTAGTTTACGGACAGAATTAATGCTGAGATTCAATAATACCACCCACCCACTTTTTTTGTCGTAAGGATCACATTTGCCGCAACTAACGTTCATTTTCACCACCTCGCCCACAATATCGCTCGCCCAAAAAACCGCCGGGAAATCCCCAAAAACCGCCCGGAAAAAGTGGAACTATCTGGAACTAATCACAGCGTTATGGACGCCATGTTCTACATCACATGTCGCATCCTTTAAAAGGCTGCTCTGCTTCAACCTCGGGGGAGTTCGGATGTACTCTGGAGGTCTTTGGAGGTGATGTTAACATCTGTATAAACATCTTCACCATACTGTGACCGATTGGGATTTAATAGTTGTCTTCGTCCGGACATTCATTCTTTGTGACCAATCGGTGGGAAGCGGAGAACTATTGCAATGGGGCCTGTCCTTTCTCACCCTTTCTTGATAACCAATTACATGCTGCAGACTCGAGATGGCCGAAGGTACGCCCCACAGCATTATGTGCCCAATGTAAGACATGCCAGACTGATGAGGAGGACCAGACATTACACCCTCCGCAAGAACAGGGACAAGTGATCTTAAGTCGACTTGCCCGACATCGCCTGCCTTCAAGGTCCAATTCACCGCGGCACTGTCGTTCTACGCGTCGGGTTATTTTCAGGCCTCAGCTGGCGACATTTGCGGTCTGTCTCAGCATGCCACACATTGCTGCATTAGACAGGTCACTGAAGCCCTGTACACACACAGGAGGGACTTGATCAGCTTCCCTATGACCAGGGAGGCACAGACTGAGAGGGCTCTAGGATTCTCCAGAATTGCAAACTTCCCCAAAGTGCAGGGAGCAATAGACTGTACGCACATCGCGATGCGGGCACCTTTTCAGGATGCAGCGGTTTTCAGGAACCGCAAGGGATTCCACTCCCTGAATGTCCAACTCGTTGTCGCCCACCAGCAAATTATAATGATAGTGAATGCTAAATTTCCGGGCAGCATCCATGATGCTCACATCCTGCGTGAGAGCACTGTATCTGACTTGTTTAACAATCAACCATGAGGTCAATGCTGGATGTTTGGTGACAAAGGATATGGCCTCGCCACCTGGCTGATGACCCCCCACACCGAAGCCAAGAAGTGATACAACCAGAGACACTCACAATATCGTGGAGAAAACCATTGGAGTGCTTAATCAGTGCTTTAGCTGCCTGGACCACTCAAGAGGTGAGCTCCAATACCACCCTGTGCAGGTAGCTCAATTCGTGGTGATGTGCTCCATCCTGCACAACTTGGCTATCAGGAGGGGACAAGAATTGCCTGAAGAGTCTGACAATCCACCTCACCAGAGAGAGGACGAGGAGGCGGATGCTGACATCGGCCCAGACAATCAGGTTGACGCTGAAGCCATGCCCCCGACCCCTGTACACCGCATGAAAGGGCCCGTGGTGGCATGATAGCTTATGTCAGGAGCTCGTCAATGAGCGCTTTGCCTGAAAGAACGTTGGTGTTATTTATCAGGCTTCACACTGCTGGGTGTGCAGGTCATACATCAATGGTGGGTATCACCTTGGTGACAGTTTAAGTTGATTGAAGTTAAGTATAATTATACCCTTTGATAAGGAATCACCAGCATGTAATGGTGCAGCTATCTGAGCCAATGCACAAACAATGTTAAATAAAAAAACATTTAAACTGAACATTTGGCTGAAATCATCAGTATTTCTGTAAAAAGCAACTCTTTCTCACCCCACCCCCCCCCCCACCGCTTCTCCTCCCCACCTCTACCCCGTACCATCCTGACTCCAAGCCGCCTGGCCGAGGATCTCCTCAGGCGATGCTTCATTGGGAGCTGGGGGTGGGGGGGGTAATGATGGCCGAACCGCTGCTTGGACGGATACGGGAGAGGACGGTCCCGAGGTGGGAACGTGCTCCGTGCCAGAAGCAAGGTGTTGCTCCTGGGTCTCATGTCGTTGGCAATGGGGGTGCGGCACCTTGGGGTGCATGTCGTGCTCCGGGACCACTGGGAGCCCTCTGCCACCAGTGTTCCTGGCTACCAGCTCCAGGGCCTTCATCATTCCTTCCATGTTATATCTTATTTGTTGGATAAAAACTCGGTGCCAACTATGTTCTTGGTGCTTAGTTGGCTTTTTGCTGCTGGTGAATTTGCCTCCCACAACAGCCAAACAAGCACACACCACAACCACACATGCTTTCAGTCCCTCTCGCTCTGTCTCCTCTTCTGCGCATGTCATGATGACTCTTGACCTCCTGAATAGCAGGAATCGAGCGTTGCCATGCCGTTGCTAAGGACGGCGCCACTTTACGGCAGAAGGTCAGAGAGATTTAACACTACCGCCCATTTCATATCACCCGCGGTAACACCCAATTTCAAAAATGGAGACTAGGTGCTTTGAGAATGGGCGCGAAGCCAGCGATCTGAAAACCCATTTTTACCGCCCACGCCGGAAATAACGCCCATTTTTGGGCGCTATGCACAAGTGTAAAATCTAGCCCATAGTCTCAGAATAAGGGGCCGCCCATTTAAAACTCAGATGAGGAGGAATTTCTTCTCAGAGGGTTGTAAATCTATAGAATTCTCTGCCCCAGAGAGCTGTGGAGGCTGGGTCATTGAATATATTTAAGGCGGAGATGAACAGATTTTTGAACGATAAGGGAATAAAGCGTTGTGGGGAGCGGGCAGGAAAGTGGAGCTGAGTCCATGATCAGATCAGCCATGATCTTATTAAATGGCGGAGCAGGTTTGAGGGGCCAGGTGGCCTACTCCTGCTTCTATTTCTTATGTTCTGACCATTGGCAATACTCAAAAGTAGTTTCCTCAAGTTTTGCACCAGTTGCAATCCAGATCAGACACACAATTATCAGTTGGCTGTGAGCCAGAAAGGCTTTTTGTTGTCCTAATTGAGGAAACTATTCATCCAGCCTGAAGTAGGTTTTCCTGTCCAAGTACAAAGCGAATATGCAGCATTCCCAATATGGACAAGCTCGTTTATCTCCCCAGAGAATACCCTTCTAAATTAAACTTCCTTAAAAAGCACCAGCATGGCTTATGATCCTTTCCAAGAGTTATTATTAACATTCTAACTCAGCACAGTGTTTGAGGAGGGTTGTGTCTGCAGAAATCAGGTCATTTTTGGGACCAAGGAAAGTTTCACACTAAGGCACCAAGCATTCCAGATTAGAGCCAGAAAGAAGCAATCACTTTGGGGTGAAGTTTCGGGCTGTGCCTAGAACGGCGCAGCCCCGACCTGAACACCTGTTTTTCGCGCCTAAAAGTGCGTCAGAAAAATACCTCCAGATTCTCCGGCTCCATGCAGGTCCCTGGGAGCTTGGCGCAGCGCGCACACAGCCGCGGGGTACAGAGCCACAGAGCCGCGCCGATTCTACAAGTGGTGGGAGGCGGGGCTAATTTAAATGAGAACGTCGTACCGGCAGCCTTGCGCGTGCGCGTTGGAGTGCACGCGCAGTAGCCCATAAACATTGGCACTCGGTCATTTTTAAAGGGACTTAAAGAAAAGTGTTCATTTGTTGAGCCCATGAAAAGGCTTGGGATTGAATTTTGGTGTCTGAAGGAGTGATTTTAGCAGCACTGTTGAAGAAATCACCTGCTGAAATCAATGAGTGCTGCTTTTCATCCCTCTCCCGTGGTCGAATGGCCTCTGTTATCCTCGCAGCTCAAAGGCTGCTCGCTGTGTCTTCGGCTGCCGTCAGCCACTGCCGCTGCCCCTATCCCGTGGCCGAATGGCCTCAGTCTCCCTCGCAGCTCGAAGGCTGCTTGCTGCATCTGGCTGCCGTCAGGCACTGCCGCTGCCCCTATCCCGTGGCCGAATGGCCTCAGTCTCCCTCGCAGCTCGAAGGCTGCTTGCCGTTGTTGGTCTGCCGTCGAGCCACTGACGCCGCCCCTATCTCCTACATGGAAGGAAGGCCTGCCTGAAGCACCGCAGCTCGAAGGCTGCTGCTGCTTCACACAGGTAGAAATATTCAATATTTTGTCTTTGCTTTGTTTATAATTTTTTATTCAGTTTGGTGCTTTATTTGTATAAGTAAGACTGTTGAATGCTTGTAGAATTTAATTGTTTCCCTTCCACCCCCCCTCGTTCCCTACGCCTGATTTGTAACCTACGCCTGATTTGTAAAGTGTAGGCAAGGTTTTTCTTAGCGTACAAAAATCTGCACTTACTCCATTCTAAGTTCACTGCCTAAACTTTCAAAACAGGCGTAAGTGGCCGGACACGCCCCCTTTTGGAAAACTGAAATTGTTCTAACTGACTAGAACTGGAGCAAACTAAATGCCGAGAATTGCAATTTCTAAGATACTTCATTCTAAACCAGTTGCTCCAAAAAAATAGGAGCAATTCAGGCTGAAACTTGACCCCTTTGTCCTGTCACTGCCCGTACTGGATAAGGACTCCAAGTCTGATGGAAACCTCCCATAGAGGGGTTGGGGCACCTAACAGTTGCTGAATGCCATCTTGTCTTGTCAGGTGTGTGGGTGAGAGAAAGTGGAAACAATGACAAAGAATTGTTCTCCACCTTAAAGAGTGTCCTCCAGATACAGTTACGTATTACTGCTCTGGACAATTGATAAGTATGCAGACAAGGAGTTACTAAGTTCAGAAGTTGCTGAAGCTAAACTCTGGCTTTTAGTCGCTTTACTTTGTAGTGCTCAAGTTTGAGAATTCATAGCCCAAGTTTTTTTTTGATGGTGTACCTTAAAAGGAGTAGAAAACTTTGCTCACCACTGGATCAGGTTTGACAAGGCCAACTACAAGGTACAGCTCCCATTACCATGATCCATGCAATATGCCTAAACTCAAACGAGCAACTTTTACTGCTACAGTGTATGTTTATTTTTATCGCCCACACTAGCAATCCTTATGGCTTCATTGTAGATCAACAGGAGATTCTGCATCAATCTATGACAAATAATGAAAATGAATTCCAACAAGGCAGGCAGTGAGATGAATTTAAGTCCATTTGATTGGATGGCAGGTATTAGCCTGCTTTTAGTGCCTTTGTGTTATGGGATACACTTTGTGTATAATAAACCAGTGGGGATATATTATGGATGTGTTTTGGGTTGTTGTGATCACTGGGGTTATTTGTACAGTGATCTTAACAAAGACCCTCCAAGTCTCTCACCATCCTGACTTGGAAATATATCGCCATTCCTTCATCATCACTGGGTCAAAATCCTGGAACTCCCTACCTAACAGCACTTTGGGAGTTCTTTCACCACACGGACTGTAGCGGTTCAAAGTAGGTGGCTCACCACCAACTTCTTACGGGAAATTAGGGATGGGCAATAAATGCTAGCCTCGCCACTGATGCTCACATCCCGTGAATTAATAAATGAATGTAAAAAATACAGTGGAAACTCTGTAATGATTAGACTGGTGTCTAATGATGGACTAGCATCAGTGTTGAAATAAAATGGTTTTAGGAATGGAGGGTGTTTGTTCGGAAGTGCCCAATATATAAACAGCTTTAGCAGAAATTATGTTGTACAGTCACATGTTATTTCTTTGACATAATTTATCTGAAACAATTCAAAGCACATAATAAAAGAAACCTGTTTTAAAGATCTACCTTGGTTGTCTCACACAGATACACTGAAGTAGAAGAGAATCCTTTTCACAAAGTGAAGACTCCTATTTATTGTGGCATAACTAGTTAATTAACATCTCTTTATTTGCAGGAGCTACTGGCTGTCGACGGTTCTAGGAGACGAAAGGTCTCTGTACATGTTCTTTCCCGGGATATGGATTCCTGTGAGTATTTGTGGTTGTTTAAATTGACTGGTTCATTCATAGGAATTAGGTTCAAAATGTCCTCACAGATTTAAGAATATTCTACATATCAACTGTAATATTTAGATTTTTTTTTGTGTAAAAATAGCCAGCAGCAATAAAGGGCCCAAGTTTCTGGCCGCGCCTAGAACGGCGCAGCCCCGACCTGGACGCCACAAAGTGCGCCTAAAAAAACTTCGATTCTCCGGCTCCCTGCAGGTCTTCTGCAGCCGGGCGCGGTGCAGCACGAGCTGTAGGGGGCGGAGCTAGGTCCCTGCGCTGAAAACAGTGCCGGGACCTCTGCACATGCGCGCTACAGTGGGCGCGCATGTGCAGTAGCTCCAGGCGCCCGAGACTGTGTGGGAGGGGCCCGAAGCACGCAGCTGCTAGCCCTGGCTGAATGGCCTCACTGGGGCTGCGTGCATAAGGCTGCCTCCCACGCCCAGCTCCTGCTTCCTCCCGACCCGACTCTGCTCCCGCTTCCCTGACACTGACCCGACTCCCGCTTCCCCCGCCCCCAGACCGGACCCGACCCGCGCTCACCCGACCTGACCTCCCTTTTCCCCCCGAACCGACCCAACCCGACCCGCGCTCCCGATTCCACCCGGACCTGACACCCGCCCCCAACACGAACCGACCCGATCTCCCTCTGCTCCCCAACCGGACCTCCCTCCTCCCCCGACCCGACCCGTGTTCCGACCACACACAACCCCCCCCCCCTCCGCCCGCCCCCCCCCCCAACCTGACCTTCCCCCCCCCCCCCCCCCCCGACTCTGGACCCGACCCGACCCAATGCCACCTACCTGTAAATCTGGTGCTGGGGACAGGCCCTGCCCGAAGTCTTGGGCCCAGCCCGTTCAGCCTCCCTCCCCTTTCTCTTTCTCCTGCCCCCCCCCCTCCTCTTTTCCCCTTCTCCTCTCCCCCCCTTCCCCTTCTCCTCCCCCCCCCTCCCCTTCTCCTCTCCCCCCCCCTTCTCCTATCCCCCCCTTCCCCTTCTCCTCTTCCCCCCCCTTCCCCTTCTCCTCCCCCCCTTCCCCTTCTCCTCCCCCCCTTCCCCTTCTCCTCCCCCCTTCCCCTTCTCCTCCCCCCCTTCCCCTTCTCCTCCCCCCCCTTCCCCCTTCTCCTCCCCCCCTTCCCCTTCTCCTCCCCCCCTTCCCCTTCTCCTCCCCCCCTTCCCCTTCTCCTCCCCCCCTTCCCCTTCTCCTCCCCCCCTTCCCCTTCTCCTCCCCCCTTCCCCTTCTCCTCCCCCCCTTCCCCTTCTCCTCCCCCCCTTCCCCTTCTCCTCCCCCCCTTCCCCTTCTCCTCCCCCCCTTCCCCTTCTCCTCCCCCCCTTCCCCTTCTCCTCCCCCCCTTCCCCTTCTCCTCTCCCCCCCTTCCCCTTCTCTTCTCTCCCCCCCCTTCCCCTTCTCTTCTCCTCTCCCCCCTTCCCCTTCTCTTCTCTCCCCCCCCTTCCCCTTCTCTTCTCTCCCCCCCCCCTTCCCCTTCTCCTCTCCCCCCCCTTCCCCTTCTCCTCTCCCCCCCCTTCCCCTTCTCCTCTCCCCCCCCTTCCCCTTCTCCTCTCCCCCCTTCCCCTTCTCCTCTCCCCCCCCCTTCCCCTTCTCCTCTCCCCCCCTTCCCCTTCTCCTCTCCCCCCCCCCTTCCCCTTCTCCTCTCCCCCCCCCCTTCCCCTTCTCCTCTCCCCCCCCTTCCCCTTCTCCTCTCCCCCCCCCTTCCCCTTCTCCCCTTCCCCTTCTCCTCTCCCCCCCCCCTTCCCCTTCCCCTTCCCCTTCTCCTTCTCCTCTCTCCTTCCCCTTCTCCTCTCTCCTTCCCCTTCTCCTCTCTCCTTCCCCTTCTCCTCTCTCCTTCCCCTTCTCCTCTCTCCTTCCCCTTCTCCTCTCTCCTTCCCCTTCTCCTCTCTCCTTCCCCTTCTCCTCTCTCCTTCCCCTTCTCCTCTCTCCTTCCCCTTCTCCTCTCTCCTTCCCCTTCTCCTCTCTCCTTCCCCTTCTCCTCTCTCCCCTTCCCCTTCTCCTCTCTCCCCTTCCCCTTCTCCTCTCTCCCCTTCCCCTTCCCCCTCTTTTCCCCCCCCCCTTCCCCTCTCCCTTCCCCTTCTCCTCCCCGTCTCCCCCCTTCCCCCCACCTCTCTCCCTCTACCCCCCTCCTCCCCCTCCCCTCGCTGTCAGAAACAGACACTGACAGGACAGTGAGAGACACACACAGACAGTCAAGACAGAGAGATAGAGACACTGACAGACACACTCGGGGCAGGCGGGGTGAGGGGGGGCATCCCAGCACGCTGTTGGAGAGCTCCGGGTGCTGCAGTCGGTAAGTAGAAAATGTTTTATTTATTGATTTTTTAAAAAATTATTTCTTATTAATTTTTTTTGATTGATTTATTGGTTGATTTATTGATGTTTTTATCATTTATTATTGATGATGGCTCTTTATTTGTAAAACTGAAGTGTTTAATGTTTGTAAACTTCCCTTTAAACCGCCCCCCCCCACCATTCCCTACGCCTGATTTGTAACCTACGCCTGATTTTCTAAAGTGTAGACAAGGTTTTTTCGAGCATACAAAAATCTTCACTTGCTCCATTCTAAGTTAGTTTGGAGTAAGTTTTCACTGCCAAAACTTTGAAAACATGCGTAAGTGGCCGGACACGCCCCCTTTTGGAAAAAAAATTATGTACCAAAGTGAAACTGTTCTAACTGACTAGAACTGGAGCAAACTAAATGGCGAGAATTTGAATTTCTAAGATACTCCATTCTACACCAGTTGCTCCAAAAAATCAGGAGCAACTGAGGCCGAAACTTGGGCCCAGTATGTTTACTTGTATTACATTGAACAGATAGGTTTCAACAACTTTTTAACCTACATGGAGTTTTTTTTTTATTTGGAAGTATTTTTTTTTAAATTGTTTTAATCAATGAAAGTTTAATCCCACTGGTTAGTGTTCATCAGTGTATTGGCCATCATTCCAGGTTAGTAAATTCCAGGATCTATAAATTCAGCCGAGACTAATGGGAGCTGTTTTTTGATAAGAGTGCTTCCTATGTGGATGCTTTTTGCATTGTGGATGCATTTTTGCAGCATAAAATTATCCACATGTGGGCACTAAATTGTTAGTTTCAGTTCGAGTAGCCATAAGTTTAACTGATGTAGGGCATTATAACTTTTAATCTCCTGCAGTGCTGTTCTGAGATTGGGGTAGAGCAGAAGGTGCTTTTATCTAGATTTGGTCATTCCATACCTGCATTGAATTCCCACAGTGTTCTCTCCAGTAGTGCTGCTGTTGCTCATCGTAATGAGCTGAAGAAAGACATTAAAGAATATTAAATAAAGAAAATGTCCCATCAGCTCTATGTAATCAGAAGTCATTTCATAGCCCCTTTCTTTAACCCATGATAAAAAGTTAGAAAACTTTTTTTTTCAAAGAGGAAATAAGCTAATACAAAAGGGTTATAATAAAACAATGTGACAACTATTGTGAGGGGGTCAGTTAGTTTAATTTCTTGTTTGTGAGTATGGTGTCAAACTTCAACACAAACATGTGTGCTCACATACATAATTCAACTTTGTGCAAAAATTGACAATAAATGTAAATTTATCTGAACACAATATTATATAGAAGTTGGTCTGTAGTTACACTGGTTTTAAGTGGTTTCCTATTCAATAAGATAACCCATGCATATTGTCATTGTCTAGTTCCCGATCGCGTGCCCTTTTGATTTTGCGTCTCATGGATGGCAACATTGAGAGTTTTACTTTTTTGGCCTGAAACAAATTTTGCTTTAATTTATATTATAATGCTATGAAAGTAGCCAGTTCACAAAAGGGTTAGCTCCCAGAGAAATGCAAGCTATCTGGATGTAGATTAGAACCGTTTGTCAAAACATTCCAAAAAAAGTGCCTTGAATATACTTTCAGCTTGAGACAATGGGACAAACGTCTTAGACACACTAGAAATGTTTGCATGTTTAATGTTAGAATGATTTGCATTCAAGGTGTGTGGCAGAGGGCTTAGCTCATGCAACATACCTCCCACACTATGACGGCAGGAGTTTTCATTTAAGGTGATGAGCAGATTATTGGCCCAACAAGCCAATCCTCAGCACAGAGGGCTGAGGTAAGAACATAAGATATAGGAGCAGGAGTAGGCCATTCGGCCCCTTGAACCTGCTCTGCCATTCAATAAGATCATGGTTGATCTGATCCATGAACTCAGCTCCACTTCCCTGCCCACTCCCCACAACCCTTTATTCCCTCATTGCTCAAAAATCTGTCTATCTCCGCCTTAAATATATTCAGTGACCCAGCTTCCATCACTCTCTGGGGCAGAGAATTCCACAGATTTACAACCCTCTGAGAAAAGAAATTTCTCCTCATCTGAGTTTTAAATGGGCGGCCCCTTATTCTATGTCCCCTAGTTTTAGTTTCCCCTATGACTGGCAATATCCTCTCTGCATCCATCTTGTCGAGCCCCCTCATTATCTTATATGTTTCGATAAGATCACTTCTCATTCTTCTGAACTCCAGTGAGTATAGACCCAACCTACTCAACCTATCTTCATAAGTCAATCCCCTCATCTCCGGAATCAACCTAGTGAACCTTCTCTGAACAGCCTCCAATGCAAGTATATCCTTCCTTAAATACGAAGATCCAAAACTGTACGCAGTACTCCAGGTGTGGCCTCACCAATACCCTGTACAGCTGTAGCGGGACTTCTCAACTTTTATACGCTATCCCCCTTGCAATAAAGGCCAACATTCCATTTGCCTTCCTGATTACTTGCTGTACTTGCATAGTAACCTTTTGAGTTTCATGCACAAGGACCCCCAGGTGTCTCTGTACTGCAGCACTTTGCAATTTTTCTCCATTTAAATTACAATTTGCTTTTCTATTATTTCTGCCAAAGTGGATAACCTCACATTTTCCCACATTATAATCCACCTACCAAATTTTTGCCCACTCACTTAGCCTGTCTATATCCCTTTGCAGATTTTTTGTGTCCTCCTCACAATTTGCTTTCCCACCCATCTTTGTATCATCAGCAAATCTGACTACATTACACTTGGTCCCTTCATCCAAGTCATTAATATCGATTGTAAATAATTGAGGACCCAGCACCAATCCCTGTGGCACTCCACTAGTCACTGTTTGCCAACTGGAAAATGACTCATTTATCCCGACACTCTGTTTTCTGTTAGTTAGCCAATCCTCTATCCATGCTAATATATTACACCCAACCCCGTGAACTTTTATCTTGTGCAGTAACCTTTTATGTGGCACCTTATTGAATGCTTTCTGGAAATCCAAATACACAACATCTACTTGTTCCACTTTATCCACCCTGCTCATTACATCCTCAAAGAACTCAAGCAAATTTGTCAAACATGATTTCCCTTTCATAAAACCATGCTAACTCTACTTGTAACTGGGTCATTCTCACTTTCTAAGTCTAGTGACCGTTAACTTTGGTATTACAGTTCTTGGCTCTTGCTATCATTCAGCTAGATATTGGGCAGTAAAGAGACTCTCTAGTTCATAGAGGACGCAGGCATCGCTAACAGGAGTGACCGGTGGTACGGAACACAAGAGATGCAGATAAATAATCTGTAACATAGGCTTAGGATCCAAATAATTTCTCTTCATTTTGGCCATCTGTATTTTCATTTCTCCTGTGCTCGTGTGATTTTTTTTTCCTCAGCTGAACAAACGTACCATCTGGCTTCGAACCTCCTAATGTCCCTATCTACAAGCTCTCAATATTTCTGCAGCATGTAAAAACATCAAAACGAGTGCAGTAATGTAAAACCTTTTTTTATAAGCAGTGCGTTTATTATATCTGGTTGGCTGCACTTAATTTTTTTCAAGGATGTCCTATAAAAAGACCACATGTCCATTATTTAGATTTTCAGATCTAGCAGTAAGCAGGTAGCTAAACATTTGTTAAACTTGCACCAAGTCATTAGTCATACACATGAAACCCAATGGGTAAATATCCAATTTTGGGCCTCGCCCACGGAAAACACATTAGATATTCAGGTGTCTGCTGTACGAGATTTTCTGACCATTAGTTTAAGTGGTCATAAAATTGTGCACAGTGTGTTCCAGAATTCCTTATGTATGCTCCTGACAGGAATCTCTCCAGTGGATATTTCTATATGCCTGTTCTGCCATCTTGGATGATATCACTTTCTGCTTTCTTTTGCATCACTAATGCATTCCAGGTGCGAAGTTGCAAAAACGATCTGTCCTTATTTGTTCATTTATTCATTCATTCATTCAATGTTTGTCATTACATGGTGATGATGGGGGATATCAGCTGAAAATGTCCCTTTCCAAAAATACATACTCGGGTGCTTGTTATAATTCTCCCACCACTCTTCGTGCTCAAAGCATGTGCAGGTCCCTATCTCCCAGGAACTGAAACTTGTACAGCTTGTGTGTGGAGTGAATGGATTCACTCACTATATGGACCATCCCCAGCCATAGGGAAGGTGGCAGCCCTCAGCAAAAAAATTGCTGTATGTAACTTGAAAGTACTTGTGCATGTTCATTTGTTTAAATATACAGCTGGTGCTAATAAAATAAATGGGGCAGTTTCTGCTGCTCTAGGAACTTCCTGAAGCATTTCTGAAATACGTATAGCAGCATTAATGTCACTTTTCTTCTAACCTTGCCCTGCTTCCTTTGTTCTCCCAGACAGATATGCTGACACTATAAAGTCAGGTTCTTTCTAATGGTATGCTACCGCTACTATAAAGGGGAAGGGAAGTTTCAGAGGTATACTTCTGTTTAAAGAAACAAAGCACAGAAACAGCCCATTGTACCTGTGCAGGTGACAGCTCTTCACTTGGAATGAGCTACTCTAATGCCATTTCCCTGTTTTCCCCATATCCTCTTACTGTCTTTGTTATTAAATACTGATCCTATATCCTTTTAAATGATTCGGCTCTGCCTCAATAAACACTTGTGATAAAGCATTCCATTATTTCATAGCTCTCTGTGGGAAAATATTATTTTCAACTTTCCCTTTCAATCTTCTGGTGATAATCCTGAGCCATTGGGCTAGAAATTGACCAGCCTTGCACCCGTTTTTTCGGCGATATCTCACCTTTTTTGCCGGTAAAAGATACTCGCCAAAGTTGTGCGCTGTGGTTTTGAAATATCGCTGAAAAGCCGACCGCCAGCGTGCCACACCAAACAAAATGCAACCGCTTAAAATTGGCAGTTCAGCGCACCCATACTCAGGGTGGAAAAAAAACGCCCAAGAAAAACCTGCGTTGAAGCCCCAGAAACAGCAGTAGGCATGAAGACCAACAAAAAAGGTAAGTTAAAGTTTTTATTTTTAAATTCTTTTTCAGCGATTCATTAGTTAAGTGTATAGTGAATGTTTTCTGATTTTTTTTTAATTTTTTTATTTTTGCAATTTGTTTTGTGATTTCTCCCCTTCCAGGGCCTGTCTTTTTGGCGGTAATAGGCCTCGGGCTAAAGTTGACGAGGACCGCAGTTTCCACTGCAAATCCTCGTGCAATGCCGATTTTTACCGTCTGGTAAATTTTGTTGCCAATTTTAGCCCTTTAATGGTATTTTTGGTGAAAAATGCCAGAAAAAAACACCATCACAAAAAAACAATTTCTAGCCCATTTCTCCTCGTTACTGATTCACCATCCAGTACAAACAATTTTTCACCTTTTACCATCTCAAAACATTTTCATAATTGTGAAAACCTCTATTTGATTATCAAATATTCAGTTAGTGAAAAAGACCCGTTTTTCCAAAATACATTCAGAACTATAACCTCTCTCACTTAGTACCATTCTAATGAATCTTCGCCATACCCTTTCCATGTAATGGAGTCTCCATTATTCCAACTGTGGCCTAATCAATGACTTGTATAAATTCATTAGTTCCTTGCTTTTATATTCAATATTCCTATGCATAAAATCTGAAATCCTGTTTACCTTTTTGATTTTTTTTTTCTACCTGCATTTGTTCCTTTTTTTTTTAAAGAGAGCTTTGTATCTGCACCCTTGGATCTTGCTGTTCCTCCACTTTTTTAAGAATATTAACATTTATAGTATTAACATTTGCTGTCACTGTTCTTTTTCCCAAAATGTCCTTCACATTTCTGTGCATGTCATTGCATCTGCCACCTATCTCTTCATTTCACTAGCCTGTTTGTCCTCCTACAGTCTTCTGCACTCTTCCTCAAGTTGTAATACCCACTAATTTTGTGTCTTCAAAATTATGCATGTAAATGGCAAACAAAAGCGTTTTGGTACAATTCCTTGGGAACAACACAACACATGAATCCCTACAATCCAAAAATCATCCTTTTTTAGCCCTGCTCACTACTTTCTGTCCCCAGATATATATCTCTATCCATGTGGCTACATGTAATTTAAAGTACTGGTTCATGTTACTCAGCAAGTATCCTTCCAGGGAGGAAAAATGCAGTAACAAATGTATTTAACCAGTGAAAATTTGGTATTTAGAGATGAAAACCGAAAATGCTAGAAATATTCAGCAGATCAGGCAGCATATGTGGAGAGAGAAACAGAGTTAACATTTCAGGTTGACGACCTTTTCATCGGAACTGATATTTTGGTTCCCCATGGCTCCAGAGCAGTTCTAGTCATTTCTCTGACTGAGCAAATCCACTGCAGTGTAGCTCTAATCTGTAATTTCAGATGGTCTTAGACATATTGCAGCCACCTGGGAAACCTGCTGCTGGTTGGGCAAGCTGCATATCTACATTCACAGCAGCAACTCCTGTCTTTCTCCCAATATTTTTATGAAGGAATGTATGATTAAGTTGAGCAATCATTTAAAGTTTTCCTATCTGCCCGTATCCTCGTACAATTTTCATTTGAAAGCATCCTGGCAGAATGGTGAAAATGCAGAATTTGTAACTGAATTAATTGCAATTGAAAAACAGTGAATTTTTTCAGTAATTCAAAGTTCTGTGGAGTGGAGATCGAAGATTAGATTTTCACGACCTGTGTACATATTGAGAACATTTTAAGTACTCGTCATTGATGTGTGATTACTAATATAATTCTAGGCCCTGTTGTTGAACAAGCTCCATGTCAAAATGATGTCAACTTGACTCCTGCGCCGCCCTTGCCCCAGGTAAGTGTGATTTTTGACCCATTTACTTCCTTCTCTGCTTCCGTAATACATACATTGAAATACCTTGAGGAGTGGAAGCTCCTAAATTGACAAATTAATAACTTGCAGTTCCTTTGGTGTTTTTGAAGTTCTAGCACTAATCTTTTAAATTAGCTTCAATTTGTTTATATTTCCCATTGCACTCCAAAGTTGTTTAAAGTTGTGTTCAGTGCCAAAGGTACAACATTGTCGAGCTTTGACCTCTGCAAATTATTTTTAACCAGAAACATTGAAACTAATTATGAAGCCATGAAAATCAATAGAGCTGAGTATTTTACAGCGATACTGAGATGATGCTTTTCTTCATTAAAATAGAAGCATGAGCAGGCCATTCGGCCCCTCTGGCCTGCTCTGCCATTCTATTAGATTATGGCTGATCGGTACCTCAACTCCATTTTACCTGCCTTTTCTCCATATTTCTTGATATCCTTGCCTAACAAAACTCTACCGATCTCTGATTTGAAAATTTCAATTGACCCAGCATCCACAGCGTTTTGAAAGGGAGAATTCCAATTTTCTCTACCCTTTGTGTGGGGAAAAAATGCTTCCTAATTTCACTCATAACCGATGTAGCTGTAATTTTAAGATTATGCCTCCTTATTCTAGATTTCTTCACCAGAGAAAATAGTTTCTCTGCATGTACCCGATCAAATCCCGTTATTTTAAACACCTTGATTCGATCACTCCTCAACCCTCAAATGTTAACAGAAAATCGCTTCCTTATTATTTTTTCCTTCATGGTTGACTGATACCAGCATGAAATTTCCCTGTACCATAATTTTTACTGGTGCACAAATTATTATTTTTTTCCCCTTTCCCAGCTTGATCTCCCCATACTATGCAAGATCCTTGGCTGAGATTACAGTCAGGGACTTGCATCCAGGTTTCTAACATTGCCATTCTGAAGCTGGGAAATGTGTGATGGTTGCTTCAAAATGATGCTAACACTCAACCTTTCCCTCCCTGCCTCTGGATAAAGTTCCTGGCTCCACTTCGTGCTTCATAGTAACATGATAATGTTTTGGGTAGGAGAAGGCCACTCTAGCCACCTGTCCAAACCTCCTATCAGATTCTATACTTCTGGAATTAACTGCTCTGAATTTTGCTTACTAACTGGAATTCGTCTAGTCTCAAACTTCTGTTTTCTGTTCCTCTACTCCCAGTAATCTATTCCCTATTTCTATCATTCTCTTACTGAAAACATTTTGCCTAAACTCCCAATTTCTTTTCCTACATTTTTTTATTGCCTCTTGCTTGAATCCTGTGCCAACAGAAGAACTTTGGATCTAATTTTTCCATACTCTGAAAAATGTATTGACTAGCCTCAAATACATCCCTCATCAGTTCGAGGGTAGACAATCTTTTCTTATAATCTAGTCCTCTGAGTCATAGCCGTGTTTTGGACTAACCCCCACCCCTAGTAATTCTTTATCTTTCCTGTAATATAGAGACCAAAACTGAACACAGACGTAGTCTCACCAATGCCAGAAACAACTTCAGAATTGCTTCTTATTTATTTTCTTGACTACCAGTAAATAATAAACTGTTTGTGATCTTATTCACCTCACCCCTTCGATCTTTTTCCTGCTGTGTTACCTCAAGCACGTTGCCGTTTGATACGAGTCTCATGACATTTACCTAATCTAATGACTTTACACTTATTTGTGTTTAACTCCATCTGCCACTTCTCTGCCCAAAGATCCTTTGAATTCTTGCACAATGGTTAGCATCATTGGCCATCACATTCAATTTGGTCTCATCTGCCAACTTGGCTATTCTCCAAGACACTTATATAAAATTAACAGCAGCAGCAGACACAATCCCAATCCAATGCATCCACTGGCAACCAGTTTCCACTCTGATACCTCCATGACCGCCACCCTTTTCTGTCAAGGTTATAGCCACACATCAATCCAGCCTACTACTTTGCCAGCTGTCCCATGACCATGTACCTTGTGAATCCATCTGGGTTTTTTTTTTAAGGATAGTGTCAAATGTCTTTATGGATTCGCTCATATTCACCGGATCTGTATCCTGCTCAAAGAAATCCAGTAAATTAATCAAATATGACCTGCCCTTTCTAAACTTGTGGTGGCTCTCTTTAGCTTAACATCACATAGGAAGGCCCATGTCCTTCTCGATGATCCCTCTTCAGTGTCTCAAACACTTCTCCCACAAGTTATGTAAGGCTTACAGGTCGATAATTTGAGGGTTCATTTCTTGCTCCCTTTTTAAAGATGGAGTTACTTTGCTACTTTCCAATCCATTGGGATGTTACCCAATTGCATTTAGCTTTGAAAAATAGGGGATTTTCAATCTTCTAAGCCAACTGCACTCGTACTCTTAGATTGCCAGTGTGTGGAACCTTGTTTAACCATAAGCTTTCTTAACCTGCCTTATGCCTTCCTATGTGACGCTAAGGTTTTCCAACTTTGCTCTTTCCCTTGTACTACTACCTTAATTCAGGCATCTGTCCCTCTGTTGTAAAAATAGTCACAAAAGTAATGATTTAACAGCTTTCACTTTCCTGTTTTCAGACTCTACTTCTCCACCATAATTGGTAAACGGCCCAACATCCCTCTGTACCCTTTTATTGCTCCTGATCTATTTAAGGAATGCCCTCTCAGTGGCATTTATATTTTCTGCTGTCTTCAGGACAAACTCCTTCTTGCTTTGTACAAGTTTGTTGACCTTCTGCTTGATTTGATGGTTGTCCCTATCAGGTTAGATGCAGGAAGAATGTTCCCGATGTTGGGGAAGTCCAGAACCTGGGGACACAATCTTAGGATAAGGGGTAGCCCATTTAGGACTGAGATGAGGAGAAACTTCTTCACTCAGAGTTGTTAACCTGTGGAATTCCGTGCCGCAGAGAGTTGTTGATGCCAGTTCATTGGATATATTCAAGAGGGAGTTAGATATGGCCCTTACGGCTAAAGGGATCGAGGGGTATGGAGAGAAAGCAGGAAAGGGGTACTGAGGTGAATGATCAGCCATGATCTTATTGAATGGTGGTGCAGGCTCAAAGGGCCGAATGGCCTACTGCTGCACCTATTTTCTATGTTTCTTTTCTGTGCAATTCAGACTTTTATATGTGCCGCCTTTTTCCCTAATGCTTCCAGGGCATCTTTCATCACCTCTATTAGTTTTGTCCTTAACTTGTTTCGGGGATAAATTGCCTTACAATGGGTTTTTAAAAATCTCCTTGTAGCTTTTCCATGTTTTCTCTACATCCTTCCCTTTAACATTATTCCCATATTATTTCCTTCATGCAGCATTTCATTTTCTCTAAATCTAATCTCTCAAAATCCATTTTGTTAACTGCCTTTATGTTCTGTTCCGTCCTCATAGTAACAACACTATAATCACTAAATCCCAAATGTTACTTACTTCAACTTGGCTATTACAGTCTCTTCATTAGTTAGGAACAAATCCAATATTGCCTCCCACATACGGGTTCTCTGACCTGGTTAAGAAAAGATTCTTGAAGATTTAAATTCTCTAACAGTACAACTGAGGCCTTAGCACTGAGCTTTTTTTTTTAATACCCTCCCACAGCAATACATCCACCTCCTTTTTTATTTTGCAGTGGCCTGTAATACATTTCTACCACTAACGTTCCTGCCCTGTCTATTTTCTAAATCAACGCAAAGACTCCATGCCAATCCCTAGTTCCTTTTCCTCAGTGTTGTATAAATCTTCCCTAATTTCCCCATCCTTCTCTCTTCTTCCCAAAGCATGCACACCCTGCAGGTCTGTTCTCCACTCCTCTTCCTAATTTAGCTAGGTTTTAGTAAGTCTGAGATATCTGATTTGCCATCATTTGCAATTCATCCATTTTATCTCTTGCGCTGCCATCCATTTCTGTCTGCTTCAGTGTCTCGCTCTATCGGGATAGTCACAACCTCGTGCAAAGTATATTACAGATACTTTTCTTCCTTGGATCTAGTGCCCAGTGTATGCAATTGGTGATCAAGGTCATCAGTTTGCTTCATGGGACCCGGTTTATTGGCAGTCTATGTAAATGTACTCCTGGCTACTTTGAGAATCCAGGATGATCCACATTCAGCATGTCACTTATGCCATGAGCTTAGTGTCAACAACAGGCAACTCAGTTGAGGTATGAGACGAAGTGTTTTGAATATAAAATTATAGAATACACCTATATGGATTCTAACTCCTTCAGTAGAGTGGGGAGGGAATGAGTTGGTATGTAGGGTGGGGACACCCCATCGGGACACTACTGGTGGGGTGGTCTGCACCTTTATTGTCAACTTGCTTTTTTCTTCCACCAGACTCTCAGGCTATTGGAGCCCGCTCCGCCATGACACTTTTTCTTGTTTCCTTTCTATTTAATACCCCTGCCGCAAACTCACTACGTTTGTCTCCGGCGGAACCAGACTCTTCGTAACTTCAGCATCCTATTTGATCCAAAGTTGAGGTTCCATCCACGTATCTCCACCACAAAGGCTGCAGCATCACCTGCTACCACATCAATGTCAGCCCATCTGCTACTATAACTCTCATCCAGGCTTTTTTTACACCAGACTCAACTATTCCAATGCTGGCTGATCTCCCATCCTCCACTCTGTAAACTTCAATTTTACTCACCCACCACCTGTCCTCGTTGACCTACATTGCCTACTTGAAAATTCTCATCCTCATATTTACATAGAAAATAGGTGCAGGAGGCCCTTCGAGCCTGCACCACCATTCAATAAGATTATAGCTTATCATTCACCTCAGTATCCCGTTCCTGCCTTCTCTCCATACCCCTTGATCCCATTAGCCGTAAGGGCCATATCCAACTCCCTCCCTGAATATATCTAACAAACTGGCATCAACAACTCTCCACGGAAGAAGTTTCTCCTCATTTCGGTCCCCTTATCCTTAGACTCCCCCAACATCGGGAACATTCTTCCTACATCTAACCTGTCCAGTCCCGTCAGAATTTTATATGTTTCTTTGAGATCCCCTCTCATTCTTCTAAACTCCAGTGAATACAAGCCCAGTTGATCCAGTCTCTCCTCATCTGTCAGTCCTGCCATCCCGGACTTCAGTCTGGTGAACCTTCGCGCCACTCCCTCAATAGCAAAAACTTCCTTCCTCAGATTAGGAGACCAAAACTGAACACAATATTCCAGGTTAAATCCTTTTATGCCCTTGCCCCTCTCTATCTCTAACCTCTTTCAGCTCTACAACCCTCCCCAAATTCTAGCCCATCTCTGTGCCCAATCATTGGTGGCTGTGCTTTCAGCTGCACTTCCCTCCTTAGGCCTTTTCATATCCCTCTCCTCCTTCACGATTATCCTTTGACCAAGCTTCTGGTTACCCCTTCTAATATATCCTTCTTTGGCTCAGCATCTGTTTTTATGTATTACTTCTCTGAAGTGCCTTGGGACGATTTTCCACATTTAAGGTGCTATATAAATGCAAGTTGTTGTTGAATTATAGGTACAATCCCATATCACAGTACTGTCTGATATCAGTTGCTGTGTTCTTTAAAGTGCTGTACCATCTTGCCTTGGGAGGATCAAACTGTCAACTTAGCCAAGTGTTATATTCTTGGGACCTAATTTAAAAAATAAATAAGTGTGCCATTTTACTGCATTCAAGAAAATCCTTGTCAAATGATTGCATATTGTCAAAAGGATGATGGGACTGCTGCCACTACAGGCTACTTGCTGGGTTCTGTTTGGTGTAGAGGAAGTTAAAATAGATTGGCAGTTCTTCGAATTTGGGGCTTGGATTCTGGGAAATTCAAAATAATATGCCACCAGGGAGCAGTACACAAATTAGTTTCAATTCACTCCCTGAGAAAGAAAATGTCTTCTCCTGATTGCCACAATAACAAGAAGTTGCTGCACTTAAAACATTACAAAGCAGACAGCTGCAGGTTAGAAAAAACTATTTCTTCTAACTGTCTTGGTCAAAAACATCCAAATTTCACTCAGCCCACCTCCAGTGGCTACAAACTAAGAAATAAACAGCTCTACAATACTGCGAATCATTAGAAAACGGGCTCGTGGTGTTTGTCTTACGCAACTTGTTAGGCATTGAGATGTTCTGAGAGAGGAATAATTTATTTCATAGAATGGTTACTGCAGAAAAGGAAGCCTTTCGGCCCGTTGAGCCCATGCCTGCTCTCTACAAGAGCACTTCAGCTAGTCCCACTCTTCCGCCCTTTCCCCGTAACCCTGCAAAAAAAAAAATTACTTATCCAATTTTCTTTTGAAAGCCACGATTGAATCTGCCTCCACCCTCTCGGGCAGTGCAATCCAGATCCTAAACACTTGAGAGTTGGTAGAGCTTGGAATACTTTACCACAGCGGGAGGTTGAGGCAGAGATTATTGCATCATTTAAGGGAAAATCACATAAATATTTGAAGCAGAGGGAGATAGATGGAGGGCTGCTCTTGGAAAAGACATGATGGGTCATGTGACCTCAGGCTAGGTTATAAATGTCTATACTGTGTCTGTGTGTTTGGTACTTTGTTCAGCAACTGCCACTTTGTTTTCAGATCCTAATCGAACAATCTGACCCCGTTTTTCTTTTAGCCAAGCATAATTGAAGACATGACTGTGTTCAAGCGCAGTCTACCACTCTTTCCACTGGCAAAGCCGCACATCAATTTTATGGCTGCAAAACTCTGAGATTATGGAATACTGACGCTAAGGAAGGAAGACCTGAATGAAAAACGTGAATGATAATATCCATTCTGCTGGGGTTGGGGGTAACTTTCATATGAGATCATTTCTTTTAAATTAACTCTTCAGTTAGAAGTGTACAAATTTAATTAGTTCTGTATACTTCTTGCCTGTTGATAGTTCAGCTAGCCGAGTGACATTATTTTAAATTACTTGCCCATAGAAACTTCAAACATAAAATTGGAATTCTACAAAACACTTATGTATAAACCAGTGAAATTACACTGTGTAATATATTTGAAACAAGTTTCTTTTGTGATAGAGCACGAGCCTTATAATTGAAATCTATACCATGTTTTTATCTTGTATACAAGTTTTGTAGTATTGACATTTTATGTGCTCATACAACTGGTAGTAAAATGCTGGAAACTTTTTTTTCTTTTTCTGTCAAACTACTTTCTACAACAAAACTGCAGAGAATTCAGATGTCTTCTAAAACTGTCTAGTTTCTGAATTTGGATCTGTATTTACGTGAAACAAGATACCTTGACTTCCGTAAGTTAACATGTTTTCAAGAAGTCAGAAGATCATGTTTACACAGTGCTGCTAAAGCAGAGTAGATAGAGAAATTGCCATTGTTGACAGGAAGTCAGACCAGATGATAAATTTACTCTGAGATCGTGTTGAAAGCCTGTCAAAAATAGCCTGTTGAAAAACATTAATAGTTAAGGTTTTTCCAGTAAAACTGGAAAATTTTAAGTCCATTTCTTTGCACTGTCATAGTCCAGTTAGAGAGGATAGGATTTTCCTTTTATATTTTAAATGTTTTTCTTTTATAGTAGTAAAGGAAATATGAGGAAAAGCACAAAAATTGGATTCTATACAAAACAAATTTGTTGCTGCCACTTAATTTTTTTTGTGCCTCATATAACTTAACATTGTTCAACATTCAAGAAAGATCACATAGTCCAAAATGTCATAACCAGTCTTGTGTAAAATTATCCACCAGTGCTTAACACTTAATTAAGTGATAATTTTGAAAACATAATGAAGTCTGTAGAATAATAGATAAGAGGGCATTAAAGGTGGTAGCACAACAAATGGGGATTTGGATGACATGAAACTAAAGCAGAAGAGTGAAGATCACATATAACTTTGTGAACATTATCTGAGCACGAGGATTGTATTGCAACCTTGAACATCCATATTTCTTGTGACTTTTTCAGTGACAACAGTGTGTGTGTGTGTGTATATATATATTATTAGCAGCTCTGTGATACAAACACGAATATCAACTGTGTGATCAGCAAAAGCAATTTACAATATGACCTCTTGATAGTGATTAATCAGTTATCTCACTATCATGCACTATATATAATATGCAAAAAGAACCAGGATTCAAACACAGAATTGGTAAAGCAAAAAAAAGAGCTGCAAAATTTTATGGTCTAACTTTGGGTTGCACTGAAGAGTGAGTCTCGGCTGTTGCTGCATTTTGTACAATTTGGAGCAGCCACCAGCTAACGACTAATAATTCCAGTCTCTGATATTTGATAGCAGTAATTCATTGTCGTCCCCTCAATCTTTGCCTACCACGGAGTTACTTGGGTGAAATTGAAGTGAGTTCTTTAAGTTTACTTATGAAGATTATTTGATCAAGTTTGAAGGTTCACAACTCCAGAGTAAAGTGATGTGTTGCTATTGAAAGCCATCTTTAATTTCAAGTGAACTGTGCACCTGACATTCAGTACGATGCCCTTGCTTGTATTAAATTACGTGAAGACTTTTTAACTAGCATATTTATGACCAGACCATTTCCTATTCAGTTTAGTGTTTCGGCAGCACTGAGCTGTGAATCTTGCTTGGTCCCAAAGTCTAGCATCTTGTGATGCAAAGCTACAGACGCAGGTACAGTTATTTCATGAGGGAGTTTAACAAGCATCTATTTGTAACAAGTATCTGGTTAGCAATGGAAAAAGTCAAAAACAGTTTGCCACAGTTTCACCTCTGAGGAACTGAAGTATGCTGTGGTGAAACTAACATAGAGGCTACCAATTTTCTAATTAATTGAAAAATATTTAGGATGGATATATTTGATTTTAAATGTAATAACCCATTGAATTTTAGGATTTTGTGTCTAAAGTTTATATTTAAATTAATCCCTTCAGGAGTATTTTACTCTTTTTACAGGGCTTGTTTCCCCATCCCACCAAAAAAAAGGACTCTGGTTTATGGGATAATGCAGCAATATTTCAGAAGTATTGGAATTGTGATCTTGCAGAATTTTGAAAGGTTGTCAGTAAATGAATGATTCCTGTGAAATCATGGCTGACAAGTTAGAAAACCTTTCTTTAGATTTGATTAATACTGTCTTTGGGTCACTTTCTCTCAATAATCCCAAGGCAAATGCTGTGATTTCTACATTTCAGGAACAGTATGTTATATTGGATAAAATTAAAGTGACAATTGCCCTGATTTTTTTTAAGAAATGATTTTGAAAATATTAGGACTCAAACTTGTATACAGTTCTTTCACATATTTCACTTGAACAGGTGATCCAAAATATATATCCTACTTTCTTCCAAGTCTTTTGGGTGTTATGGTGATAGTTGTACATAGGCATTATCTGCAATATTGTTACAGGCCAGCAATAACTTTTGCATTTATATACTGAATATCCATCAAAACTATCTCAAAACCTTTGGCAGTTTTGGAATTATTACAGTATAACACATAGACCAGATAATTAGCTGTCAGACTAACAGATAAAAGTTCTTTAAAGAAAATATATTTTGCTGTGACATGTTTTCTAATCCTTTGCTGCAGTGTTATTTTTTTCTACCATATTTCCAGCATTTTATTAAAGTGTGTGTGGCAGTGCAGTTTGACTCAGGCATATCCATGGATTCTGTAAGAGGAATCCAAAGATGCAGCTTTTTCAAGCAATAACAGCCAACAGAGTATTTACAAATATTCAGTCTGTTTTTATGGCTTGTGAATAGATGTATCAATTTTTGTTGAATGTGACATAAATTACTTATACCAACATAAATTTGAGGTTTTTGGAGCAGTTGAGGTAGAACTGGATGCAAATAGCATAGCTACTGTCTACTGAAAGGATGTTTCTGTTTGCAATAAAATAAACCTTATGATCATCCTCAGCCAACATTGATGTCAATTGTTCAGTTTTTCCAACTATAATGAATTGTCACACAATTGAAAATATTGCCCAACATTTAAACATATACCTACCATTTCTCAATTAAATACCATGTGAACAGACCCAAAACAAAGTCTTGAGAACTCTCTCTTCATTTTATAAAAATGAACATGCTGGCAACTAAATATGCACCTGTAAACATTATGTTCATCATCCCAGTAACTAAATAAATATCAGTTATCTGTCTTCACTCCAGGAATTTGAGCCCATAAATCTAAGCTGACATTCCAGTTCAGTGCTTCGGATGAGACGTTAAACCGAGGCCTCGGGTGGACGTGAAAGATCCCACGGTACTATTACGAAGAAGAGCAGTAGAATTATCACCAATGTCCTGGCCAATATTTATCCCTCAATCAAAATCACAGAAATAGGTTATCTGGTCATTATCACATTGTTGTTTGTGGGAGCTTGCTGTGCGCAAATTGGCTGCATTACAACAGTGTCTACACTCCAAAAGTACTTCATTGGCTGTAAAGCACTTTGGGACGGCCAATGATCGTGAAAAGCGCATATAAATGTAAGTCTTCATAATTGATGGGCCCATCCAACACTGATTGATTGGTGAATTGGAAGCCAAGATGCTGAGAACTGCCCATCAGAAATAATTTATCTCCCAACTTCAAGATGGGTTTCCTCTAATCTGATTCTGTATTCTGTTTGAAAGTAAGCAAATTGCTATCTCAAGTGCATTAATGGTAAGAGTTTGTTTTCCTCACTATGATAGCACCTCCTGAGTCAGAAAGTTATGGATTCAAATCCCACTCCACGATATCAGCATACAATCTAGGCTGACACTCCAGTGCTAAACTGAGGGATCCCATAGCACTATTCAAACAAGAGTAGGAGAGTTCTCCCCAGTGTCCTGGCCAATATTCATCCCCCAACCAACATCACTAAAATAGATTATGTGGTCATTATCACATTGCTGTGGGCAAATTGCCTGCTGTGTTTTGTAAATTAGAATAATGGCTGCACTTTAAAAGTACCTTGTTGGCTGTAAAGTGTTTTGGGACATCCTGAGGTGGTGAAAAGTAATTGTAAGTTATTTCTATTTTTTCTTGGCAATTTGTGTTACAAATATATGAAGCAGGGTGAGTGATCTTCTCCCATCACTGTCCCTGCCTATTTTCCTCCCCCACTTCTTTTCAATCTTGATATGTCCACTTATTTGCCTTGCAAAGCACTCTGAGACATTCTTCTATGTGTGGACTGCTGTATTAATGCTGGTCTGAGAAATATGGATCCTATCCCAACTTTATAATCTGACAAAGTTTGGTATAAGTACTCTATAATCCCCAAAGGTAATGAAACAAAACTCCAAAACTCGCATTCAACTTCACATCGCCAATATTCAATCTTCCAAGATAACATTCTCTTTTCCCCCCCACCTGCTTAGATTTGATTAACCTAGCCTCAACTTATTTTGCTTGGAGAGTGTTCTGTAGATCCATTCTGTGAGGGAAAGATAGTTTTTCACTACAGGCTTGTGTTGTGGAGTATTACAAAGATACACAACACAGGTCTGTTTCAGAAAAAAGAATCGTTTATTATAAAGAACTTGATCAAGGGAGAAACTGCTCTACACGAGTTCAGTAACTCTGTGTCCCAATCAGCCGTTCTCACCAAGCAGCTTCGGACTGCTATTTTTCTGCATTAAAAATACATACAAAATCATGAAGCATACGCTTGGAAGTTTTCCATTGGTTGTTTCCCCTAACATCACAAGTTCTCGCCTACTTACAACAATTTCATTGGTACATACAATTGTATTATGTCATTTCCGTGCATCTCTTATCTGATTAGTTACGTGCTACATCATTACTTTTCTACGGTTAAGCAACTTCTGTGAACTTCTTCCCAGACAAATGTTTGTCTTCTGCTACTATCGTCCTTGACTAACTTGACAGACAATGCTGGGGTGTCTCAATCATTCTTTTGTATCGTTATCTCATACCATGTTATGTGCTCACTAACTGTTCTTGCAGCTTGTTCTTTTATGATAAACTTCGTGTTTTTCTATCACATCTACCAAATACTGCCGCCTTGAGAATTATGCTTTACGGTCTTACACTCATCTAAGTTCAGCTACAAACTTTTTGGAAAATACTAATGATTTTAACCCTTTCACTTGTTAATGGTATACCTGTGACCTTGCCTGTTTACATCCATAACATCTGCATCTGTCAGCATTTTAAAAACCTCCATCAGGGCTCTGTTTAATAGTCTTTACTCCGATGAAAGCAAGTTTGGGTCAGGTGAGTCTTCATAACTTAAAACCCCAAATATTGAAATCATATTGGTTGCTCTTCTCTGATCCCTGTCCAATGCAACAAGTGTCCTTTTGATGGTTGTACCCAAATTTAAATACCACATTTCAAATATTCTGCCTTTCCTCCACTGTATCCAGTAGCCTTTAGCACCAATTACATCTGATAAATATTAAATTAATTTAGAATTTAAACCCTGCTCTCAAACAGAATCAAGCTTTAAAGTGGCCACATTTAAATCTGCACACCAGGACACCCTCCCCACAAGCCAACAATGCAGCATGCTGCCAGGAATTTTTGGTCGGGACTTAAATGCAACAGATGAAATGCTTTAAGGCATTTGAAAAAATAAAACTACCCAACAGCACAATGTACCAGAAAAATATTCATGGTTGCAATCCACAAAATGTTGCCTGTCAACA